>NC_132907.1:67381339-67708125 GCF_047675955.1 Chlorocebus sabaeus | reverse complement strand
GGTGTGTAGTTATTTATTTATAAAAAGAATTAAGTCAATATTTTTCAGCTGTTATGTTGTATATGAATGGGTTACTAAACTTGAAGAATTTGGAGTAGAATATTAAAATATCTTATTCTAAGTTAAATTAAATGCATTAAAGTTACAGACTAATTTTGTAATTCAAAAAATACTTTGGAATCTAAATTAACTATGGGGTCTCAGCTCACATAAAGAATAGAATTAACAATGTTGATATAGTGTAATGCACAGTTTGAATGCTGTTGTATATAAAGTGAATACTATCTTAAGGCAAATTGTTGATCCATTTCAGATTCTGTGCTCTGTTATATATCAGAGATGCACTATATTAAAAATACAAATTCAGGAAAGAAAAGGCAATAAGCGGTGAAGAGATGGAAAATTCCTTAAAATGGTTAATTACATCAAATTGGTAGATCAGAGGAATGCCACAATCCGATAACAATTGACCCTCGAACAATGTGGGGGTTAGGGGTACCAATCCCCCCAACAGGTTGAAAACATATGTGTAGATTTTTACTCCCTCAAAACTTAAATATTAATTATAACCTACTGCTAGTTATCCAGAAGCCTTGCTGATAACATGTCAATTAGTACGTATTTTGTATGTGATATGTATTATATACTGTATTCTTATAATAAAGCTAGCTGGGGAGAATGATATTAAGAATATCATAAGAAAGAGAAAATATATTTACTATTCAATGAGTGGAATCGGATCACCATAAAGGTCTTAATCCTCTTCATTCTCATTTTAAGTAGGCTGAGGAGGAGGAGGGAGAAGAGAGATTGGGCTTGCTGTCTTAGAGGTAGCAAAGTCAGAAGAAAATCTACTTATGAGTGGGCCCTCACCAATCAAACGTATGTTGTTCGATGGGCAACTATAGACGGAATGCACAGAAATATATTGAATATAACATTACCTAATTCAAACTGCTCCAGGAGTGTGCATTAGAAACACACAAACACAAAACCTCCAAAACTTTTATGTAAAGAACAATTAGCTAGTCAAAAGAGAAGTTAAATTTTGATTGATTGTGGGGGATCAGTCAGAGTGGTGGGAAAAAGTACAGGGAAAGGAGGCAAATCTTCTGAAAGGTCGGAAGGTTCTTCAGAGCCCCAGGGGAGAATAGGGGAAGGCAGCTGTTACAATATTTTTATATATACTGTTGCTGTTGAGCTGATAACTGTATTCCCATGATGAAATCCTAACTTTAAAATCGCCTAGAACTTGGAAATCCCCAGCAGGCACCAATTACTTACTGTGTAGTCACTTCACTTTCGTTTTCTAGGGTTCCCTTGCAATCCGCTGCAGAGTTCCTCACATTGGGCACCACCTGCCAGGTCTGTCCAGCAGACCTTGACGAATGGATGAAATGAGTACTCAGATACAGGTATGCCGTTTAAAAGCAGCTAGGTGACTGCCCCACTCTAGTGGCCAGAGAGCAGCCCTAAGAAACTGGAGCTGCTTGCTTTCATTCAGTGCAGGCACAATGCTGAAAACGTGGAGCCAACCAACCTGTAGGTAATCAACATTTATTGTTCCCCTTTCAGGGAATGTCATGTTTATGGATGACCAAAGAAGTTAGCAAGCCTGTTTAAGATAAATTCCCCTACACTCTTTTGTACCTACTCCTTGCCCTCTGCCTCAGGGTTATAGAACAACTGCCTACATCTATTCTACCTTGGGGCTCTGCAGAACCTTGCAACCATTCAGAAGGTTTCTGTCCTTTCCCTATAGTTTTTCCCACCACTCTGACTGATTCCCTACAATTAATTTCTCTGACTGAGTATCTGTGATTGATTATTAGCAAGAAAAATATATGTTAGAGGATAATTTTATCCCACGATGTGTGCTCTTTGTGGCATATGTGTGTCTGAATATTTATCTTCCTGCTTGTAAATGTGTGTAAATGTGTGCTTGTAAATGTATACACACACACACACACACACATATATACACACATATATATGAATATAAATGTGATTTTATCTTACTTGCAGATGTAGAAGTTAACTTCTACATTGATCAAATGCATAGAAAGATGAAACATGTTCTCTAGTTTCAAATAGACAAGGTTTTGATTTTTGTTGGTCTTCACTTCCCTGAAGAGAATTTTTTTTTTAATAGTTTCTAAGGAAGATAATAATGCAGTATCCCTGAGTGACTGTCTCATCTTGAGACAGCACAAATTATAGTTTCTAAATGACAATGAATTTGAATTAAATTTTGGCTCAGTAATTAGGTTACACCATTTCATGCTTTGTCCTTGCTTCAATCTTTGTTTTGAAAAGAAAGTGTAAGACTGTTAACAGCTGATATTATCAAAGCAGATAATTGTAATATAGACATCTTTTCTGAGAGATTTTGACAGAATGCATGCCATAGAAACAATCTCTCAGCAACAAAATTGTTCTAGTTGGGAAATAGTGCCTGGGTCTACTTATCCTTTTCACTTACACATTTGTGATTTTCTTTAAGCTATTCTAATTTCCCTATTAAGAAAACTCCAAGAATAAAAATACAGACTGCATTAATACTGTGTTCTATTTGAATTAGAAAATCAGAGCAGAGAATCATTACTTGAATGTTCCCTTAGATATAATCAAAAGTAGCACATTCATTTTAGATAGGAGAAAACCAAGATACAGGATGCCAGTGTGTACTGCCCAGGGCCATTTAGCTACTGACTGGCAGAGCCTCCAGGGAAACAGAATTATCCTTATTCTTTGTCAGCAACTATCTTACTGAACTGGTAACAAATGTGGAAAATAAATTGAATAACTCATAGACATTATTAGAAATGAAGTATACTTTACACAACATTTATTTATTTATTTATTTATTTATTTATTTATTTGATGGAGTCTCACTCTCTGACGCCCAGGCTGAAGTGCAATGGTGCAGTCTCCACTCACTGCAAACTCCATGTCCAAGTTCAAGTGATTGTCCTGCCTCAGCGTCCTGAGGAGTTGGGACTACAGGAACCCACCACCACAACCAGCTAATTATTGTACTTTCAGTAGAAACAGCATTTCGCCATGGTGTCCAGGTTGTTCTTGATTCACCCACCTCAGGTGATTCACCCACCTCAGTCTCCCAAAGTGCTGGGATTACAGGCATAAGCCACTACACCCCAGCCTAGTTTTAAGAAAGATTTGATTCTAGAAAATACTTTCCTTATAAATCCTTTCTATTAATACTATGTGTGAAACTCACAGTGATTAAGAGTATAAAGAATTTAAACATTATAGAAAATAATGTTTCATTAAATAAGCCCTCAATGAAAAGCCTTCATTAAATATCACACTGTACATTTTTTTAAGACCATCCAGAAAATGATTACATATAAGAAATTGCTTACAATTGTAAAAGAGTCTTATTTCAGATTATACTATGAAAACCAAAACCTTTGAATAATGATATTTTATTTGTACAAATTTAAAGGGTACAAGAGCAATTTTTTACATAATTATATTGTGTAGTGGTGAAGACTGGGGTTTTAGTGTATGCATCACTCAAATAATGTACATTGTACCCACTAAATGATCTCTCATTTTCTACTGCCCTCTCAGACCCCTAACTTTCTAAGTATTCACTGTCTAATTTTTCATT
Source organism: Chlorocebus sabaeus (assembly GCF_047675955.1). Lineage (NCBI taxonomy): Eukaryota > Metazoa > Chordata > Mammalia > Primates > Cercopithecidae > Chlorocebus > Chlorocebus sabaeus. The sequence goes on along the minus strand of NC_132907.1, from coordinate 67,704,488 downwards.
CTCTATGTCCATGTGAACACAGGAATCATGATTTATGATCAATTATTAAAAATATAAATGCTTCCTGTATTCTATAAGTAGATTATCATCCACATAAATTTATTTGATGTTAATTGATTTCATTTTATTTACATAGCATGTATTTTCTTATATGAGCAGCTGCAATCTGTTCAAATATAAAAAGAATCCAGAATGCTCCTTTAGCTGTGCAATTCTGAACAATTAGTTCCAGTGTTGCCTCTGGCACTTTGGATCTAAAAATATAAAGAAAGAAAGCAAAAGAAAATATGCTTTAGTTAGTTTAAAACCAGAATGCTTCCATACATTTATAATAGCTATGTCTTTGGAAACTATAATATAGTCTATAGAGTCAACACATTATTGCAGCCAATACAATTGTATTTCTGTATACTTTTATTAGTCATTCTTTCAACAAGTATTTAATGAAGATATTTTATGTGCTAGGTTCTATGTACATTGGTGGAATGATGGTGAACAAAACCACGCAAGATTCTTAACAACCTAAAGTTTCATTCTAATGAAATAGACATTAACCTATCAAATGATCGCAAAAACATGCAAGTACCTATAAAAATACCATAGTTCTGATGAAACAGTATATGTTGTTGCCTTGAAAGGGTACAAGAGGAGGACTTTATCCTTTCAAACAGGTCAAGGAAATCTCTCTGGAAAATGTGAAATTTAAGTTAATATTAGAAAGAAGATTACAATTTAACAAAGCAGAAGGATTTGTGAGGAGGTAGAGTGAATAATATCCCAAGATATGGAGATAATGAAAGTGATTTTGGACAGAAGGGTCACGTTTGTAGTAAAAGGACAGAATAACTGATGTCTGGAGATAATGGAAAGGGCATTGTAAGGCAAAGCTGAAGAGGCCTATGGGGCAGACCTTCTCTGTTCTGCTGATGAGCTTAAGAGAAATGGGAATACATTGATTTGTGTTTTTAATTTTATTTTTAAACATACAGAGTAATATAAATAAGAGTTAAACTTTGTAAAAATATTGCTGAATTCAGAATAAATAAAGCGGTTTGAACGGGGCCAAAGCATTTGGAGGCAAATTTAAAAGGTATTGCTGAACTCCAGGAATTATGTGTCTAGATCTTAGAGTGAAAATAGATGATTTTAAACCAAATTTCAGAGAAAAGTAAATGACAGGACGTCATGATGGATTGGATCATGAAGACTCCAGGAATGTGATAGCATGGTTTCCTGCTTGTGTAATTGTGTGGAATCAGTTGTCATTTACTGGGACAGGCAATGCCAGAAAATAACCACTTTTCAGGGTGGAAATATCATAAGTCCATTTGGTTTTGTTGGGTCTAATCTACCCTTTAGTCTGCCAGGAGTGATTCTAGTAGCCATGTTTGTTATAGATCTGGAGCTAAGAGTATTTTAAATGAAAGAATTATATACGGAAGCTGTTCTGACTCGAGGTAACTGTTTTGTAAGAAGTAACTTTGGCTGACAATGTAGAACTGTCATTAAAATTGTGTTCATCTCAAGCTAATTTAATGCCGTGACTTCCTAAACTCCACTCACAAATATGACTTTTATGCAAATGAGTAGAACCTGCTTCATTTTGAAATTAGCGGTAATCTTCAATTTACTACTTATGGACATACTGAAATTTGAACTACAGTCTAGTTGAAACAAATAGTATTATCTGAATAGAATTCTTAATTTATATATGGATTCAAATATATGCCAAAATAGAGTTCATCACCCAAGACAAGTACGTTTGATTTGCCTGCGTGGTGAAGACTCTGGTATCTAAAACACTAAAATGTATTTTAATTACTCCTAATGGATTGTTGAAGACATTGTTGCTTACATTCTAGATTTCTGCAACTATCAATAGTGTAATTTGGGATGGTTCTTAGTTATCGTGCTGTGGGAGTCACCTTATATGTGAACCTTATGAAAAAGGCTTCAAATATTATCTCTTAACTAAGGCTTCATCATTACATATGGTACCGTTTGTTCTTTTAATTTAACATATAGAAAGAGATTATATGATAAGCACCAGGCATACCACGAATAATAAGGCAAAAATTCTTACCTTTGAGTCACTTAGACAGTTTCTCAGAGTGAGACCACTATAAATTTAAAGTACTAGAAAGTGTTATGGGAGGAACACAGACTTCAGGGTCAAGTAATAACCCAGAGGAAACGGTGGTCAATTTTCTTGGAGGTGAAGCTTAAAGTTTTGAAAGGGTAAAAAGGAAAGTGTTGACCGGGCGCGGTGGCTCAAGCCTGTAATCCCAGCACTTTGGGAGGCCGAGACGGGCAGATCACGAGGTCAGGAGATCGAGATCATCCTGGCTAACACGGTGAAACCCCCTCTCTACTAAAAATACAAAAAACTAGCCGGGCGAGGTGGCGGGCGCCTGTAGTCCCAGCTACTCCGGAGGCTGAGGCAGGAGAATGGCGTGAACCCGGGAGGCGGAGCTTGCAGTGAGCTGAGATCCAGCCACTGCACTCCAGCCTGGGCGACAGAGTGAGACTCCGTCAAAAAAAAAAAAAAAAAAAAGGAAAGTGTTGTTTCTTCAGATAGGATTCAATAGAGTTGATGGCAGAGATGCATCTTCTTAGAGATCTATGTCACAGCTTCTCCTCTGTTCTAAATTACCTACAACTTTCTTTTACTGCCTTAATCCAAGATAGATATTTTCACTAAGAAAATGGAAGGAATGAGAGGAAACTTTCTACAGGTATTTACTATCAAGTCTATTCAATCTCTCTGAATCTATGTTATTTGTCTTCCTTTCTATCACAATGAATACACTGTTTGCTTTCTTATTTCAGGCCAAAATATCCACTGGTACGTTTTATCCCTTCCTTCTGGACCATCGCTTCATGAGCTGTCCTGTCTCCCTCCCTCCCTCTGTCCCCTCCCTCCCTCCCTTCCTTCCTTCCTTCTTGTTTTTTGATGGAGTCTCACCCTGTCACCCAGGCTGCAATGCAATGGCACGATCTCAGCTCGCTGAAACTTCTGCCTCCCGGGTTCAAGGGAATCTCCTGCCTCAGCCTTCTGAGTAGGTGAGATTACAGGCATGAGCCAACACGCCGAGCTAAGTTTTGTATTTTTAGTAGAGACAGGGTTTCACCATGTCTGCCAGGCTGGTCTTGAACTCCTGACTTCGTGATCTGGCCACCTCTACCTCCCAAGTTGCTGGAATTACTAGGCATGAGTCACCACGCCCAGATGACTGTCCGGTCTATTTGCCCTACCAGTCTGTTTTCTATTGAGTCATTTGCATCAATATAAACACTGGTTTTAATCTCCCACCTTTGAGAACTCTTTTTAGATTCCAAATTCCTACCAATTAATATAAACTTCATTAGCTCTTCCTATAAAAGAAATGATTTTAACTTTAATAACTGCTGGTTTCCTTCTTTCTTTGTCCTTTGTACACACTTCAGTAGTGATTAAATTCCCACTACTCCACTGGCATGACTCGTGTTGGAATTACTAATGGATTCCAGATGACAAATCCAATGGAAAGCTTAAGACCTCCTCATCTTTCTCAACTGTCAGTGGCTTTTGACAAAAATAATTATTATCTGATAAAGTCTCTTGAATTTTAAAATAATTTATATAATGATGAGTTTCAAATTTATGTCTCAAGCATAGATCATACTCCTTAACTCCAGAAAAATACTTTCTCAGTTACTTACACTTATATGTCTAAGAGACTTCAAACTTAATGTGAATAAAAAGAAGTTGTTTGTAAATCCCTATCAAAACTAAACTTTCTGCAGTACACCAACCTCAACGAAAACGCATTTCTATTATTTCACTTGCTCAGAACAAATCTAAAGAATCATCCTTGAACCTTCATCATATCTCATATTCAATACATCAAAAATACCATTGTTTGTTCCACTAAAATTTATCTCATTTTTTTTTATTTTTTTTATTTTACTACTACTCACCATTTCAACTGCAGCCATCCACGTCTCTGACACCAAGTTTGGTTCTTTATAAACATGTCACATCTTATCACCCAAGTGTGTTTAGAAAAATACAAACATTAAACTGACTCTGGAATATAGTTAGAATGTGCTTGTGTTTTAGTCATTTTGGAATGCAATAACAGAATGTCATAAACTAGATAGTTTAAACAGTAATTTTTTTTTTTTTTTCTTCCTCATGAGTTCTGATTGCTGGGAATTCCAAGATAAAAGTGCTGGTGGATCTGCTGTCTGGTGAAGGCAATCTTCCTGACTTGCAGATGGTCATTATCTTGCGTTGTCCTCACATCATGGCTCTGTGTGTGTGTGTGTGTGTGTGAGTGTGTGTTAGTTCACTTTGCATTGCTATGAAAATACCTGAGGCTGGGCAATGTATAAAGAAAATAGATTTATTTTTCGTATGGTTCTGACAACTGTACAAGAGACATGGTGCCAGCATCTCCTGCTGCTGAGGCCTCATGAAGTATATAATCATGGCAGAAAGCAAAGGGGGAGCAGGCATGATTTTAGGTATCTGGGCCTCTGATGAGAGGGATGACCTCAATGATTCCTAAAATACCTTTGAGTTCTTTTTCTCATTGTCTTGAATATTAGCACTTGGCTCCCTTTTAGTTAAGTTAATCTCTTTAGAAAATAGTGGCTCCGTAGGCTGTTTGGATTCTTCTCCTGAAAGTGCTCTTTCCTTCTCAACCACACGGCCACCCTGCAAATGTTCCACATTTGTATGCTTTTCTTTTCTTTCAATTACAGGTTTCAATTTTAAGTCATTTTTTGCTCCCATATCTGTTCATAGACTGTGAGAAGCAGCCAGACCATATTTTTTATCACTTTGCTGCTTTGAATTATCTTCCATTAGATACTCTAAGTCATCACTGTTAAGTTCAGCCTTCCAAGAAGTAATCAAGTATGTACATAATACAGCCAAGTTATTTGCTGAGGTGTGACAGGGTGACCTCTTTACTCTATTTCCAAAAAAAAAATTCGTCATTTCTATCTCAGACTTCATCATCCTGGACTTCATTATCAATATTTCTATCAGCATTTTTGTTACAATTACTTAACCAGTCTCTAAGAAGTTAAAACTTTCCTTTATCTTTCTGCTTTCTTCTGAGCCCTCCAAACTGTTCCAACCTCTATCCATTAGCTAGGTCCAAAGCCGCTTCCACAATTTTAGGCATCCCACTCCAGGTACCAACTGCTTGTATTTGTATTAGTCTGTTTTGCATTGCTATAAAGAAACACTTGAAATGGGGTAATTTACAAAGAAAACAAGTTTATTTTGCTCGTGATTCTGACAACCGTACAAGAAGCATATCTGTTTCTGATGAGGCCTCAGGGAGCTTACAATCATGGAAGAAGGCACAGAGGGAGCAGGTGTGTCACATGGCAAGAGAGTGATCAAGAGAGGGGGAGAAAGTGCCAAGCTTTTTTTAGCAATCAGATCTTATGTAAACAAATAGAGGGAGAACTCCTTTATTACCATGGGGAGGGCAGGAAGTCGGTATTACCATGGGGAGGGCAGGAAGTCGGGCAGGAAGTAGGTACTAAGTGTTTGCTGTAATTCAAACACTTCCCATTATGCCCCTCCTCCAACATTGGTGGGCTCACATTCCAACATGAAACTAAGAATGACAAACATGTAAACTAGATCTCTCTCTCTCTGTTTCTCTCTCTCTGTGTGTGTGTGTGTGTGTGTGTGTGTGTGTGTGTGCGCGCGCGTGTGTGAAAGAGAGAGAGAGAGAGCAGAGGGCATGCTTTCCTTTCTTTCCTTATTCCATTATGAGCCTTTATTCCACTACGAGGGCTCAACTTTAACGACATAATTACCTCTTAAAGATCCCATCTCCAACTTCAAGTTCCATTACATTGGAGATTAGGCTTTAATATATAATATATGAATTGTGAGGGGATATAAGTATTCCATCTATAGAAGTTTGTATAGGGAAAAGAAATGGCTAATTATTGTTTTTCCCCCAGTGAACTATTGCAATTTCTTTACATTCCTCTGTAAAATCTCAAGGTTCTGTTTTATTCAGTATTTTCTGATATAAATAAATAATTATATGAGCCTATCATGTGTTTGGCATCACATTAAGTAACAGGTATACAAAATGAATGAAAAAGACAAGATATCGTTGACTACAGAAAATAACCATCACGTAATTTCTACATGGAAAAACAAGTGCTATGATTGGAGGGCATAGTTTTAAAGTATACTTAACAGAGGAATTCCAGATGCTCTTTATTCTAGACTCCACAGACTTAATCATCAGGTAAACTAAATACTTGTGTAAGCACCAACAAGGCAAGGATATCAGCTAAACAAATACATCTATTAAGTTCTTATATTCCTAAAAAGTCTCCAGGAACTTTTAAAACTGCCTCTGTTTCCTTGCTTCTTCAAGTGGTAGAAAGCACAAAAGTCTTTAACCACATTTTTCCAAGAATAATGCCACATCCTTAATTGTATTAGCATATATGCAGTACTAGAGCCTTTCGTTTAATGCTTATGACTACATTTACCTAAAAATAGAAAAGAGCATTATTGAATTCTGATGGGTAGAGCCATTTGCCATTTCAAACCTAAAATTCTGCTGTACTGACCAATTAAATTTATATGTGGTAGACTATAAAAAGTTAGAAGCAAATGTGTTCTTATTCTAGTTCCTACTTACCCCTACTCTAATGGCTTATTTGACCCTGCCAGGGGCTTTAATTGGGACTTTAGAGTGAGATAACCAGGAGCTTCATAGTCAGAGGAGTAACTTTTTTTCCCTGAGGTTGTGGTTATCCTTTTTGTATTTTGTCAAAGAGCATGTTTAAATTCAAATATAGAATCCTGGAACAGATATAATGTTCCTACTGTGCAAAAAGGGGTAAAATAATGATGACCCAAAAGTAGAGTTAAAAAGGGATCGCGTTACACAATGGAGTGTCTATTTTTCATTGATGTTAGTAATACAAGAAGTGAGATGGAAGTAGAAGAAAAGAGAGACCGACATGGCAGAAATAGAATCTTCAAAGAGCAAAATAAAAAAAAAAAATTAAAAAAAACTGTGGGGGAAAAGAGAGCAAAGGATATAGAGAACTTATATACATTTTCTCAGTGAGTAGAGCAAAGTTTTAATAGAATTAATAGTTTTTACACATTGGTTTGTTTCAGAGGGAGGCATTGCAGAGGGAGCCCTTTCAAAGCACACAGGAAGTGGCTGAAGTCAATAAAGAAACAGAAGAACAATTTGAATGAAGATGGATCAAAAAGAAGACAGACATTTCTTAAAAGCCATCTTTAAATAAACATTTTACAAGCTCCCTAGTAAATATCTCAAGACAAAATTGGATGACTACACATTTAGCATGTTATCATGATGATTTGAAAATATGTATGTGTAGACATATATGTAATATGTATACACAAAATGTAAAACATATTTCATATGATAATAAATATAAATGTAAATATAAATTTGACTTAAGAAGGAAATATATGTTGATAAAACTGAAGTAAGCTTAGCTCATCAGCTTAAATGTTGTTACTGTCTTTGTTGCCATAGAATAAACACTTAAAGATAAATAACAACCTAGCTTTAAGTTTGGAGCATTTTTTTTTTTTTGACTCCGGGATTATTGACTGGAGAGATTAATATGTATTTACCTTATTTCTTTTGTAAAATTTAAGTTATTTTTAAACAGTTATTTTATTTACACATAATGTCAAGCTGACACCTGGAACAATAAATGTGGAGTTTTATTGTAAACTTGATCCAAGTATTTGAAACTCAATTTTTACAGTGCTAATTGATATATTACATCATTCTGAGAATTAGGAAGAAGGAAATAATAATTTAAGATGATATAAAAATAAATATTACAAATTCCCACTATTCCCTTTTTGGGGTAATTGAATAGTTGCTGAATTTATAGAAAAAAAAGTTGAATTTAGATGAGATTGGAAATTATGCTATTAAGCTGACCTTATGTAGAAGTAATGCACACTTTGGGGGAAAATTTTCTTTCAGCTGGACTTGAAGAAATACTTTAACTTCTTAAATTATACTTTTGGAACATTTACTTAAATAAATAGTCATAAAATTCTGTGAACCTTAAAGGCTCCTACCTTTGGTCCCCATTATCTTCCACTCTGAAATGTAATTGGCAATCATTTCACCATGAGCCTCTGATAAACTCACCACATGGGAAAAGAGTAAATGTTTTCCAATCATATCTACAAAAAATATGACTATGACTTCTGGTGATCAGATGTAAGTATACATCTCTTAGTTGTTGGAAAATAAGCTTGTCCTTGCCATAACCTCTCTCCATATATTTTTTCCTGCTAACATGGTTTCACAGCAGAACCGAAAGTGAGTCAGTTCACAATCATACACATGCCGTTCAGCTTGATAGTTTTAAGACTTGAGATAATTGTGTTTGATGGTTATATGTCTAGAGAGAGAACAAACTGAATGGACATAATCAATCTTTTTATTTTGAGAATGTCAAAACAATCGCTAACACTTGAGAAATATATAATAAAGCCTGTGCTGTCTTATGTGGCTTCTATGAAATGCTAAATCCAATGGCATTTAAACATGGACAAAGAAAGTTAAGTTTTAAATGTTTTAGATGAATCACTGGGTTAAACAATTGGTTATGTGACAGTTTACAACACCAAAATCAGATGCTATAAGATGCTATTCTGAGAATCTTTATTGAATATGCAGGTAATGTTTTCTAAATTTAACCACAGAATATTTTATTCATAATGCATCTTGCAAGATGGATATTCCTTGAAGTATAATTTGAGAAATTCTAGTCAGCTGTTTCAAACTTAATTATTTTCTTCAGATTTTCCATTTCTAGCACTCCTCAGTTAACAGTAAACAACCCAAGTCATTAAATAGAAACTCACTAAAATTTTTGTCAGAATTTCAGCAAAATTGTTTGTACTTGCATCAATTTGTTTCGCTCATCCCCTACTTGAAAAAATGCCTCCAAGTATGCAGTGAGTTCTATTGACTCTTGTTTCTCAGAATTCTCTTTCATCTCAGTTCTTTCCTATGTCTTCAGTTTCTCCAATCTTACTTATTGTCCCCATTATCACTTAAACATAATTTTCTCTTTTGAAGTTCTACAGAAAGGCATTATAATATGACTCACGCTGCATCTCAAAGCAGGATCATCCCCAAAGACAAATTGTCAGAATTGTTGCCCTAGAAACTCTGATGTGACTGAGTCAGAGATCTCTGACCCAAACTAAAATATTAACATTTCGAAAGTGACTTAATAGCGTGGATTTTTAGCAGAAATATTTGGAGTGCTCTATTTTGAAATTATCAGACATTTTTCTTACAAAAAGAAATAAATGGAGAGAGACTGAAGTCACTGAAGTTTGGGAGAAACACTTGCCTGGGTTTGTCAGAGAATAGCTATTATTCTGTCTACTAATTCAGAAAAATCATTTCTCTTTCTTCCTGAAACTATATCTGGATTATAGTTTCCAACTTTCCTTGCATGTGGTTATGTGTTTGCATTTTGGCCACGTTAATGTGGAAGGAAATTAGGTATAACACTTCCAACCTATTCAAAAAAGCCCCATACAAAACTCTATTTTTCTCTCTCTCCCTCTCACTCTTTAATTATCTCTCTCTCTTGTTCTCTCCTTATCTCTATTTCAGTCTCCATCTCTATCTCTCTCTTTTGCCTACAAGCCAAATGCAAAGGATGTTGTAATTACAAGATTGAAGGGATCAGTTGAGTTCTTGAGTTGCCGTGTGGAAAATCGCTTTCAGTAAAAATACACAGAACTGTTAAATGAGCACAAAATAAACCTCACTTATCCTGAATTACATCAATGAGACTTGAAGGTTGTTTCTCTCTTATTTATTCATGAAGAATAACTTTTGCTTATGGTATTTAGATGGCTTATGAGTTATACTGATGAGATTCTTTGAAAGTGCTGTGATGTAGGAAGAATCTGCTACATTTGGGAAGAAAATTCTTAGTCAAAAAGTTTCAAGATAATGTATGTGTTTGTTTACATGTACAACATGCAGACTATAGAGAACAAAGAGCTGAGTTATTTTACAGCACTACATTTAAGGTGCCAACTTTCTTATCTCCTCTTTCTTATTTATTTATTTATTTATTTTTTGTGATCCACACCTGGGAAGGTCAAGAATATCAGTTAGCAGGTGAGGAAGAAAATGATCAAAAGATTTGATGGACTAACCTCCATAACAAATGATTAATCCACAGGAGACTCTGGCTGGAGTAGCTGAGGGTATTAGACCATAAAACAAGTTCTGAGTTTTGATGTGTGTACTATCTATTGTTTCTGCTCTTACTATGTTTTTGACCTCAAAATTTAAGAGCAAAGTCATGTGAGTACCAATAGTGTTTACTCTTCAGATCCTTGAGTCTCTGTTTATGTAATGCTGAAGATTTACATAAATAGTTCACTTAATACTTATGATTAAAAATACCCCTGGTTTTTAAAAAACGCACAACCAAGATCTGACTGTGGAAAGCAATAATTAAACTCTGCCCTTTTTCTAGCTTGTCGGGTTTGCTAAATGATCTCAGTCTGGATCAAAATCAGAATTGAATGAATATCATGTTGTTTTCACAGATGCAGCACATATTACAAGAGAAAATAAGAATGTCCTATGAAGAATTCAGTAGAGAAACTGGTCTATATTCTGATATTGGAATAAATAAACAGCCTGGGAGATAGCAGATAAAGTAGGAGAGTAGGTGTCTTGACTAGATTTCTGTATAGAATTTGCTAAGTATGAGGCATTTCACTTAACGGCATAAGGATCCTAAGGACTAAATTTGGTAGATGTTCCCAAATCTAAAATTACTTCTATTCCATGTTTGGAGGATGGCTAATGGATAAGCTAGATTCAATATTTTTCTTCCAAAAGAGTATCTTGAGAATTCAGAGGATTGTTAATGGATAAACTAGATTTCATTTTTTTTCTTCCAAAACAATATTTTTGATATTGTTAGTTATATCTTTTTCTAATTAGAAGACTTGATCTGAATTATTTCATAATAATTTTGGAAGGATTTATGATAAAATTAGTCTCTAACAGAAAGATCCAAAAATAACTTAGTTACTTAAAAATGATATAAATTTCTTTTTCTTCTGTATATTAACTCAATGTCCATCTCAGTTTTTTTCCAGTGACTGACAGTTGAAAGCTCCGTTCTGTTTGGTCTTCAGCTTCACAATTCTCCTTGATATTTGAGGCCTGTTTATTTTCCCATTATATACTAATATATTTAACTTCCTCAGTCACTATTTTCTTCTTCAGACTCCATGATTTAATCAACCCTTAAGCAAGCAAATTTTGGGATTGAATAAAGTCTGCTTTTTGGGAGCTAGATTGGTCTTCCGATAAAATATCCCTGAATTATAATATAGTGATTATATCTGCAGAACTTGGAGGCAGATTGTCTAGGGAAAATAACCAGCTTTGTTATTTATTAACTGTGAGAAGTTATTTAACCTCTCTGTGCCTGTTTACTCATCTAAAAAATTGTCTCTAATAATAACACCAATCTCATTGGTGAATTAAATCAATTAATAAATTTAAGGAACATATAATAGTGGCGAAGCCATAGTAAATGCTCAGTAAGTAGTATTGAATATTATCCACTATAATAACAAGTATCTTTGGGGAAGGTAAAGAATGAGGTAGGTTGTTATTCTCTTTCTGTCTCTTTTCATTGCTTTGTTTGCACTCCCCAAAGTGCCTGGCATATATTAGACACTGAAATATTTGTTGAGTTAATCAATTCCAAGTATTCCAAAGTATTATTTCATTATATAACTATTCATTAATACAAAGAATCCAGAGCTCAAAGCTCATTTAATATAATTGATATAGCTTAACATTTGTGAGCTAAAATATCCGTATCATGATGAGATTTTCTGAATTTGAATCCTCGACCTGCCACTCTCGAAGTTTTATTTAACCTTCCTGAGCCTCATTTATCTGATCAATAATGTAGGATTAAAAATAGTACACCCCTCAAATGTATGATCAAGTAAGATTATATACCTAAAGTGTTTAACTTCATGCTTGGGAAAACAATAAATGCATTATAGGTACTTTTATTAGTATATTACTGTTATTTACCACATAAATACTCATTAAAAGTATAGGTACTCTATGCTGTAATTACATTAACATTCACTAGGCCTACTTTATTCCCTTGTTGCTTTGTCTTTCATTAGCTTTTAAAATGCTTGTTTCCTCAGTAGATATGTTTCATACCATTTTATATTCCATCTGCTCTTACTGGTATATGACTGCAATGAATGCCAACTGGTGATTCATTCTAGTGATTTAGAGAAACAGTATTCTTTAGATATAAAATCAAGTAAACCATTTTCTCCATGATCGATTACTCATGTCTTTTTTCCTAAAAAGAGATATTATTTAACAGGGCTGCCATTCAGGAACCTCTCAGAGACATGATCTTCTCCCAATATCTTCTTCATTTAAATGAAGTATTTTTGCCATTGTGTCCCAGAATAGCAATCCTTCTCTCAGGCATTGGTTCACTGATGCCGTAACCACAGTTGCTAAGAGAGGTCTTCACAGATTTTTTTTCCATTTATTGCCTTTTGTTAATTCTCTCACTGATAAAGGACAAGCAGGTGAGCTTTTACTTTATCATTATTATTATTATTCATGATTCTTGGTAGTAGAGATAATTCCTTTGGAAATATTGCTATCCCTCATTTAGTTTTCTCTCTTCAGCATCACTTGGAACACATTCTAACTTTTATGAGGTAAGCTATTTCTAATATCCTCCAGTCTTTTAAAACAAGGGTTATTCACCCCAAATATCTATTATTCATATTTTGTATATATATATCTCAGTTTACATATATATCTCAGTTTGCATATACACCTCAGTTTATGTATATGTGTCATACACACACACACACACACACACACACATATACATGAGATATTAACTGATTCTGGAGCATAGGCATATGCTATGACCTAAATACAACTGAACAAGTAGGATTTGATTTCTACTCTCCTGGACCTAACACACCAGTGAGAGAGATGTTGAATTTAAATAAAATGAAGTTACGAAGCTGGTGCATTTAAAGCAAATATCAGAGGGATCTAATGCATTAAATTTTGAAAAATGAAGGGAAATGCATACATCTTACAATGTTAATTGAGCTGACTTTTGAAATTCTTGAATTTTCCTTACATTATTGCTGGTCATTATATTTTAAAAGACCATCTATTACCAAGAAGTAGGAATCATTTATTTTAGACATACAAGCTTTTTCTTTCTCATATTTTCTACAGAAAGAGTGTCAAGATGAATAAAGTACAAAACGCAATTAAATAATTTAAAAAATCACATTTCATGAGGATTTATTAACTCTCAAATTTTAGGACGCCAATTATCTTTACATTTTTGTACACTTATTAATAAGAAAATGTTATTGCCATCTGTGCTAAGATCTAATACTTTCAAAATAACCCTTTTTGTCTTAAGTACAGTACTTTTTGAAGTATGGAATACTTGCATAATTATAAAAGTTTGACCTACAAAATGTTTAATAACAATAGATGTCTGTACACATAGAAAAATTGTTTTTCTACATATTTTGATTAATTAGAATGGTGTTACTATTAACAGAGAAGTTTGTGATTCTATCCTAGAAATTTAGAATTGAGAACAAATTAAATTTCCAAATTCCTTATGAAAATTGAAATCATACAGATTTATACAAATTGAGTATTTTGGTAATATTATCCTGCAAAAATAATTTGAAGTTGTTTTCACTTTAGATTATCCTTTGATTTATAACTTACATGGCAACTTTATTTAAAATTTTTAGAGCAAATCACAGTCCTATAATATCATATTCAGGTTGTTTTATCGTCTGCCTTTCATTAGAAGAATGTTTTCCTGAATTAGGTCCTTTGAAAAGAGTTGACAGAAAATTTTTCAGCTTGTTCAGAATCCACTTCGGAGACAGAACTCACATATTTAGGTCAATTGAATGATCAGCTGGCTGAACAGCTATTAGGTATGCATTAAACAAGTTTTAGTACAAAGCACTATTTAGAGTTTGCTTCTGGGTTTTAGGGAAGAGATGTTACAGAATCTCCAGGGTACAAAGAGCATGGGGTTCTCCTCCTCTCTGAACAAGCATGTGGCCCATGGGGCTCTGCTAGTTGAGCCAGCTCAGTGTTTGTGGAGAATAATATGGAAGTAGTGCATGTATCTATCTGGGTTCTTTTTGACAATCTACTTTAATATAAGCCCATGAACTTCAGTGGTGCTTCTTAGTGCTATGTATGTTAGGTTGGTTAGGCTTATTTCAACAGCAATGATTCCACACAATTCTTTGAACACAATGCAAAGGACCAATCAAGTCATACATTCTGGAACCACAAAGTCTTTCTTTTAAATCCTCAGTCTTCTGGCTTTTACTTTGTGGCCAAATACATCTCTGTGCTTCTGTTTCCTCAACTGTGTAATAGAGATAAAAATGATAGCAACCTCAAAGTATTTTCAAGCGAATAAATGTATATATAAACAAAAGTACCCAACACAATGTCCAGTACCTAAGATCACACAGTAAACATGTTTATATGTATAGAGTGCGGGGAAGTTGGATAGGACTTTCACCATGGTCTCCTAAGAGACAGTCCTACTGGCTCTTTTTTTTTTTTTTTTTTGGTCCTTTCTAGATCCATTTTCCATGTTTCTATAATCTGTTCCATGCTGCTGGCTCCTAAAATCTATAGACTGCATCACTGGACTTTCTTGTCTTCAAGTTTCTCATAGGGTTTCACCAATGGAAAGCACCAGTAGATAAGAGAGCAAATGGGGAAAAAGGGCAATATATTGTTGTCTTTCCTTCCACTGGTAAGGTATTAGACTGATTCCCCTGCCACAGATACTGACTAAGGACCATACTCCAGTGTTGTTCTTGAAACACTGCTTCTCTCCTTATTTTTCGGGACTCTGGGGGGAAGTCTTCTGTCACTGGTCCCTGGGTGCTTCACTGCTCTTTGTTGGTTCTCTTAACTCTATAAACTCTTTCATATAAAATCTCTTTCTTCAATTAAATACATTGAACATGTTGAATATGACATCTTTATGTTTTGATGAATTAAATACAAGGGCAAAAATGTGTCATTAAAAACTTTTTTGAGAGTCACTAGAATATCCCTAAAATGTCTCTGCTTTCCAATCGTGAAGCATCTTCCTTCATCTATTTGTACATGCTTAATATTATAAAGAAGCAAGGGGTTAACCATGAAATGTCAGAGGTTACAAAAATATCTTGTTCATGGAAAATCGATATTTTGATCCTCTTCCTCAATGTGCAGGAGAGGAAATTATTCTTCTTCTATCTGTTGCTATATAAAAAGTCCCTCTAACACATAGTGCCACAAAACCAACCATTTCATTTGGATCACCATTCCATGTATTGGCAATTTGTCCTAGGTTTTCATGGGTGGCCCTTCTCATATTGACTTAGATATCATTTTCTGGGCTTAATAATAGTTCTAGAGCATTAACTAGAATAGCTAAAAGTCTCTCTTTACTTAAGTATGAACTCTTATCCTCCAGGAGGCTAGTCAGGCTTGCTCCCATGGTGGAGGAATGTTTCTTGGGGCAAGGGCAGAAGCTAAAGGTCCTCTTGAAGTTCAGAACTGGCACAGAATACTTCTTTCCTAGTCTATAGGATTAATGCAAATTATCTCAGATTCCCTTAAGGGATGAGGAAATAGATAACAATTTTGGATAAGAGAGGTTGTAGAGAATCTGTGTCCATTTTTTCAATCTACCTCATTCCTAAATCCCAAAATCAGGTGAAGGATTGCTCTGAAAAAAGCAATCATTATTCACAACACCGATGAGGGATATCTTTTAGGAAATGCAATTCAGCTTCTTTTCTCCCCTTAACTGGACGTTGTTAAGCTCTTGAATAAGTGATTTGCAGTACTGTTATAATCAGGGCAGAACAGAGCATAGTGAGAATATTTTGGGGGAAAATCTGACATGTTTCCTATGGACATGATTCTGGAGGCAGTTTTCACTAATGTTTAGGTATTGAAAGTTTTGATACTTATTGAAACAGCCCATGAGGGTACGGACAATGTGGAATAACACTGCATTTTCAAAGAGGGAGGCCCTCTCCCGACTCCTCAGTGCTACCCCTCTCCACATTCTCCATGACTCTTAGGGGCCAAAGAAGAGTATCTTAGAACGCTGTAGTTTCAGTAGTCCCCTGGGAAGGTGCTCAGAAGCCTAAAGAGTTTGCCCAGAGTAAAGGGACAAATGATCTCTAGAAAATGGGAGAACATTGATTTGTGAATATGAAGACAGTTGGTCAATTTAGTAAGTCGTACTATACAAAACTGATTCAGTGCTTACTGAAGGAGATGATGTTTTCATAGACATTATTATAATTTGATAGTTTTTAAAAAATGTTATCTTTGTAAGTGTTGCCTTGAGTCTCTAAGTTTCTTCAGGAGTCCTATCAAAAATTTAATATTTAAAATAATGCTATTAGCCCAAACATTTGACCATCCTATGGTAATGGGTACATACATTTTGTCAGACATTGAACTTTAAAGGAGTCTGATTGCCACTTTTCTTTACCTAATCTCCAACATACTGCCTCGCTCACACTGGAGTCTCAAACACCTTTGGAAGACAAACACATTAAAACATTGTGTTTACATGAAAGGCCCCAGTTTATTATAGAACAGATTTTAGCACAATGGTTTTGACAATAATTTGTATAATGCTTACAATGGTAAATAAGTGTTTATTTTTCCCTGAAACTACCTGTTAGAAGCTAATCAGAATACAATTAAATTACATGATCTTGACATATTAATCTTAACTTAAAAACATAATTATATACAGACACGCCTTGAATTATAAAGAGGTTAACCTATGTGAGCTGAAGATATTGCAAGAAACTTAACACATTGAACATCATAGCTTAGCTTAGCCTACCTTACATATGCTCAGAACACTTTACCTAGAGTTGGGCAGTTACCTGGCAACAACAGTACACTGTAGTGTATCCGTTGTTTACCTTCATGATCATGTGGCTGACTGACAGCTAAGGCTCACTGCTGCTGCTCAGAACAGTGAGAGAGGATCCCACTGCTCACTACTAAATGTGTATGGCTTCTGCAACCATGGGAAAATCACAAAATTGTAAGTTGAACCACTGTAAGAGGACTCTTTGTATACGTACATGGAAATTATATATATATAAAATATATATACATATATAATATATACATATAATATATACACGTATTATATATAACATATACACATATGTATATATACATATATATTTCATTCTCAATGGAAATGCTATACCTGTTCCAGGGAAGTAAGTGTCGATGAAGCTTCATCAGGATTTTGATTACAGAATTATTTTGGTCCCATGCAGTTGACAATTACATTACACATATTTATATGTGCTTATTCATCTTACTATAAAAAACAGTTTCAGAAGGAAAGATTTCTCTATTGGATAAGTATAGTACTAAGGAAACTAATCACTTAGAAGATTAGCACTTCAACAGCTCCAAAAGTGGAAATGGAAAAAATAGCAGTTTAAGTAAGATAAGCAAGACAAACAAGGGAAGATCAAGCATTTTTTTCTTACTGCTCAATGTCTCCCAGTTACCATTATTTTCCTCCTGTCAATACGAATTGTTAGCTTTTGTACTTGTAAAGTTCATTTGGCTAGAAAGATGATAAATGCTGAAAGAGCACATGAGAACTTTTGTAAGAGCATATTCTTTTTTAAATCATTGTCATCTTGGTTCTCAGTGGGTTAGAATTCCACTCATTTCTATGGCTGGTTTTTCTATATCTGGGATTTAATTTTAAATTAAATTTTAATGAAGTAGTTTCCTTCTCCTCATAAATCGAAGAAAAATGAGAATGAACTTTCTTCTGGTTTCCTCAGAATAGACTTCTGCTTCTACAGTACTTGAAAATACAACTACCCTAGAGATTTGTCACATATTTTTTAGCTTGGGGCTTTCCTTTCTGATCACTTGCATTTACCACTTTTCCTCTTGGACTCTTCAGAGAAATCTGTAAAATGAGCTTTTCCATCAAAGATGAGCAGAATTTCCACTTAATCTTAAATTAATATTTTAATCCCAATTCACAAATGTTGTTTTTGCTGCATATGCAGAAATTTATCAAAAATAGGTGCCTGAAATTGTTAAGTACACATTTGTTTTTCTTCTGAAATATTTTATTTGTAGGCTTCTGTTGCCTGGTGGCATGCATATTTATCCTTAAATGGAAGAAGAATATAGTATTTCGAGGATAATAGAACACGTTTTTAAACTACTGAAAAAACAGCAAATCATGCTAATTAATTAATTTGTCATACGTAAGCCAATAGCAAGCAGTTCAGTTCTATTAGTGTCAATTGAATTAGAGCAGATTTTAGCATAAAAATTTTTAGAAATTCCAATCACTCTTACAATTACCATAGATCTATATTTAAATATCTTTTAGCATTTGTCCTAAATTACTTGTTATTCAGTGAGCAAAGCTAATGGTTATTGCATTGGAGATTTAATAAATAAAAGTTGAGAACATTTAATAAAATTTCATGATAATAAGTATGAGAGTACATTAATAATGAAAAAATGCAGAATGAGATTTTTCATCATAGCTGGAAGGTTAAGGAATTAATTTTACAGAGCATGAAATGGAAATAACTTCCCCACCATATTATTAACCAATGCTTAGATCAGTGTAATCAACTTCTTTATTCAGAGCATATCTATTCTCACATTTAGTGGCACTAAATAGGCATTTCCATCAGTTCAATAGGTTAATATAATTCAATAAATAATATCCAAGTAAGAAGTAGATCACATCATGTGATGATTCCTTGATAAGATGCCTTATTTTATTAAGCAAATACATCAACAATTCTGAAGCTAATGTAAGTGTAATTTTGTTAGCTACATTTTTACAAGTTACAAAGTATATTAGCATGCTGCCATTAGTACGGAATGTGACCATTGTAGTGAATGGAAAATAAATAAAATATTTAGAAAATGATGTTTCCCAGATAGATTTTTCTCAGTGAATGATGAATTGTGATTCAAAGTGTGGATTATGTTTCTATAAAAATTAAAATCTCAGTTTTTAAACATATTCAGATAACATGTAAGAACAACCCTCCACACTGTCAAAATATATTGTTATATAGATATCAGCATATGACAGGGAACCAATACATTAACCTCTGTTTAACAAAATGTTATACTAGTTTCTGCTCCTGGCAGTGTATGGAGCTTTCTGTCATTACACAAAGTTGCCTCAGCACTGTAGAAAATATTTGCACTTTGACACATTTAAAGTCATGCTGGATAAATGGGTAGATATGTGTGGAGCAGAGCAAAGGACTGCTAAAATACCTCCTTGGTTCACCTCTGAGATTTTATTTAATTGAATATCATTGACAAAAAACAAAACAAATAAACAAAACAAAACAAAAACACAACATCTTATTCAGAGGCCAGAGAAAAATAAATATTGAAATCAGCATCACCACTGTTCATTTATCTAGTTTCTCATTTCCCCGGAAAGATGTTCTTAAATTCCAGGCTGATCTCTTTGTGATGGATGTAGCTAATAATAGGTGTGATGTTCAATATTATTTCTTAGAATTAGACTTAACTGCTGCTAGTCCCCATCTTCATTTGATTGCTCCACAGATTAATTCAAAAACGCTCTTTCACAGTTTTAAAGCATCATACGGAAATGTCAGATATATGATCTTACTCCTGATCTCAAATCTCTGTTTGTCATAGTGCTTCCTATTTGTCTTCAAAGTGTGAACAAAAATTTTATCTATTAATGTTTGTTTTAGCAGAAGTCTCAGACACTTCAGCTTTGAATGAAAAGTGGACTTATATGTAACCCTACAAACACACTACATGATTTATCCAAGGTGAAATAATATTGTACAAAATTCTGTGGGAATTTCTCCAATCAGAGTTTAAATTTTCCCTTTGAGAGGGATAGTTGACAGAAATTTTCCAACGTGTTGCATTTTAGCTTTACTGTTATGATTTTTGGACATTGATTTTATAGTTACTAAAATTATTTGTTAACAATTTGGATGTTTTCTGTAAGGCAGGTATTATTATATTGTTCTTTAATACTATGCATTTCAATGACATTTCTCATTTTTCCACCTAGCCTATCCTTACTTTCAGCCATTCAAGAATGGTAATGAAGTACTCAATTCCTAGCCTAATATAAGTACACAGTAAATCTTCTTTGTAGGTGCTATACTAAACTGCTTGCTTTATACTACAACAGTGGACATTGCTTTAATATACTGCAGTTTTAAGTTAGCTTTGGCTATTTATTATTAGACTTTTAATGGCATCAGATTCAGATATTATTCTGATCAATAACTTGTTTGTGTAATTTCAGATCCTTTCTTTACAAGAAAAATGTCGTATTTTTTGTTTTTTCAAAACTCTGAACTCTTATTAGACCATTGATTATTTTTTCTTTTCTCTCAGCACATTGAATATAAAATTATATTATCTGAGAAAAACAATCTGATCAGACAGTTCCCAGCTCAATGCCACCATCCTCTGAGTTTTATACAATGATGATAATCTGGAATAGTATACTGATTAAAAGGAAAGTCTACTGAGTCAGATTGTCTGAATTTAAAACTTTCCTCCATATTTTACCAACTTGTGATATTATATAGGTTTCAGTTTCCTATTATGTAGGATGGAGATAAGAATTATAACTAAAGGAAAGAGTTTTAAGAATTCAGAACGTAATCCCCGTAAAATGTAAAATGATGAGTACAGTGCCTGGCACTTATTAAGTATTCAATGCATTTCCATAGGATTTCACAGATGTTAATGCATGTTGATATTTTATGCCTCTATTTATGAAACTCTTTAGTCTTTTAATAATCAAACGTAAATCACCCTATAGTTAAAATCACAAATACATTCTCTACTAATATATTGTAGTTAACAAATAAATACAATAAAATTTTGAGCCGTTTCTTTGTAAGAAAATCATTAGAAGATATTATCATTAAAGTATTGTGAAGATGGGGATAAAAGACAATGCAAAATATTTATCTTTAAATGTTTATCAAAGTTCTGTGTGTATTAAGTGGCAGTTAGCCTAATCAAATGACCATTTTAAGACATCAGTAACTTTGCAAAGGCTGACGGACCTTCACTTACAGTTTAGTATAGACATTGACACTGATGATGCTCCCCACACACCAAGAGGTTATGGAAAGGTTGATCATTTATGTAATTGAGGTCTCTAGGGAGAGCACGAAGGCCTCTCGGGAGGATCCTGAATGACTAGAGAGAGGAAGGAAAGAGACCTGCCTAGGTTTTTATTGCACAGACTGGTGAGAGTTTGCTCATGTAGGGAGGACTTATGAGATTTGAATTTCTTGCCTGCATCAAAGGAGGGAACACCAGGGCTTTCTTACCAGCTTGTCCAGAAGCAGGGATCAAGGAGAAAAGGGAAGGATGAGGCTTAAAAGTTATCAGCATTGAAACATCAACAAATGGAGTCAGACTCCTTGTTAACAAACTGTGACATTAAATTTTAGTAGAAAAAGTGGCTGAGTTTAATCAACCAGAGAGTGTCTTACATATGTTATTCAAAAGTACCTTTGACTGATTTTTACTGGATATAGTAATCTTCATTCAACAGTTTTTAAACAATATAATGTGACTTGAAAACTCCTAAAAATGTGAAGCCAAAAACACCTTTTGTTAATTTCCTTGTTATTTTTAAGCCCTTATCACATACCACTTTATATTTTAGTTAATTGTGTTTATTGACTTGAATTACAAAATCTTAAGAAAATAAAAGGTGCACATTGTACTGTTTTGAATTTCTTACATGGCTTTGTTTAATGCCAGTATTTAAAAAGAATTTATAAAATTAATCAATCAATTAATTATTCACTTACATAAGACTCTATCCATGGACTTTTTTTTTGACATAGCATCCTGAAGAAAATGAATTAAAATTTGAAGCATCAAGAATACTTTTGATTAAAATCATGACTTTTATAAGTATAATAATCCTACATTTAATAAAAAAGGCTCTAATGTATTTTCTATGAAAAAAAAAGTTTGAAACTACCATGTCATACAACTGAAGCATTCTTAAGAAGTTAAATTATAAAGTGGTGATAAATGTGACATGCTCTGATAATTAGAACTCCTAATTCAAGTAAATATATAGGAAGTGTATTCTTGACTTGGTTTCATTTGCTGCCATATAAATGCTGTTCTGGATCATGTTATAATCGACTATTAAATGAATGTGTGCCTAATAAATTTCTAATATATGAAAAGCATTAAATGAATCTAGAATACAATGCACTGAAAAGTAGTATTGAATGAACGTGAAGGCAAATAAAAAATTCTGAATACTTATATTCATCTCAAGAACATAATCACCTAAAATATATTTTTCTTATAATTTTCTACATATGAATCTCTTATTTGCTAATATTAAAAAAGATTATGTATTAGACTTAAAATCATCAAAAATAAAAAATGAGGTATTTATTAACAGCATTTATAACATTTTAAAAAGTTGTTGCTAATGTTACATAATAGGAGTTACCAACTTAAACGCTCAATACCTACAAGGAGCAGGCAGATAATATAAATTTAATGAAACAGTGTGTAAATATCCATAAGAGAGATTTCTGATGACCAAGGAACTAAGATACATCCTTCCTTCTAGCAAAATTCCAAAGTGCCCAATACAGCCAGAGCAAAAAGCACAATTGATTACCAAGGAATATTTTTAGTTTAAAGTACAACAAAGCTATAATATTAGAAAAAAATAAACAATAGCATCATTTGGGAGATGTGTAGTCCGAATTATCTTATACTCAGGAGGAGGTAGAGCAAGGAAAAGGAACAGAATGTACTTGATATGGGATATGGGGCTCGGGACTCTAGCTCTTCAGGGGAGATCAAGGCCATCCCCAGTTGCTGGTAAAACAAAACACCAGAATGAGGGCTCAGCGCAGGTAGAGTGAGGAACTGGTCTGTCCAGACTACAGCAGTTCAGCAAACTGTAGGAGAGATTTCCTCAAGAATCTAAAATCCATTCCCTACTTGTTTGTGTCTGAAGCTGAAATTTAGACAATTGCCATAGAGTTTGGGGCAGAATTAGTAATAAGGAAACATAGAAGACCAAGTCAAAAATGTCATAGAATAGCATACATCATAACATATATATTTTTGATTACACTAAAATTAAATATAATAAAAATATAAGCCTCTTATTTGTGAAATATGGTTGTAATATAATGTCATTGAAAAATTATTACTCTGAAGAGTTTTGTACTTATCTGTTCAGAAATAATAAGAATATTAAAACATCTAAAGTAAAACTGTCACAGACATGAAGTGGCAAGTTATAAAATCACCTTAGTGGAACATAAATATAATGAATAAATGCTTAAATTAACTTCACTGGTATATTATTTAAGAAAATCTAGAGAGATTAATTTATAGGTAAAATATCTTGATTTTTAAGTGTGGTCAATAGTATGATAACTTGTTACAGTTTTTAACACAATGTGAGCTAACAATATACTTTTAAAACAAACAAAACAAAACAAAACAAAAAGCTGACTACAAGTCAGATGAGGTTCAATTTTTCTTTTTTTTTTCTTTTTTTTTTGAGATGGAGTTTTGCTCTTACTACCCAAGCTGGAGTGTAATGGTGTGATCTTGGCTCACTGCAACCTCCGCCTCCGGGGTTCAAGTGATTCTCCTGCCTCATCCTCCCGAGTAGCTGGGATTATAGGTGTGTGACACCAAGTCCAGCTATTTTATTTTTTTATTTTTTTATTTTTTTTAAATTTTTAGTGGAAATAAGGTTTTACCATCTTAGCCAGGCTGGTCTTAAACTCCTGGTCTCAGGTGATCTGCCTGCTTCTGCCTCCCAAAGTTCTGGAATTACAGGCATGAGTCAATGCGTCTGGATGCTATTTTCACCATACAGATTGAAGTAGCTGGTATTTCTCCTGCATTACAAACAATTAGTTAAATGTATTTATTCTTAAAAAAAAAAAAGTCCCAATATTTTTATTGAAATTTTGGAAGAAATTAAGCGTATTTAAGTAAGACAACATTTTCTTAGAGCTTAACTGTTCAGCTTGCCAGAAACCGTATCACATGACCCAAGTACAAGACAATAGTGGGCTAAGAGCTGCCCAGTGACTAGGCTGTCGTAAAGTTAATTACGACTGCAGAAGAGAAGGATATACATATTTTATTCCTTCTCTGTGTGCGCTTGTGTTTGATTCTGACATTTAGAATTGATGGTCTGAAATGCAGTAAAATTCCGTTACCATTATCTTTTAGAAACCAAGATTATTAAATACAACTTTAGTTGTGTCAGGTTTTTATTTTTTAACTTGAAAAATTATTCGAGTTTTTCAGAACTTTTTAAAAGGTTCTTTCAAATAATGATTTAATTGTGATCAAGCAGAATTTAGCAAACTACGTTTCAATTTAACAATCTAGAGTATATTCAATATTGTGTTGAAGGCAGGTACATTGCTGTAAATTTGAGTATAATTTTCCCTTTTTTCACGTATGTTTATGTGTGTATGTATGTATGTTTGAGACAGGGTCTTGCTCTGTTGCTTAGGCTGGAGTGCAGTGGTGTGATTATAGCCCGCTGCAGCCTTGAACTCCTGGGCTCAAGTGGTCCTCCTGACTCAGCCTTCAAATTAACTAGGACTACAGGCACGCACAACCCCACCTAGCTAATTTTTTTTTAATATGTAAAATAGGTTTTCCCCTGTGTTGCCCAGGCTGGTCTCGAACTCCTGACCTCAGCAATTCTGCCACCTCAGTCTCCCAAAGTTCTGTGATTACAGGCATGAGCCACCATGACCAGACACATTTGATTTTTTCAACTCCCATGTATTTATAACATTCCACAAAATTTTTAAAATGCTCATATATAAATACTGAGCATTTTATTCAACATTGAGCAAGTATTTGCTGCATGCCAACAAGGTATGAAACAACAGTCTGGGCACATGAGATACTTTAATGAATAAAATCCATAAAAATTATTGTCCAGAGAGATCAAACATTTTAGTAGCAGTAGACACACAAAAAATTAAAGGATAAACAAATTCTACATCAAGTTGATTGGCAGTATGTGCTGTGGCAAACAATTATTTTTAAAAATAGAGAAAGGAGAAATGGGTGTGGAGGATTGTGATTTTAATTAGACTGACCAATGTAGTTCTCACTAAGAAAGTCACATTAAAAAGTGGTCTTGAACGTAGTTATGAAGTTAACTTTGTGGATACCCAAGGAAAGATTATTCCAGAGAAAGTCAATTGAATGGAAAAAAAAAAAAATGCTAGCCAGTTTTGAGGAAAAACAAGGAGACCAGAATAATCGAATTAAAATGAATGAAAGAAATGAGAATAATTTATCAGAGAAATAATGGGAATCTGATCTGACCGGTCCTTAGAGGCCACTGTGAGGACTGTCTCTCACTGCACGTGAACAATTGGTAAGTTCTGAAAAGAGAAGTGAGATGTCCAAACTTATCTAGTTAAAAAAAAAAAAATATCTGCTCTGTATTGGGTTGAAAATAGATGGCAGGAGCAGAAGCTAGTGAGAAGAAACACTTAGAAGAACACTGCAATAATCCAAGTATGGTTATTAGACCAGCATTGTAGCAGGAGATATGATGAAAGATCATTGTATATCACTTAAATTTTGAAGGTATCATTCATAGGATTTTCTACAGTATTAGATATGGAAGATAACAGATTGAAATGAATGAAGATTGACTGCTTGGTTTATGGCATGGACAATTAGAAGGATAGAGCTGACATTAACTGAGATGGGGCAAGCTGAGAAAAGATAGGAGTGAAAATTAGTAATTAAAATTTGGACATGTTACTTTTGATATGTTTATTCAAGTAGAAATTTAGAATAGTTTGGATTATTACATAGAGGTGAAAGTGGGAGGTATAAAATCAGAAAATTTCAATCTATAGCTTAGATACAGATATAGATATAGACAGGTATAGTAACATGGAAAATTGGTAAGAATACCAGGGACTTGAATTTAACCAGAAAAGAAAAAAGCCTGGACAACTCTAAAATAGAGAGCTAGAAAAGAAGAGAAAGAACCAGTAAAGAAGATTGGGTAAAGTTAAAGTACCACCAACAGAATAAAGAATTCCGGAGGCTAATTATGATACTTTGCCAAAGTGACAGGAATGATCAATATCCACCACTACTAAGGTAAGATGTTATTTCTTTTTTGTTCCTGTTTGTTTGCTTGCTTTTATTGTTAATACTATTTTATTTTCTTTGCTAAGTTTGGTATTTAAGTCATTGAAATCGATTCAATGTGCTTGAGAGCAAAATTGAATGAAATAATATCCAGACTGTGTATTAACATGCAAATAGTGTAGATAGGTTATTCATACTGAAAGAAATTCAGATATAAATATAGACATATTCTGAAAATTATTGAACTTTCTAAATAAAACAATGAAATTAAGTTTATATTTGGGATAATGGTTACTCAATTGATTTTAATTTAATTCTATTTTAGTTTGAAATAATCGGAGCTAATTAATTTAGTTTGGCAAGTACACATTAAGAATAAATTATCTTCAACATTTAACAACTCTATAGTTCATGAGAATAAAGTAATAGAATCAAATCTTACTGAGGATATTATGTGCATCTAGTAAAATAAATTCCCAAACCAATAGGGTGAATGTTGTGATGTGGGTTTTCCTGAAGAATTTCAATGATTCATTTAGTTTGCTAGTAAGGAAATAATAAAATCTGGTCCATCTGGCTCCTGAATGCATTTTACCTACTATGGACATTTCATAGATTATTGGAAAAGGATAGGAAGTATTAGTGTTACACAGATCTGTTAATTTCCTTGATTCAATCAGATCCTCTGATTCATAGCATTTAAGTCAGGTATATAAAAACAATCGCATACCAGTTAATATTAATTCTTCTAGCTCTGTGCTTCTTACAAAGACTACCATAGGTCAGTCATTTCACAGATCAAGGAAAGGGAGAACTTTGAAACTAACTTCATTAGTTCTCAAAAAGAGACAGCCAAATAATATTTTGCAAGTTAAAATATTTAATGTTTTATTCTATCTAATGACAATATTACTCTCTCATATCAATCACAGATCTACACCTTGTAGGTAAGTTCGTTTGTTGCAGTGCTCTTAGTATTTCAAACATGGTAAGCCCAGGCAAGCTATGTAACTACCAATTTATTCAACTCTCCCGCCACATAATGTCTTCGTTTTTTAAACAACCACTACATGTACAGTCAGTACAGGTCTTCTTAGAATTGATTTACTTATTGTTATTTAACCTTGTAGTGATTATAGAACAAAGTGATTATAAGACGCCTTGCTCAATGTCTAATTTATTTTTTAATGACCTCTAGTCACTCTATATATCCTATTAGGTATTTGTCTATCTATGATGGATGAACTTTGGCAATGAGGAAACTAATTCCTTTCTAAGGTAAAACTAAAATTATCTAATCAAAACTAAAACTAAAAATCTTCCTGTTTTCTGGGTGATTGTGTCCTGAGAAACATATCAAGTAATTCTCAACAGTCCAGTATGTCTTTTTCTTAGCGTTAAATTAAATCTTAATAAATATTTAATGTGTGCTACAGATAAAGTTCTTGAGTTAGTCTTGGTCTACAAAAACTTTACAACATAGTGATATAGCAACAAATAAGTACATGTTTATAATTTGGTATTTGCTCCTTAAAACCTCTTGGTAGCAGACTAGACAAAGTAAAATTTCTCCTATATGAATTCCACCTAGGAATCACCATAAGCATGGCATTTCCTGCCTAAACTATGAATAATTGAAGAGGAATAAAAGGTTAATTCTTGGCACAGAAAATAGATAACATGCAATCTCTCTGTGAAGTTCCCATATCTTGGTTGAAATTTTATACTGTAGGCCATATCAGGGCCAGATTATACACAGCCGTCTTTCAAATATTTGCAGATGATGATTGCTTACGATTCCCATCTCTTCTTCTTTCCCGTGCTTTGAGGTGCCTATATTCTATTTTCCGGACAATCGCAATAATTAGTAAACCATCACATACTTTTAAGTCTCTTTTCTCTACTTTTCCTTAGCTTTTTCAAAACTTTCTCAACTATAATGACTTGGAATTTCCTCAATAAAATAATAAATTTAAAAACAAACTCTCTACTCTTCAATACACATTTTAAACATGTTACGCACACCTGAGCACATATCCCATGAATTGCCTCATCATGAAGAAAAAAAAAATCAGAACTATGATTTCTCATTTTGAAAACTAAACTACTGAGAGAAGATTGATTTAGATTTTTTCTATGTCTACATAATATTACTGACACATACTTCAGTTACTCTCAACTATAATCCACTGGTTGATCCCATAGTAAAGACTTGCAAAAAAAAAAAACTTAAAGTTTATTATCCACAACTATATATATATATAATATTTTATAATCCAAATGTGTCTCATACTCTATTGATGGTTAGACATCAGTGGTTCTATAAACATTAGTCAATATTTAAGTGATGAAACGGAAAAATAGCAATTGGTACCAAAGTTATTTTATGGTTTCGCTACATTGTAGGTCCAAATCCATGCAGTAGTTTCTGAACTGCTTATTCCCTGAGTGAACCATGTTTTACATTTAAAGGTGTAAAACATTTTTGTTATAAATGAGATCAGATCTGCCTCTAGGAATTAAATAAAATGAAATGTATTTTATAAATACTAGTTTATTTCATAAAAATACAAAAATATAAATATACATTTATAAAAATATGAATGAATTAACACAAAGACATTCTTCAACTAAATAAATATGGCAGTAATAGTCATTCCTATGTCATTAAGGATATATCTTTTCCGTATTAATTTACAAAGCGGTTGCACAATGTTTAGTTTAATAGTAAAGGTGACTGAAAGTCAGTTAAGAAAACATTTATAAATTATTATACCTAAGAAAAGGCACAAAAAGCCTTTTAAGTATTTTTATTGATTATTGATGTGATATATTTCCTTCCGAGCTTGTTAGGCAAAGAGGGTGAACTGGTTATTACTTTTTAAAAAATCTGTATCATTCGTATTCATTCACGAAAACTTACTGATTAAGCAAATCCCTACTAAGACAACACCTACGTATTGTTTGTAATTTCAATTTTTGAAAAATTTCCTCCCAGGAAGAGAATGCAGGCCACTCAATCTAATAACATAGACAGTACTTCCACTAATATTGATCAAGTCAAACAATCCTCTTAGTCTCGGTCACTATCATCACCCCCGTACATATCGGCAAGTTTTTTAAAACGAGGCCCCCAGTCACTGAGGTAATCATAATCTTGGTTACAATCAGCTGTGAGGGATTCTAAAGAACTGAGCGAATCTGCTATGGAATCATTCCCTTCATAGGCATACGTTGCCAGTGAATCATAAGGAGGTGCACTTGGGTCTGCGTCGTTTTCTTTTAATCTTCGATGGATAAAATCTTGTACATCAATATTTTCCCACAGAGGCACAGTCCTCCTTATCTGAAAAATAGTTTCAGGCATTACATCTCGTCTAAGTTTACTGTCTTCTCTTGCCTCTGGATTCCTTAATGTGCCAATGTCAAAAGCTTGGGTATCTTCTTCCCCACCGCCTTCATCGTTATAGGTGACAATGTTGTCCCGGACATCGTCTTTTGAAATTATCAGAGGTTCCTTTTTCCTTTGCCTCTTCAATGCAGCAAACAGCACAACTAAAACTATTAATAAGAAATGGGAAAACAGTGAGATTTCATGAGTCAGGATAAAATAGAGTACACTTCTGAGTGTGAAATTTGTTTGGTACAGGAGATATTAAGATTAATCGAATAAAAATAATTAACTACCCTGTAGAAATACAGAGTTTCTCAAGGCAATGACTGGATGCACTATATTGATAAAGGAGCAGATATTACCATACCATTAATTTACTGTCAAGACATACTCTCCTATGAACTTCTGGCATTGAAAAAGCTTTATTCAAGTACAATTATTATATTTATCCAACTTCAATTGCCTGACACATCAGCAATCTTTCCAAATGTGCACTTGTTTCAAATACAAAAACGCTAAAACTCTACTCATGATATTGATCATTCCTTTCACTTAGGCACAAGTATCATTTCTTAATGATTCAAGGGATATATGCAAAACATTACTCATATGTAGATATATATATATTTGTATATGCATTATATTCCTATATTATGCATGTACATATGCACACACATGAATATGTCATGAATATGTATGTGTCACTGATATGATCACTTCCCATATCTCATAGGTTTAACTAAATTCCTTTACTGGTCTAATTTTGTAGTGGGCTTAGAAAGCTGAACTACAACTCTAAAAGTTACAACATAAAACTCAAACTCATCTTTAACTGATCTTACAAAACACCTCAGACTGTATCTTGTTAATGAGGACTTCCTTGACATACAAGGCCTGATTTAAACATTTGGAATGAAATGTTAATTGTATTCCCTCTACTTTCTGTATTATTTTTATTGTTTACATGCCTATGTTACAAAGTTAACTGTGAACTTCTCATATAATATATTTTCTTATTTCTCATTATAATACTGGAATTCAAATTATGTGTACTGGAAGATGAATCTTTTTCTAATAAATGCATGTTGCAATTAATCACGTTCATTTAAAAAGAAGCAAACATGATTTTCAAAATACAAATTTTCCATTAAAAATTGGACAAGCCCGTAATGTTACATATAAGAAATGTGAGAATAAAATCAAGACAATATCGTCAAAACACACTTCAGCATTACCAGGGAAAAATACAAACTAGGTTTCCTTTACTTTAGGGTACTTAACTGTGTGTCAGTATTATTTATGCTTCACAGAAAATAAGAAAATGTTGGCTATTATTCCTTTTCTCGATTTTTACATGAAGATTAAACAAAGCATACTCACTGTCATTGAGACTACACTTCAACATGGCCCGTGAGGCCCCTATGACT
Organism: Chlorocebus sabaeus; assembly: GCF_047675955.1. Classification (NCBI taxonomy): domain Eukaryota; kingdom Metazoa; phylum Chordata; class Mammalia; order Primates; family Cercopithecidae; genus Chlorocebus; species Chlorocebus sabaeus. The sequence goes on along the minus strand of NC_132907.1, from coordinate 67,673,283 downwards.
ACACTAAAGCCTTGTCCAATGTTATTTTCATATTGACCAGCAAACTTTTCTCAGCTCTTCCTAACTGAAAGTAAGATTTTACAAAAGATAATTAAAGATTATCTTTAATGTCATAAAAGTAAGATTTTATGAAAGATAAGAAAGATAAAGAAGTATCAGTAGTTAGACTTCACAGAATGGGCTTTGGGAGCTGAGCTATATTCAGGATCATCTTAGAGATATTAAAAAAAGAAGACTGCAGTAAAAATGAGACCTCTGTACTCTCCTTTTAAAATATGGACATACGATTAATTAAGTCCAACATAGGTCTGACATCTATCAAATTTCAGCCACACACTAGAAAAAGAGATTTCTTTCTAAATTTAAGGTTAAATAAATTTATAAGTTATCTACTTTTTAATCAATAAAATAACAATTGTGTAGTCAATTATTAAGCATTAAGGGTTTCTTAGCTAATAAAAACTTACTAATTCCCACAAATGGTCCGTAGAATCTGTTCTGAGCTTCCTTTTCTACCATATTAATATTATCAGATCATTTCTTAGATTGAGGTTATTAATCTGGAACATGTGAACAGAATTCAGAAAGAATAGGATAAGAAATGAAAAAAAATAAGTGCCTCATTATTTCCATCTATCTGTAACTCAAATTTAGCATTTCTTTTCAATAGGATTATTGGCATAAACTATGGTGATAGTGGCAGTGTGCGTGACAGATATTTTATATTGCATCACAGTTTGACAGGTAAATCAAACCACAGTTAGACTTGCTCCAGAACATGGCATGCATGATTTGATAAGCAAGCACAGTTTTCTTCGTGTTTTTTATTTCATTTGTGTAAGTGTATTTCCTTTTTGTCTTACATGTTTTACTCTAATAAATTTAAATCGTCATTCTGGCTAGGTCCATTCGCTTCATCAGGCTGCCAAAAGTGTCCCTACAACCAAAAAGTTTAAAATCCCAGCCCTAGATTTTAATCTTCCATCTTGCCTTATAAGATAGATATAAACTAAGAGTTAGATTTCTTCAAAATGTATGAAAGTACATTTAAAATATTATTGTCAGTGCTATGTCACTATCTTATAAAAAGCAAACTCTCTTACCTATAGAAATGCAGTAACTATGTCCAGCCATTACCATAAAGACTCACAATAACAATAAAGTGCTTTATTAACTTTGAAAATATAAATTTCTGAATTAGAAGCAATTTTAACTACAATAATAGAAAATTACTCCACATTTAGGCAATGAACTGGGAAAATGAAAAATAAGAAATTAGTGCTTTCCATATTGCTCAAGGAACAAAGGTGGCTGACTTTGCAGAATATAAGAAGAAACTTTCTAGGATTTCTGCATAGAAAAAAATAGTATCAAATTTAGTTTGAGAATGTTAAAATATCTAAACTTACCTGGGGGGATGCTTTTGGTTCCCTATGTGTGCATGACTATCTTTGTGTGTGCATGTACATTACATTAATACAGAAATTTTTCAAATGATCTAACAATAACATATTTTCATGTGGTTCTAAATTAGGAAAGTGGAACTTCCTGAGTGAATAAAACAACGTGAAATCAGTAGCACTTAGCTAAAAGGCTAAGCCAAATTTTTATCTCCATAGGGATACAAAAATATTTTACAGAGGAGTTGAACCCTCTAGCAGTAGGTGGGGATTGAAATTGCTGATGGCGGTGGTAGCAGTGTATTTGTTCTAAACCACACTGAGAAAATGTTTTTCTAAATAGTTGGATCATCTTAACTGAGACAAATGTTTTTTCCCCACTTTCATCAATCCCCTACTGAAGTCCTGCAAGGATATCTGGCCAAAGGGATTTCATCCAGATAGCTTGAAAGGATTTGCAGAGAAAAGGATCCAGCACATATGAGCATTAGAACATAAATTTGGCTAGCTCCCCTGCCCTAAGCATAAGCATTTGGGCTGAATATTTGATAGAAACAATTTTTTTTTGGAATGTTTTCCAGTGGAACAACTGTTTAATTGAATTAAATCGTTGTCCTGTTAGTGCATGCTCAAATAAAACATTCGCTGTTGGAACATGACTTTATTTAGAAAATATTGCAGGGCTAGGTATGATCACAGCGACATAGTGATATTTTTTAAAACAGAACTTTAACTTCTTAATTTGGTATGTCACACCAATGTATAACAAGCTATATAGGGGAAAATGTCTAACTGTGACAACTTTAATGCATTTGCATGTCAGACATCTGATATAGATAACTCAGAATATGTTAGTAACTGTTATTTGTAAGGGCAACGTAGTCTTTGATTTGGTAATAATAGAAAGGAGAAGTCTATAGTAATCTGTGTTTGAATGCTAGCTAAAGCCTTTTCTAAATGAGTGACTCTGAGTAAATTATGTAGCCTTTCTCTAGAAGAAAAGTATTTACCTTATACAGTTGATGCAAAGATGAAATCAATGAAATCAAATGCCCTTAGAACAGGGAACATAGTCAAAGATATAATACCAAATGATATAAAATATATTTTTTAAATACACAAGTGTATAGCATTTGTTAGATCTTTACTTTTGGTCTCTGGAAAGCTGGGACTATCCCCCCACACAAAAACTCTTACTTTTTCCTAATTGAAAGAACCATTTTAATAAAAAGTGAAAATGTTCTATCTTTATCTGTAGAGAAAAGTGTTATTCAGTGCAGCATCTTCGGACCGTGAGGGAGAGATTTTTGTGAATTAAAGGATCATTCAGAGGGACAGAGCTTACTAAGCAGTATGAGGACACAGAGGAGAATCGCAACGAGAGCTCCCGTGCTCAGGCCGGCTGAAAGGATCAAGGCTTCTGCCGTGCAGGATTGCATGTTTCCTTGATTATCGCAGGCACACACCCGAATAGTGAGTGTGCCAGTGCTGCTTTGAATCGGATAATCGTTGTCAAAGATTAAAATTGGCAATAAGTAGGTGCTCATTTTGTTGCGACTGTAGCCATCTTTTCGAGTCATGATTCCTGCTGTGTTATCTGGTGGAGAAAAACATGTAAAAAACCAAAAACTTTCATAAGTATTTTTAACTATGTATCTTAAAGTTTCATGATTTTTAGTTTTAGAAATTTTCTTATACCTTTATTATCTACAATGGTGAAATTCGGATTGAGAGTAAATTCTGGCACTGGTTCAAAATAGAATTTGTGACCTCGGGGAGGGTCATCCTTATCCATGACACTGACAGTCTGAATCAACTGAAAGCAATATAAATAAATTAATTAATTAAGCCTAAGGCAATTTTCTTGTTATTAGACGATATCGTAAATCCATGTATTTGTGCTTTAAATACATCACAAAAACAAAGCAACAAAACAAAATAAATATCATTTAAAGAAAATTATGCCAATGCCTTATTTTTTATGGTTTTGTCTTAGGTAACTTATTTAGTTAAGAGTGAAAGACATCCATTAAGCCCAATGGTTTGCAAGGCATCTTAATGCATTATTGTCTTATACCTGGCCAGCTTAAAGAAAAATTCAATCCCTCCAATACCTATCCTCTTTTGATATTGTTGAAAGGCACAGCCCATTTTATTATTAATTGATGAGCAATCTGTTACATCCACTAGAAAATAATTCTTCAAAGGATGAATACATAGAAGATGCATTTTTAAAAACACCAATGCTTAGTGCAATCACTCCTATATATTAACATTATTAATATATTTTTAAAATAATAAATCAATTTGTCATGTACTATCAGAAAGAAAATGATTTTGAAGCTATGGACACCATTACTACAACTTAACTATTTTATTTAAACTGCTTGCTTTTCCTTTAATAGTATTTGCAAAGACAGATATACAAAGAAATACTTTTAAGATTTTGTACAATCAATGTTGAAGTTTCAAAATTAGAACACCTCTTGGCTGAGCTAGTGTACATAAATAAGAAGTGTGCCCTAATGGAATATGGAACAGCCAACTATGGGCTGGGCAAAAAAAATTTCACTGAGCATTTTATTGTGGAAAAAGCACTGAGCTACACATTTGGGTGCCTCCCATCTGTGTGATTTGAAATCACAGTCTTTTAATTACTCTGATTTTAACGTTCTGTTCTACAAAAACAAACAGGTCTCACAGTCTAACATTATGTGGTGAATAGTTATTGAAATTCACAATAGTTTAAGCTTTCCATTATTTCACTGTATACCTTTTATAACCATACTAACATACATACTCACTAGTCAGTGCTATTTTCACTTTAATTTTATATTAATGATAATTATATCATTTTGACAGGGTGATATGTAACTGTATTTTTAATAAAGTGCTTTTGAAAGTGTACAATTATTAACAAAAAATTAATAAACTTTTCTCCTTAGAAAATTGGAACATAAGAAAATAATTATATAAGATCTAATATTTTGCTCAACCTTCTGTTCCTAAATAGCAATAATAAATCTGACTTTTAGTAATAATTTAAATCATAAAAAGTTGGTCTTTTAATTATATGACATTTGAGGTCTTGAAATTATTGGATGGGCTTTGTATAAGTATATTTTATGAGGATATATATATATTTAATATCTATTTTATTTCTAACTTGGTTAAATTCAATGAGTATTATGTATTAAACAATTATAATTAGTTAAAATCAATTATACTTAATTTTTATAAAATATTAGCATATAATATATCAATAACACACATGAATCAGTAAAAGATAAGCATACTAATAGATATGTGAGTAAAGAATACTTATAGGTGATTGTAGGTTGACTTGTGCTCCCCCGAAAGATCTGTTCAAGTGCTAAATCCCAGTACCTGTGAATGTGACTTATTTGGAAATAGGCTCTTTGCAGATAAAATCAAGTTAAAATAAGATCATTCTAAATTAGGGAGGACTCTAATTCAGTGACTGGAGTCCTCATAAGAAGAAGCAAATTTGGACACAGAAACAGATACAGGAAGAATGCCATGAAATGATGGAGAGAGATATTGGAGTAATTGGCGTCCACAAGCCAAAAGATGTCAAGGATGGCTGGCAAGCTCATGAAGCTAGAAAGTGCCAAGGGAGGATAGTCTCCTAGAGCCTTTAGAGAGAGCACAGCCCTGTTGCATGTTGATTTTATACTTCCAGCCTCCAAAACTGTGAGAAATAAAATTCTGTGTTTTAAGTCATTCTGTTTGTGGTAATTTGTCATGGCAACCCTTGGAACTAATACAGTTGTAAATATTTTTAAGTCCATGTTTTTATGAAAAAAAAGGTTTGGCCTTAATAAGCTTAAAAGAATTCATACTAAAAGTGTTATGAGAAATTTACATATTGGCAGATATTTAAAATCTAGGGTTGCCAAATACGTAGGCAATCATAGGTATTTGGTGGGAATATCACCTAGTTTATGACAGATTTGGAGAAGTATTTGGGAACATTTATTAAGATTTATAGATATAATTTAATTATTCCTACTTTGAGAATTATATCAAAGGAAAGTAGTACCAGGTGGTAAACAAGCAAAATGTACTACAATGCTCATTATAGTATGACTGGGGTACTGCTAGGGTAACATTTTGTGAAACCAAATTTCCATTAAGAAGAAAGTAATTGAATAAGTAATATGTAACTATGCTATGAAAATTAAGCATCAAATTCAAAAAATCATTTACTAAACTGAGATGCCCATTGTATGTTGCAAAATAAAGAGGAAAAGCAAATTTTCATCCAGATAGCTATGTAACAATTTCATGTTATTACAAATAAAAATCTCATTTGTATTTTTTGTATATGAAGGTAGAATGTGTTATGTATCTCTGTCTTAGTCAGCTGGGATGCCATAACAATCCCATACACTTAATGGCTTAAACAACAGAAATGCATTTTCTCACAGTTCTGGAGAATGTAAGGTTGAGATCTAGAGGCTAGTGTGGCTGACTTCTGTTGAGGGCTTGCTAATATTAATAGCTACCTTCTCCCTGAGTGCTCTCATGTGGTTTTTGCTTAGTCCATGAATTCAGGGACAGGGAGAAAGGGAGAGCATGAGCTTTCTGTTATCTCTTCTTTGTATGCTAATCCCATCAGGTCAGGATCTATCCCCTTATAACCTCACTTCATCTTAATTACTTCATTGAAACACCATCTCCAAATACAATGACACTAGGGTTGCATTTTCAAGATTTGAATTTGGAGGAGGGCCACAAACATTCAGTTCATAATATTCTCTATTAGAATAGAAGAAAAACTGTATTTTAGATTATTTTCTACCTTAAGGAGACATGATGGAATTATAGATGATTCTTAACATCTACCTATTTTATCTTCAAAGTAGTTAACGAAATGGTTAAGTTAATTTTGGTAAAATGTATGCAGTTACTGTTATAGAAAAATACTATATTTTTGTCAAAAATGAGCATATTCTGCATTTACTTAGAATTACTTTATATACATTTGAAAGAATTACTTTGTAAGAAGACTTCGTAATTCTTTTACATACAAATCTACTTCATTTCAATGATATGAAACTTTAAAGTTTAAAACTTACAAAATATCACTCATATCAAAATCTCCTAAAACTATTAAAAGTGGCAAAATGTAATCAAGAAAACAATGATTATGATTACCTTTATAGTAACATGAAACAATTTCATTTTCATACTTCATGTGTTATTTAACGATATATTTTCATTCTATTAGTGAAGATAACTCAGCATAAGCATAATTATGAATGTACGTAACAGCTTCAACATATGTGATATTCACTATAAACCTAGTATATAAATTAAAACATATGTTATAATATTCCCCACTATATTATTGATTCCATTATAAAAACATTTTTAAATCACCTTTTTAAAAATCACTGTGAGTTCTTTGTTAAGGATAAACAAATGGACAAGAAGTATTGACAATAGTTTGCACAAAAGAAATCCTGCAAATAAAGTGATGTAATGTCATTTGACTCTGTAAAGAGAAAATATATTCTTTTAAGTTTTAATGATTTTATTTACCTGCCCAGGTTTTGCATTTTCACAAACAAATGTTTCATAATACATGGCAAATTCCGGAGCATGGTCATTTATATCTAGAATTCTGATGAAGACAGGGATGCGGCTACTTTGTTTTGGGTTACCTGCAACGAGAACATGTGTAAGATTTCAGTCTCATTTACACAGAAGCAGTGAAACCACTCACCCATTTGTAGCTTAGCAACAGATCCTTTTTGTGGTGCTCACTTTCTCAATTGGGCTGCTGATGAATATCTCAGCTCTCTTACAGGGTCCAAATGAAAAGCACAATGAAATTGAGGAAAACATAATTGAGAATGAGGTATTATTTGTAATAGATAATTTTCTTAGATTATTTTTATGAGGTTAAATTATATTTCTCTCTTATATAAGGCGTAAAAGAAAAGCAAATTTGAAATGAATGAATTATTTGATAATCCTTAAACATAATTTAAAAATGTGTTGACATTCTAAGCCATTTCTCTAAGATCTTGCTAAGGATACAATCACACCACTCAAGAAAATGAGTCTAGCTAGTGCTATTATTTTACCACTTTGATGAAAGACAGTGTGTTCAGGTAGATGTAGCTCTGACTTACTTATTTCTGTGGCTGTAACAGTGATGTTATGCCAAGGAGATGATTCTCGGTCAAGGGCTTTCAAAGTGAAAATAGAGCCATTTTCTGAGTGGATGCCGAAAATACGGTCCATATCAGTATGCCGATCAACAGAGTACCTGGCAGAAGAGACTCATAAATCCAGCATTCTTCTAAGGTTTCTAGTTCTACTCTTTCTTAAAGTTATAGGTAATTTCCACAATGATATGACAAATACATGAAGTGTAAAATGCTAACAACTTTCTTGAATTTTTATTTTATGGAATTGTTATTTGAACAATTTCATATATTTGACTCTTTCCACTTACTATTCCACAGTCATGTGTACTTTAGAACTGTTATTTATACACATGTATCCTGGTGGCAGCTGCTAAAGTGAGTTCTTAAGTATCACTTGGTTCACTTATCCTATCATAGGCTTACTGCAGTGCTTGAGACACATTAAACAGTAATGTTAAACTTGACTGAGCCAATAGTAATGAATACATCGAAAGTATGTTAAAAAATACGTAACTGTGTCCCAAGTCCTCTATAAGCAAATATCGAGAAGGCTATTATAAAATATATTGCTCTTGAATGGCTTTTTATTCAAGGAACATCCAGCTACATCAAGGGCTTCCTCTAATCTATCCTTCCAACTTATTTCAAATCAAAATGAAATGTTGTATCACCACAGAGTTCTGTGACTTTCTCATCAGGGCTGTATGTGGAAGACGTCATTGTAAGCTTTGTAGCACTCTGCAGTTGGCAAAATAATATCTCTTCTCCCTAAGATGTCTATACCTTAATCCCCAGAACCTGTGAAGATGTTGTTTTACACAGCAAAAGTAATTTTGCAGATGTCATTAAGGTTCAAAACACTGAAACAGAGAATTACCCTGATTATCAAGGCGTGCCTAGTTTAATCCTATGAGCCCTTAAAAGTGGAATAGGAAGACCAGGCGCAGTGGCTCACGCCTGTAATCCCAAAACTTTGGGAGGTAGAGGTGAGTGGATCATCTGAAGTCAGGAGTTCGAGACCAGTCTGACCAACATGGTGAAACCCCGTCTCTAATAAAAATACAAAAATTACCCGGGAATGGTGGCGGGCACCTGTAGTCCCAGTTACTCGGGGGCCTGAGGCAAGAGAATCTCTTGAACCCCAGAGGCAGAGGTTGCAGTGAACCGAGATGGCACCACTGCACTTCAGCCTGGGTGACAGAGTGAGACTCCCTCTCAAAAACAAACAAACAAACAAACAAAGTGAAATGGGAAGGCAGAAAATTGGTTTAGAGAGATGAAACAGAAGGAAAAAAGAGAACAGATTTGAAGAATGAGAAATACTTGACCCATTGTTGCTGGCTTTAAAGCTGAAGGAATGGAGCCACAACCCAATAAACAATGAACATAGGTAGCCTCTAGAAACTGCGAGTAGTCCTTAAGCTGACATCCAGCAAGGAAACAGGGGCCTCGCCCATAGAACTGCAAGGACTTGAAATCTGCTCACAACCTAAATGATCCAGAAAGCAATTGCCTGCCTAGAATATACAGAAAGAAATATGGCCCTGTTCACACCACCACCTTGACTTTGCCCAGTAAGACACATACTGAACTTCTGATGTACAGAAATTCAGACCTATCTGTAAGAAAATAATACATTTGTAGTATTTTTTGTAGCAGCAATAGAAATCTAATATATCCTTAAAAGATAAATTTTTGAAAAGGTTAATTTATATGAAAATCCTTCAGTTACATCAGACCATGTTATGCCATACTAGCTATTTTTTTTTTTTTTTTTTTTTTACATCTTTTTGAGATTTCTGTTGCGGTCTTTAATTGAGCCATGTCGGAAAATGAGTGCTTCTCAAACATTAACATTTAAGTGAATCACATACGAATCCTGTTAAAAACAGAGTTTGATTCAGTAGGTCTGGGGTGGGAGCTGGGATTGTATGTTTTAAACAAATTCTTAGATGAATCCTATGCTGTAGCTCCACAGGCTAGGTTTTATATAGCAGTTTTAGACTACGGGATAAAGTGATTAGAATAAGAACAGAAACAGGAAAAGCAATGAAGGACGATTAACAGGCTAATCAGACTCTGGTGTAGTCCTCATTTTTCTAGGTATCTTATTAAATGCATCTTATCTTATTACGAGATCCTTTTTGATCAAGTGTATCGGAAAATTACAGTTCCCACTATAAATCTTAAATATATTCACACTTTGGCACTGGCTTTGGCAAACATAAGTAATAGATATTTAGGTTTTATTTTATTTATTTTTATTTTTATTTTTATTTTTTGTTTGAGACGGAGTCTCGCTCTGTCGCCCAGGCTGCAGCGCAGTGGCACGATCTCGGCTCACTGCAAGCTCCGCCTCCCGGGTTCCCGCCATTCTCCTGCCTCAGCCTCCCAAGTAGCTGGAACTACAGGCGCCCGCCACCTCGCCCGGCTAGTTTTTTTGTATTTTTAGTGGAGACGGGGTTTCACTGTGTTAGCCAGGATGGTCTCAATCTCCTGACCTCGTGATCCACCCACCTCGGCCTCCGAAAGTGCTGGGATTACACAGCGTGAGCTACCGCGCCCAGCCGATATTTAGGTTTTAAAACGTTATGAAGTATTGGCAAATTTTAAATTATTGGGTGAACATACATTAACATAAATTGTATGACTTTTTTGTTTGAACTGTTTAATAAAAGACATACTATTTAATCTATTGTTTAAGCATTATGCTGAACTTCAGGGATCTATTAAGTGAACGGGTCTGATCATAATTTTAACAATTTAATATAGTACATGAAGATACTTGCTTAATTTATTTTCTGCCAAATTTTATAAAACGATTATTGCAGAGTCATAAACACTGCTTCAAAAAAAGTATTTGGTCCTTTGGAAAAAAAGTTATCGGGTGTCATCTCAACGATGGAATGGCTATGTAAGTTATATAGTTGGTCTCAGGTTTTACCTCACTCCCTGTACATGGAACCACTTCAGTCATCTCTGTTTTGTCATTCAGCAGTATTCTACAACGCACAACAGAAGTACATGCAAATGACAGTGTTCCCTCAGTTTTTCAATAATCATTATTGTAATCTTTTCATATGGTGTTATGAAAAGAATTTAGGCACTTAAAATACACCCATTTGACATAGGATCACTGCCCAAGAGTAGCCTATATTTCTTGGGTGGGAAGTCCTAAGGGGATAAAGGAGAAATAGAAACCTAGATACAAAAATTTATAACTCACAACAGCATACATACATATATACATATATATACATATATATGTGTGTGTATATATATACACACATATATATATTTTTTTCTAGAAGCAAATGTCATACTGCCTTTTAGCCAACAATTCTTTGTCAGATTCTTTTCAGAGATAGATCTGATTTGCAAAATCACAATGTAGTAAAATTGAGCATGCAAGTCATGTTGAAATTTTTCTTTTAAACCTCTATTTCCAGTTGTGCTAACATGAAACAAAATATTATGTTTCCTACCTATAGGTTTCAACCCTCTTACAATTCCTGATGTCGGCTTTACTGATGTTGGGACCAAATCACTATTATAAGGTTTTTGAGAGAAAAGCAAATAAAATCACTGGAACAACAAAAATATTTTATTTTCCTTAGCTACACAAATTCTGCTTATGAATAAAAATAAACCTAAAATGTACACAAAGAAAGTGGAAGCAAAAGAACATAACTACAGCTGTGCATTGAATGAAGCTCAATTCATAATATTCACCTGTTAATATTTCTCTCTATTGTTGGAAAGGTCAATAGTTAACCATTACCTGCTTATATCTGAAGAGATCTGGGATTCCTTCCTACTGTTTGCATTAAAGATCAAAGAAGAAAATAAAATTTCCTTTTGTGCTCATTGCTAGTTGCCCTAGTGTTTAGCCTAGAGATTTTGATGATATTTCTATTACTGAGAAATAGCTAACAATTGCAACATGATAAAAATCAAGCTTTGATACACTTGTATATTTTTTTCAGGATCAAAATAGATGTAGGCTTCTGGCCACCTTACTCTTAGGTACAACCTTGAAAGACACTATTTTTCACATTAAGAATTCATGAAGGAAACTCACAGACGATACAGAAATAGCTCACTTTTAACTTTGACAGTGCCAACTTCCAGGTCTACGTTCAAATTTTTGTTTCCAGTGCAAATGATGTCTCACAATTTGTCAAAGTTCAGAGATAAATTTCTTTTATTTAGCAGCCAAACTTCTATTTTCACCCAGAATGGGACATTCTGATTTACTTATTAATAATAAATACACTGGGTTACCACAAATGACCAGAAAGAGCCTGATAAACCCTTAACACAGAACAAAGCTATCTCTATGTTCCAGCAGATGGCCTACTCTAACAACTATATTTTATTGATTCCCCCTGCATTGAATTTTGAACAATCAGTTTAAAAAGGCCATTGTCGTAATTTTTTGTATGAATACTTTCTGCAGAGACAGGATCCAATCATATAGGGATCAAATAACGTGTGAAAGAGAGCTCAGGGGCTCTCTACCCCTGGAAGCTGAACTCTGCTTTTCATTTTTCTTATTTGCTTTACATTTTTGTGTTCTATCATTAAAAGTCAAGCATGTATCAGATATCTATATTTTTACCTAGCATAAATAATCTAAACTCAATTACAGACACCAGAACGAATGAGTAATATGCAGAAATATGTCAAGAATTCATTCCTTTTACTCTACTAGATTCCATATATTTCTTCCACTGACTAAGTCAATTTAGCTAGAATGTCATTTGGTTCTTACTTTTCAGCTACTGCTTTCCAGAAACATGTTCCTCATAGCTGTGGTCTAGCCAACCTTCACTACACCTCAAAAATGAATGTTGAGTATTAGCTGTACAATGATATTATTTATAATTTCATTTGAAAAATTAGTTCAAATCTTTTTTGCAGAGATCCATGATATTCTTGTTAGATTATTATTATTTTACTTTTTGCAATAAAATCAAACAAATATGAGAGAAGCACTACTATACGAATGCACTTACACATTTATTCCAGTTTATTTTGAAGTCATGGACATTTTATTGAGGCATAATTAAATCCCTCACCAGAAAGTTTGTTTTGTTGCTTTTCCATTCCACAGCAGTAGAAAGTAACTTTTAAAAATCATTGAACTTTAAATACGTTAAGCATAAAATAGGTGTAAAATGAGGCAACATGTTCTTTCAGATCTTGTAAAGCTATAATCAACCCTATAACTTTGGAGATCCATGATTACTAATGAGGTGAAGCAGAGCTGACAACAGCTGCTAATTGTAACCATAATCTCATGTTGCAAGTGGCAGATGTATTTCAGAAAATATATTTGATGAACAGATTTAATCGTGGATGAGAATTAGTTCCCAATCTTTCCCTGGAAAAATGTTTCTCTGTGATGCTTATCATAGCCTATTTCTGCTCTGAGATCAGTCATCCTTCTAAATTTGATCTTCGCAAACAAAACAGTCCCATGTTACAATGTTGCATTCTTTTTATTTTTATTTTTATTTTTATTTTTATTTTTTTGAGACGGAGTCTCGCTCTGTCGCCCAGGCTGGAGTGCAGTGGCGCAATCTCGGCTCACTGCAAGCTCCGCCTCCCGGGTTCACGCCATTCTCCTACCTCAGCCTCCCGAGTAGCTGGGACTGCAGGCGCCCGCCACTGCGCCCGGCTAATTTTTTTCTATTTTTTAGTAGAGACGGGGTTTCACCATGGTCTCGATCTCCTGACCTTGTGATCCACCCGCCTCGGCCTCCCAAAGTGCTGGGATTACAGGCGTGAGCCACCGCGCCCGGCCACAATGTTGCATTCTTGTTGAATTATTGCTGATTTTTCTTCACACTATAATTGGATATCTAAAGCTTTTTCGCATACATTTTAAATGCTAACAGGAACCATCCTCTATGCTATGCTTTCCGGTATGGCCTTATGAATTGGCAGAATTGGTAGTACCATCTGAAGAATACAATTTGAGATTAATTTCTCTCAATATTTTCCCTCTCCTTATAATAATTCTTGAGATGTTACAGGTTAAATTATAATTGATTATTTCTAGGACTGGAGTACCCTATAAAAACAAAGATTTCTGGAGGACCTTTAAACTGAACTTTTTTAAAGCCATTTTTTAAACACTGGGAAGCAAGGTTGCAAATTTTACTGTCAGTCTTTGAATGAGAAATTTTACTTTTGAAATTATGTCCATGGGAAATTATCAGATATAGGAGAGGTTTTATATACACACATGGAAATTATCATATATAGGGAAGATTTTATATACACATACACACCAAGTATATGTGTGTATGTAAAGATTGAATATATCTCTAATGTAAACATTTATTTATGATGTATAATATACGTGATAGTATATTATTTATACAATAGAAGTTTAAGAGTTTTAATGTCATTAGAAAATAAAATTTTAAACATCTATGGTCATATAAGTATAACAAATTCAATCATATATAAGTGAGATAGCAGATTGACAAATTGTATGAAAAAAATGGAATATTTGGTGGAAAGCAGTTAAATAACACTAGAATATCTATGGAGGAGAGAATCATGGTTGTTTTATGGGCTACAGAATTTCCTGTGTCATCCATGTCCTTAAAAATGAATTACTACAATTAAGTAAGCAGGGATATGTTTAAAAATATTTTTCCCTAAATTCCTCTTTTGGCAAACATGTATACAGGTGCTGGATTTACCATACTACTAAAACACAAAAAATCAGAAAAAATACATTAAACAATAATTCTTAAAGTACCAGACTTAAGAAAATAAGACAATCACCCCTGAGAGAAGAGAAATAAATGAGGTAATCCCTAAAACTTACCCATTGTGCTGTCTGAATAGGGTTTTCATAATGCAGGACATGGGGACAGAGATGGAGTTTGCCAGTCTCCCTGAGTTGAGCAGGGAGACTAATGTGGCTAAAGTTTGCAGGAAGAAGTAACAGAGGGAGCTACAGAAATCTAAAGAGAATCTCATTCAGCTCTTCAGCTGACTACCTATGAGAATATGAGTGGAAACAGGAAACAAGAAATGACAGAGGTAACTAATCACAAGGATTAGAGGGAGAAAAATTATGAACTGTGAATGGAGCTAGTCTTCACCAGACAAAGTAGAAAACCTCATAATTTGCAAGACTTTTTGTAGACTACTCAGAAAGATACTACTTGATTAGTGGGGCAAAATTAGTCCTAAATTAAGGTTTGCTACAAAACCAAGATTCAAAAGAATTAAGCTGTTTTAAGAAATTTAATCTTCTATCAGAGCAAAACTCAATAATATTTATTAAAATATGAAGCTATTTAGCTTCACATGGTAAAACTCACAATGTCTGTAATCCAATCAGAAATTATAGCCAGGGAAAGAAGAAAGATGTGAATGCAAAGAAAAATATATTAATTAAAAACAACCCCCAAAGACACCATTGATATAATTAAATATGATATTTTAAATGTTAATCGCCATGCTAGAGAGACACATGTTTAAAAGCATATATGTGGCCGGGTGCGGTGGCTCACGCCTGTAATCCCAGCACTTTAGGAGCCCGAGGAGGGCGGATCACGTCGTCAGGAGATCGAGACCATCCTGGCTAACACGGTGAAACCCCGTCTCTACTAAAAGTACAAAAAATTAGCCGGGCATGGTGGCAGGTGCCTGTAGTCCCAGCTACTTGGGAGGCTGAAGCAGAAGAATGGCATGAACCCGGGAGGCGGAGCTTGCAGTGAGCGGAAATCAGGCCACTGCACTCCAGCCTGGGAGACAGCCAGACTCCGTCTCAAAACAAAACAAAACAAAAACAAAACGAAAAACCAAACCAAACAAACAAACAAAATATATGTATGTTTTAATATATATAATATGTATATAATATGTGTACTATATTACAGAATACTTGAAGAAAAGACTACAGATCTAAGATTCAAAAAAACTCTGGGTGAAATTAAAGCAGATAAGATGTTGAAGAAAAAAAATTAGTGAACTTGAATATAAAATATGCATACCATGTTAAAGAACTCTTTTATTCTCCTTCTATAGTTATTATTTTTCTGCTTCCTTTTATTGCCTAACCTCATTTTTTAAAAACTTCATTTCCTTTTTTAATTACAAAAGTAATATACACCTCAGAAAACTTTGAAAACCAAGAGCTCAAAGGAAGAACATCCACAGTTGAAAGATTATTAACACTGTAGGGTATATTCTTACATTATTTTTCTAATACTGTACTTTTTTCTGTGACAAATACGGTATTATTCAGTTTACATATATCTCATAGTGCACATTACATATTGTGATATATTGGCAACATCTTCTCATGTCATTATTTTTGTTTGCTTATTTGTTTGCTTCAATGTTATTTTAATGGCTACATAACATGCTATTGTATAAATATACCAAAATTTACATAGCAACTTCATACATTTTCTTACTGCTACCAGAAATTTTATATTTATTGTTTAGTTTTTTTTAGAAAAGACTACATATCTAAGATTCAAAAATACTCTGGATAAAATTAAAGCAGATAAGATGTTGCAGAAAAAAAAATAGTGAACTTCTTCTAATAATGGAGATGAATAAATTATTTTCTTCTTTTCCTTTTTGTCATTTTGAATAGATTCAAAATGTCATTGAATAGACTCAAAATGACAAAAAGGAAAAGAATGAAAAAAAAAACAATAAAAACAGAGACCCAGTGAACAGTGATTAAAGGAGAAGAGAGTTGGGCAAAACATTGAAGAAAAAATGACCACAAATGTTCTACGTTTAAGAAAAGGTGTACACTCATATACACTCAGAAATTGAAGAAGCTGAATTAACTCTAAGAGAAAAAAAAGTAAAGCCTACTACAGTAAGACATGTAATAATTAAACTGCTCAAAACTAGTGACAAAGTAAAAGCATACTGAGAAACAAGTAATGTAACAAAGATAGAAACAAATATAAGGACACAGCAAAATCTTACTGTACTGATAAGAAATGTCCAATCAAAAAGTCTACGTTCAGCAAAAAGATTTAAAAAGAGTGAAAACAAGCCAAAAAATAAATGAGATAGAATAAAACATACTGTATTAACCCAAATAAGGCAAACAGTAAGAAAGAAGAAACAAATAAGAGATGGAAAAATCAGAAAACAAACAGCAAAATGATAATTAAATGTAACAGTATCAATAATCATATTAAATATAAGTGGTTTAAACACTTCAATGTAAAGTCACAGAATGTTAAATGAGATGACAATACATGGCCCACCTATGTGCCTGTTAGACAGGTAATGTTTTACCAGAAAATACTGAGTAATTTAAAAAATGGAGTATATTTACTAATATCAGAATATTGTGAAAAATGCCTATGGCTATACTTAGAAGGAAATTTACGTTACTATAATGTACATATTGGAAAAATACCAAGTCTTTAATAAATGACCTCAGCTTGCAAGTCGAAAAACAGAAGAGAACAAATGAAATCCCTAAAAAATAAAGAACAAAAAATAATAAAAGAGAAAAGTATTGTTTAAGAATGTATAAAACCCTCTCTAGACTCCTCCTGTCTAGGCAGGACATCTCTGGAAAAAAGCAGCAGCACCAGTCAGGGGCTTATAGGTAAAATTCCCATATCCTTGGGACAGAGCACCTGGGGGAAGGGGTGGCTATGGGCACAGCTTCAGCAGACATAAAAGCTCCTGCCTTTCAGGTCAGGAGAAAGCAGCAGATTTCCCAGAACAGCATTCTTATAAGGGATAGACTGCCTCTTCAAGTGGGTCCCTGACTCCCATGCCTCCTGACTAGAAGACAACTCCCAGCAGGGGTCGATAGACACTCATACAGGAAAGCTCCAGCTGGCATCTGGTGGTGCCTTTCTGGTACAAAGCTTCCAGATGAAGGAACAGGAAGCAATCTTTGCTGTTCTGCAGCCTCCACTGGTGATAATCAGGCAAACAGCATCTGGGGTGGACCTCCAGCAAACTCCAGCAGACCCATAGCAGAGGCTCCTGACCGTAGAAGAAAGGCTAACAGAAAGGAATAGAATCAACATCAACAAAAAGTACATCCACACAACAACACCATCTGTTGATGACCATCATCAAAGACCAAAGGTAGATACCTCCACAAAGATGAGGAATAAACATTGCAAAAAGGCTGAAATTTCCAAAAACCAGAATGCCTCTTCTCTTCCAAAGGACCACAACTCCTCTCCAGCAAGGGAACAAAACTGAACAGAGAATGAGTTTGACTAATTGACAGAAGTATTGTTCAGAAGGTGGGTAAAACTCCACTGAGTTAAAGAAGCATGTTCTAACCCAATGCACGTTAGCTAAGAACCTTGAAAAAAGGTTAGAGGAATTGCTAAGTAGAATAACCAGTTTAGAGAAGAACATAAATGACCTGATGGAACTGACAAACACAGCATGAGAACTGCATGAAGCATACACAGGTATCAATAGCCGAATCGATCAAATGGAAGAAAGGATATTAGAGGTTGAAGATCAACTTAGTGAAATAAAGCATGAAGACAAGATTAGAGAAAAAAGAATGAAAATGAATGAGCAAAGCCTCTAAAAAACATGGGATTATGTGAAAAGACCAAACCTATATTTGATTGGTGTACCTGAAAGTGACGGGGAGAATAGAACCAAGGTGGAAAACACTCTTCAGGATATTATCCAGGAGAACTTCACCAAATTAGCAAGACAGGCCAACATTCAAATTCAGGAAATACACAGAACACCACAAAGATACCCCTCGAGAAGAGCAACCCCAAGACACATAATCACCAGCTTCACCAAGGTTGAAATGAAGGAAAAAATGTTAAGGACATCCAGAGAAAAGGTAGGGTTACCCACAAAGGGAAGCCTATCAGACTAACAGCAGAGCTCCCTGAAGAAATTCTACAAGCCAGAAAAGAGTAGGAGCCAATATTCAGCATTCTTAAAGAAAAGAATTTTCAACCCAGAATTTCATATCCAGCCAAACTAAACTTCATAAACAAAGGAGAAATAAAATACTTTACAAACAAGCAAATGTGAACAGATTTTGTTACCACCAGGCCTGCCTTACAAGAGCTCCGGGAGGAAGAACTAAATATCAAAAGGAAAAATCAGTACCAGCCACTGCAAAAACATACCAAATTCTAAAGGCCATCGACATTATGAAGAAATTGTACCAACTAATGGGCAAAATAACCAGCTAGCTTCATAATGACAGGATAAAATTCACACATAAGAATGCTAACCTTAAATGTAAATGGGCTAAATGCCCCAATTTAAAGACACAGACTGGCAAATTGGATAAAGAGTCAAGACCCATAGGAGTGATGTACTCTGGAGACCCATCTCACATGCAAAGACACACATAAGCTCAAAATAAAGGATGGAGGAATATTTACCAAGAAAAAGGAAAGCAAAAAAAAATAGCAGGGATTGCAATCCTAGTCTCTGATGAAACAGACTTTAAACCAACAAAGATCAAAAAAGACAAAGAAGGGCATTACATAATGGTAAAGGGATAAATGCAAAAAGAAGAGCTAACTATTCTAAATATATATGCACCCAAAACAGGAGCACCTGGATTTATAAAGCAAGTACTTAGAGACCTACAAAGGGACTTAGATTCCCATACAATAATAGCGGGAGACATTAACACACCACTGTTAATATTAGACAGATCAATAAGACAGAAATTTAACAAGGATATTCAGGAATTGAACTCAGCTCTGCACCAAGCAGATCTAAGAGGCATCTACAGAATTCTCCACTCCAAATCTACAGAGTATACATTCCTCTCAGTACCACATTGTACTTATTCAAAAATTGACCGCATAATTGGAAGTATAACACTCCTCAGCAAATGCAAAAGAATGGAAATCACAACAGTCTCTCACAACACAATGAAATCAAATTAGAACTCAGGATTAAGAAACTCACTCAAAACCACACAACTACATGGAAACTGAACATCCTGCTCCTGAATAACTACTGGGTAAATAATGAAATGAAGGCAGAAATAAATAAGTTATTAGAAACCAATAAGAACAAAGACACATGTAACAGAATCTCTGGGACACAGCTAAAGCAGTATTTAGAGGGAAAATTATAGCACTAAATGCCCACAGGAGAAAGTGGGAAAGAGCTAAACTTGACACACTACCATCACAATTAAAAGAACTAGAGAAGCAAGAGAAAGCAAATTCAAAAGATAGCAGAAAACAAGAAATACCTAAGATCAGAGCAAAGCTGAAGGAGATAGAGACATAAAAAATCACTGAAAAAATCAATTAATTGAAGAGCTGTGTTTTTGAAAAGATTAAAAAATAGATGGACCACTTGCCAGACTAATAAAGAAGAGAGAAGAATCAAACAGACACAATAAAAAATGATGAAGGGGATATATCCAGTGATCCCACAAAAATACAAACTACCATTAGAGAATACTATAAAAACCTCTATGCAAATAAACTAAGAAATCTAGAAGAGATTGATAAATTCCTGGACACATACACCCTCCAAAGACTAAACCAGGAAGAAGGCGAATCCCTGAATAGACCAATAACAAATTCTGAAATGCATGCAGCAATTAATAACCTGCCAAACATAAAAAGCCCAGGACTAGGCAGATTCACAGCCAAATTCTACCAGAGGTACATAGAGGAGCTGGTATCATTCCTTCTGAAACTATTGCAAACAATAGAAAAAGAGGGAATCCTCCCAACTCATTTTATGAGGCCAGCATCTTTCTGATAACAAAACATGGCAGAGACACAACAAGAAAAAGAAAAATTCAGGCCAATAACTCTGATAAACATTGATGTGAAAATCCTCAATAATATACTGGCAAACTCAATGCAGCAGCACATCAAAAAGCTTATCGATCACGATCAAGTTGACTTCATCCCTGGGATGCAAGGCTGGCTCAATAAGTACCAATCAATAAAGTAAGCCATCACATAAACAGAACCAAAGACAAAAGCCACACAATTATCTCAACAGATGCAGAAAAGGTCTTCAATAAAATTCAGCACCCCTTCATGCTATAAACTTTCAATAAACTAGGTATGGATGGAACGTAACTCAAAATAAAAAGAGCTATTTATGACAGATCCACAGCCAATATCATACTGAATGGGCAAAAGCTAGAAACATTACCCTTGAAAACAAGCGCAAGACAAGGATGTCCTCTCCCACTACTCCTATCCATTCAACATAGTATTGGAAGTTCTAGCCAGGGCAATTAGCCAAGAGAAAGGAATAAAGCGTATTCAAATAGGAAGAGAGGAAGTCAAATTGTGTCTGTTTGCAGATGATATGATTGTATATTTAGAAAACCCCATCATCTCAGCCTCAAAACTCCTTAACCTGATAAGCAATTTCAGCAAAGTCTGAGGATACAAAATCAATGTGCAAAAATCACAAGCATTCCTATACACCAATAACAGACAGAGAGCCAAATTATGAGTGAACTCCCATTCACAACTACTGCAAAGAGAATAAAATACCTAGGAATACAGCTTACAAGGGATGTGAAGGACCTCTTCAAGGAAAACTACAAATCACTGCTCAAGGAAATAAGGGAGGACACAAACAAATGGAAAAACGTTCCATGCTCATGGATAGGAAGAATCAGTATCGTGAATATGGCCATACTGCTCAAAGTAATTGATAGATTCAATGCTATCCCCATCAAGCTACCATTGACCTTCCTCACAGAATTAGAAAAAACAAGTTTAAATTTCATATGGAACCAAAAAAGAGCCCTTACAGCAAAGACAATCCTAAACAAAAATAACAAAGCTGGAGGCATCACGCTACCTGACTTCAAACTATACTACAAGGCTTCAGTAACCAAAACAGCATGGTACTGACACCAAAACAGATATATAGACCAATGGAACAGAACAGAGCCCTCAGCAATAATTCCACACATCTACAGACATCAGATCTTTGATAAACCTGATAAAAACAAGAAATGGGGAAAGGAGTCCCTATTTAATAAATGGTGTTGGGAAAACTGGCTAGCCGTATGCGGAAAACTGAATCCAGATCCTTTCCTTACACCTTATACAAAAATTCACTCAAGATGGATTAAAGACCTAAACGTAAGAACTAAAACCATAAAAACCCTAGAAGAAAACCTAGGCAATACCATTCAGGACATAGGCGTATGCAAAGACTTCATGACTAAAACACCAAAAGCAATAACAACAAAAGACAAAATTGATAAATGGGATCTAATTAAACTAAAGAGATTCTGCACAGGAAAAGAAACTACCATCAGAGTGATCAGGCAAACCACAGAATGGGAGAAAATTTTTGCAATCTATCTATCTGACAAAGGGCTAATATCCAGAATCTACCAAAATGTAAACACATTTACAAGAAAAAAATGAACAATCTTATCACAAGGTGAGTGAAGGATATGAACAGACAGTTCTCAAAAGAAGACATTTACGTGGTCAACAAACATATGAAAAAAAGCTCATTATCACTGGTGATTAGAGAAATGCAAATCAAAAACCACAATGAGACACCATCTCACACCAGTTAGAATGGCAATCATTAAAAAGTGAGGAAGCAACAGATGCTGGATAGTATGTGGAGAAATAGGAATACTTTTACACTTTTGGTGGGAACGTAAATTAGTTCAAACATTGTGGAAGAAAGTGTGGCAATTCCTCAAGGATCTAGAACCAGAAATACCATTTGACCCAGCAATCCCACTACAGGGTATATACCCAAAAGATTATAAATCATTCTACTATAAAGACATATACATATGTGTGTTTATTGTATCACTATTCACAATAGCAAAGACTTGGAACCAACCCAAATGTCCATCAATGATAGACTGGATATACACCATGAAATAGTATGCAGCCATAAAAATAATGAGTTCATGTCCTTTGTAGGGACATGGATGAAGCTGGAAACCATCATTCTCAACAAATTAACACAGGAACAGAAAACCAAACACCACATGTTCTCACTCATAAATGGGAATTGAACAATGAGAACACATGGACACAAGGAGGGGAACATCACATACCAGGGCCTGTCGGGGGTTGGGGGACCTAGGGGAGGGATAGCAGCATTAGGAGAAATACCTAACGTAGATGACGGTTTGATGGGTGCAGCAACCCACCCTAGTACATGTATATCTATGTAACAAACCTGCCAGTTAAACACATGTATCACGTAACTTAATGTATAATTTTTTTTAAAAGAAAAAATATAAGTAAAATAATATAAAACCAGAAGTTAGATTTTTTTGAGAAAATAAATAAATTTCAAAAAATTTTGTCATACTGATCAGGATAAAGCAGAGAAAAGTTAACGATATTAAAGATAGCTTTCATCACTACAGATATCAAAAGCATAATGTGAAAATATTTTGAACAACTTAATGTTAATACATTTGACAACTTAGATGAGATTTACAAATTTCCTGAGAGATAAAAATTAAAAACAAAACTTAACTCATTAAATAATTAGATAACCAGAATAATTCTGAAACTACTAGAGAAATAAAATACATAGATACAACTCATATAAAAAACAAAATTACAGCCCCAAATATTATCACTTTTAAATCCTACCAAACATTAAGAAAACATTCTAATTCTATGCAAACTCTTTCAGAAAATTAAAGAGCATATTATATATCCTACTGTATTCTATGAAGCAGTATTTTCATTATCCCAAATTTAGACCAAAACATTATAGAAAAACAAAACTATAGAAGAGTATCCTTTATAAGCATAATGCAAAAGTGACTAAGTGGCTAATCTATTTTATAAAATAAACAGCCTTGGTGACCTAGAAGGGGCATCATGCCTCTTGCAAGGTGCCCAGCATTTACTGAACTCCTAATAAGCAAATATGCTAGATGAATGAAGAAAAGATAACGTGGATTATTATGAAGATTTGGTCTCATTCAGACTCAAAAATGTTCAATTGTCCAGCAATAACATGGCTCATCATCTAAGCTGATAAAATGTCATTGTTTACAGTTTTCTGACAATGTGTGATTGCACTGAAAAAAGTTACAATCGATTACTTCTAAAATGAATGTAGGATTTCTAGCATAGACATATGGTGCAACAGACACTAAGGAGAAATAAAGACACAACCAACGTTGATGATTTTTTTGAAACATGACAAAAACTATAAAACACAGACACTTATTGAGCATTTGTAGCTACTGGTATGACTAACCCCTTGTCCTTTAAAAAAGAGATGAATACTTATTTCCATTTCAGTACTGCAGAAAATGTAAAAATAATTTACACTTTTTTCTAATAAACCCTCAAACAAAAGACACCAACAAGCCCTCATATACCATTTCAATAAAACACAAATATACATTGCTTTGGATATGAACATGCTAGTGCATATACATTGATCATTGGACAGCTAGATTAATTTTTCATTTTATTTCAAGAGTTTTACTTTAAGCAATATGAACATTTTAAACTAAGCATTTTATGTATTATGGTAAAAATCCTGCCAGACTAAAATAATCCCCAATAATAACAAGAAGGTGTGTTTCAAAATGATGTTAAACAATATAACAAATACATAATTTGATACTGATAATTTATTTTTTAAAAACAGATGTTCAGTGAATGATACGGTAATAAACCTAAAATTAACCCTAATTTTCAAGCTAATGTAAGCTCTAGGCATTAACTACACATTAGATTTTATGGACTGTTTCTTAATTACAAAGGTTAACATGTTCTCAATCTCACCAACAAATTAAATTATCATTAAAATATATTTAGTGCAGCAATTTGCTTTGTAAATTAACATATTTGGATAGTCCTAAAATGAAAATTAAATGGTTATATATTTAGCGTTGTGATTATTAATTTGCTATGTGTAAAGGACAACATGAAATGAATTTAACCATTTATTTTCCCTAACTGAATTTTAAGCAAAGTAGAATTTTAGATAATTTATTAGCTGCATATTTAACAGATGAATGTATTGTCTATCTCTTCAGCTGTCTATATGTCCCTCCACACATCCACCTATCATTATCCATCCCATGCATTAATCTGTATATGCCCCAACTACATTTAAATTCCCCTTTGAACAATATATGAGATTCATTTATGTTTCTGACATATTTAAAGCCTTTAAGATGGTGAAAACTATTCAAAATTTGGAAAGATATACTACACAAATTAATACCTTTACCTTTCTTATTGACTTAAATGTCATTATCTCTTCAGCAATACTCTGTTATGAGAATATAATTGACATAATATTCTTCAAAAAATTTGATATGTGTTAGGCCTCAGTAACAATTTTCAAAAGAAAATCATAATTTATAGGAAAACTTTTTTTCTAATTTATTTATTTAGTTCATTATTTACGTCAACTTTTATTTAACCAAGAAGGATAATGAGACAAGGACTACAGCAAGGATAAAAGTATTAAAATCATTGACTCTGGCATTAAACTGCTTGGTTCTTACACTCAGCTTTGCTAATAAACAATGGGCAAGTTACTTAAGTGCTTGGAACCTCAGTTTTATCATCTCCAAAAAACGTTTACAGTACTATCTACCTTGTACCCAGGGCATTTCAAAGAGAGCCAAGCTAAGAATCTGTGCTCTGGAAGTATTCGGTATTATTACTGTGCTTGATTATACATTGTGCAACCATTTTTTCACACAGTTTGTATATAGTGAGATTATTATATTTCTAAAAACATAATAAATGTTTTCAAAGTACTTACTTTATTAAATTGTTCCTGGCATCTGGGTCATACGCTGTAACCTGTCCAATGATACTGCCCTCCTTTACATCTTCATCTACTTCTATCAAGTAAGAGACTTTACTGAACACAGGAGGTTCATCTATATCTTCCACAGATATTTTGACCACAGCTGTGTCTTTGAAAGGTCCCAGGTGCAAGAATCGTGGATCAGGGTGAGTGTTACTTGCATCCACTCTTAAAGTGTAGAGCATTTGATTTTCAAAATCTAAATTCTGAAGTTAAATAAAATAAAAGAAGTTAGCGTAATTCAGAAGCTATGACAACGGAAGACTATTTCAAAGTTTAATAGCCAGCGATCATGATTATACCAACAATTCTGTTTAAATGACTTTCTCAATGGTTGCTTTATAGGTAATGCAATAAGTTTATAAATATGTGTTTTGCCATACACTTATTCACAGAGGGTTAACTTAGTATAATGGCATACACATTGATTTTGACTCTCACTTAGTAATATGCTTCATTTTTTTTGGTGACATGTAAATGAAGTATTATCTAATGGATTTATATAATATGTGTTATCATTACTAAAGTTACACAGTAACAATCAGAAGAAAAATATAAAATAGAAGTATAGAATAAAACATTTCTATTTCAATTATTTGAGAGCTCGTGGAAAGTAAGATATGCATAAAAAGTGAAATAAGGACAATATGAAATGATACTATTGAGCTGTATTATTAGATGTAAAGATTCAGAATGTTCTCCCACACTGCATTGAAAATCATGGTAACCAATGGAAAACACAGAGCATCTTCAAGTTGTATCTATTTAAATACATCATCACACTTAACAATGAAAATATTTTGAAAAGTACATGAGATAATGATGGCTGCATGTTTATTTTTTCCTCTATGGAGAAATATAAACAAGTACTTTGAAGTTTATCTAATTTTAATTTGACTGTTTTCTAGTGTAAGCATGAGCAACTGAGGTTTTAAGTGTCAATTATGAAGACATTTAACTTGTTTGAAGTGATATCACAACTATTCCCATTTATCTGAAGGATAGACAGCATGTAAAAGATAGGAGAAAATAAATCCCAGGCTTTTTCCCCCTTTACTGAAAAGCAAAAATGAATTATAAAGCACTCAATGAAAAAATGAAGACAGTGAAAGGAAACCTGTTTGACAGTTATAATCCCTTCCTGTGTATCCTTGTCAGTGATGACATCGAACATGTCTGCACCATCTCCTTCAGCAATTCTATACTCCATCTCTGCATTTTCCCCCACGTCAGGGTCATTGGCTTTTATCCTTCCAAGATGAGTTCCAAGAGGTACAGACTCAGGAGAATTAAATTGATACGTACCTATAAATTAAATAAGAGCTGTTTTGACATTTCATCTTTAGATAACAACATTCTTTCATTTCCTCTGCATTTTTAACTTAAATACATTAATTTTAAATAGGCAGAGTTTTTATCATATTGAATTATAAGCTGTCAAAATTATATATCTATTAATTTGGAAAAATAATTTATAAAACAGAACACTCTCATTTTGTAAATGAGAAGTGTAAGTCCCAGAAAAAAAATTAGAGAATGTCCCAAGGTTATTTATACTACAGATGGTAGGCCTGATATAAGAATCCAGTAGTTTTGACTTAAAAGAACATGAAAAACAATTATTTACTGCTCATCTGGGGCTTTTAAAACAGTCATCACACTTTTTTGCATGTATTCAGTTACATTTTTAAAATCCATTTATTATTTTATTCAGGAATAAAAAATAATGCCCTACAGACCAATGTTTCTTTTTTATTTTTATTTATTTATTTATTTATTGCCTGTTTGTTTAAGTTTTAATATATTTTAGTGGGTCATGGATTTTTCTATTTTTTTGTAAGTTCACGCAAATATTATATTATATTCTGGTATCCCTAAAAGCATTTTAGTTTGTGGCTACCTATTCAAGACACAATAGGAAAAAAAAAAAAAAAAAAAAAAAAACTTTAATGTTAATGAAGGTCAGAAATATTTTTAAACATTTACAATACGCTGCAGTCTATACAAGGTCAAAGGGCTTATATGCTAATTTATTTAATCCTCACACTAGTCCTCAAAGGACCAATTTAGCTGTATCATCTTCAGGGGTAGGCCTTAAGGAAATTACCCTGCAGACTTGGGAAAGGGAGAATGCAAAAACTAATTCTTTCTGACTTCAAAGTCTATATTCTCTCCAATTGATTTGGTGATTAAGAATATGCGTATATGGCCGGGCGCGGTGGCTCAAGCCTGTAATCCCAGCACTTTGGGAGGCCGAGACGGGCGGATCACGAGGTCAGGAGATCGAGACCATCCTGGCTAACACGGTGAAACCCCGTCTCTACTGAAAAATACAAAAAACTAGCCGGGCGAGGTGGCGGGCACCTGTAGTCCCAGCTACTTGGGAGGCTGAGGCAGGAGAATGGCGTGAACCCGGGAGGCGGAGCTTGCAGTGAGCCGGGATCGCGCCACTGCACTCCAGCCTGGGCGACAGAGCGAGACTCCGTCTCAAAAAAAAAAAAAAAAAAAAAAAAAAAAAGAATATGCGTATATAAATCCAATTGCCTGGGCTTGAATTCTGACCACCTGGCCAGTTAGTTAAATTCTCTAAACTTTGATGTCTGCATCTAAGAAACAAGGATGATAATGATAGTAATTCACTCATAGGTTTGTTTTAGGGATGACATAAATTTAGCTCTGGGTCTAGTCCTTAACTATTGTAGTTCCAGAGTTTTGTTAACATTATTATAGATAGCAGAATTACAGAATGTCAAGTTAAAACTGCATCGAGTATTACTCTTTATAAAGGAATATGAATGCAAAGTTTAGGTTTATGTTATTTCGGCTTATTATTTATGTTCTCGGCAAACTTTATCGTTTTACATATATCATATAAATATATCCACCAATCAAAGCTCGATAAAACATTTTAAATATAATTGGCCTGGAAAACTGTTTTGCTGTATTGAGATTAGTGGTATGAATTTAAGTATCAGCTTTTAATTGAATATTTCGAAATAGGACTCCTTATATATTTATTCTTTGCAAAATAACAAATTTCAGCAGAAAATGGAAATCTTTTTCTGCAGCACGTCATGAAATGCAAAGCATCCATGGTTTAATGTCTATCTTAAAATGGTGACAACTGAAAGAGTGTTAACTGATGTAATCTTCATAACTTGGTAACAGAGATATTACCAAACTTGAATATGTCTAAAATGCCCTCACAAATGTGGTAAACCATAACTCTATGGGTCACTAGGAAAATAGAAAAATAATGCTAAATAAGCCAATCTGCGTTGATATTTTTAAAATATCAAGAAGTCTGTGTTTCACAATCAATTAGATAAGAGATTTTAAGTTTTACGTGCAAACAAGGTAGCTGAGGTAAGACAAGTGAGAGACACAGGATTTGAATCCAGATAGCCAGACATGAGAGTCCACACTCCTAATCAGGAAGAGGATCCAAAGGAAAATGTTAAGACAATCTTAGTGAATGTTGAGAAAGGAAGTGTGGAAAACTTTATAATGCTTCAAAATTAGAAAAGTTAATTAAAAAGTTGCCAGAGAGGCAGGGCACGGTGGCTCAAGCCTGTAATCACAGCACTTTGGGAGGCCGAGGCGGGCGGATCACAAGGTCAGGCATTCGAGACCAGCCTGGCCAACATGGTGAAACCCCGTCTCTACTAAAAATACAAAAATTAGCCAGGTGTGGTGGTGCTCACTGCTAATCCCAGCTACTCAAGAGGCTGAGGCAGGAGAATTGCTTGAACCCAGGAGTCAGTGGTTGCAGTGAGCCGAGATCACACCACTGCGCTACAGCCTGGGCGACAGAGTGAGACTCTGTCTCAAAAAAACACAAAAAAACAAAAAAACAAAAAAACTTGCCAGAGAAGCTTAATCCTTTGTTTTCTCCCACTACATACCCCCCAAAATGATGAAAATAATCACCATCACTCTATTTGTGGGAAATTGTGATTTTTTTTCTTTTGGTAGAGGAATGGATTGTGGTTTTTCCTTTATGCATCAACCAATAGCAAAACTACTAGCATGAAGCATGAATATTAAACTCGGCTACTAGTGTGTTTGAGAAGTTTTCGGACATGAGATCACTGAAACATTCCTTACTCTGGGGAAATCGAGGAGGGTTGTTGTTGACATCTGTCAGCGTGATGTTCACTGTGGTGGTTCCAGAAAGGCCTCCCATCTGGCCGCCCATGTCTTTGGCCTGTATAACAACCTGGTACTGCTCTCTATTTTCTCTGCTCATGTCTGGTAATGCAGTTTTTATTATGCCTTTTGGAAAAAGCAGACGAAAGTTTTGCAATTAAATCGCTGAGTTTTAAAATTAATAAGCTAGACAAGATTCATTTTACAGAAGTTGATTATAACAAACATAAAATGTCAATGTATTTAAATACATCTTTCAATCCATAACTACTTTAACATAATTCACAGAACAGGAAGGATTTTGCCATGGGCTATTGTTCATGAAATGGGTTTTGCTAAATCAATGTATTTATTTTTTTGATTACAAAAATTAACTTCAGTCAAAAATCTTTCGACAAATACGGTTGTTTAATTTTGATAATTGTCACATTCAAGGTGTAAGTATTCTCTATGCCACATAATGTGCTGAATCTCTGTGAAATTTTGTATTTAGTGTTTCAGATTTAAACCCAATGAATAATAGTTTAAAGAGCTAAGGGTTCAAATAAGTTATTAAAATAATAGAAAGTTTACATTTGTTCACATTCAATAATGAGAGGAAACAAACAGAAACATGAAACTGAATGAATAATGATTTTAAAATATTTTTAAAATCTCTAAATTAATTATGCATCTTAAAGTATTGTACAATAAGAAATTGACCAAGTTTAAATGTTGTACCTGATTCTGGGTCCACTGAAAAATATGGCTGTCCTTGCAATATGCTATAGACCACTTTGGCACTATTTCCATAGTTGGCGTCATCTGCATCTGTTGCAGTTACTTGTATAACAGATGTACCTACATGAAACCCCATCCCCAAACAGAGACATTTACATACTTCCAAATTTGAAATAATCTTTCTTAAAAATATGTTGCTGTCAGTGTTTTGTATTAGACAATGTTGTATGTTGGAAGAAATTTATTTAGATACTTCCCCAAAAAAGTTACTTTTCTTTCTCATTTTCTATATACTTGAGTGTTTCTTAATTTTTTAATCTAAGAAAAGTATCAAAATATATTTATCAGTAAGGTGAATATAATGAGATTGATTAATACATTGCATTTTTAATTGATTGGAAATGTTTTAGGGCAAACATTCTTAAAATGAATATAACGCACATGAAATTTGTAATTTAATACATTTGCTGCTAACTGGAAACATGTATTTAAAAGATGAATCTAACATTTTTTAACCTGCTACTGCTTTTTACTCTGATATATTTGACTGTGAATGGTAAATAAAATAAAAAATAAAGTGACAATTTCTATGAAAAAACAAACCAAAATGCTGTAAAGTTGACTTGCAAGATATTTTTTGTTCCCAAGATATATCTAATTATGAAGAGCCTATGCTTCTCTTTTAAATATATATACTCTGGTTGCTTATGATTACCCTTATTGATATGCTGCATAATACTGGTTATTTGATGCACATTTGTAAATCATTATTCTCCAAAAAGAAGCTGTAGGGTGTGTAATTCTGTGTCACAATCGATACTGCAATTTAAGCTTACTGTCTAATTTCATATCATTAAATTTAAATTATGCTAAATTTTGTTTCAAATCTTTCAAAACATAGAAGTGCTTTAAAAGCAGGGATCAACATAATAAAATATATTGATGAATTTTTCAAATTATTTTTTTCTGAATTTCTATAAAGATTCAAAGCATGGTTCTAACATCACCCTTAGCTGAAGCCTACTATGTGTGCCCTTGGACAAAGCTACATTGTAGGACATTTTTCAGTATATTTTACATAATTTCTAAAAGTTTGAGTCTGACTCTTACACACATTTTAAAGTTTTTGAAAACAAGAAGATTCCATATTGACTCTACCACCTAATTTAATAGCCCACATACATGACACACTCAATAACTTGTCTAATTGAATTACGGTGGATGTTTCTCAAATGTCGTGTGTATATGTGTACGCCGATTCCAAAAATTAATATATAGTAATTAAGATCAATATTGACAGCTCATTTCCTGTCAATATATTTGAATGTTAACACATGAATTGAGCAAGACTTTTTAATGTTTTCTCAGAATTAATTAGCATAACGATGACAACTTGAGCTCATTCTCTTGAGGCCCCTGTTTTCTCAACTGTAATGGAATTGATGTGTCCTGTGAGTGAATGGAAACATTACATATTTACTTAATCCATCCCAGTTGTAAGCTTTTGTCATTAAAAAATTATCCACCCATGTGTTTATTAGATGAAAGCAAAAATGATAAAGTGATTTTATTCCCCCCACACAAATCACTTTATGATGTGCAGAAATTCAACAAAGTGTTTTTTTAAAAAAATTTACATGTAATGTCCTTTTTATATAACCCTATATGATATATATTAGAATAAATGTGGTTTTCACAATTGGAGGTTATTGAAATATGAATTATTAAGCATTACCAATATGCTGAAAGTACAAGTAGTTCGTTCATCAATTTTAGGACGTTTCTGGAATTACCCCTTTTATTTTTCTTTTAACGTGAGCATTACTGTAAGCTTTCATAATGGGTACAGGTAAAAACAATCTTCTATATTTATTTGACTCTTTCAAATAATATTTTTGTGGAATTTTAGTTTTGATTATTAGCTCTGTTAGTGGATACATGATCTTTGAAGTTACGCCAAGATGCATGACAAAGATAAATAAGTTAATATAAACAACATAAATAAACTCTATGATGTGGCCAAAAAACTGAAAGCACACATGTAAAATACTTGTTCCACCTCTCAGAGCTCTGGTAATACTTAAGAATGCTTTTAAACACTGGTAGTCACTGATAAAATATCATTGATATGTTGTTTTTTAGCAAACTGAGAGACAGTGTGTTGGATTATAGGGAATAAACCGTTATAGTTTTTTCAGAAGTATAATGACTCTTTACACAGTTAAAAGTATTTAGTAATAAAATTAAATGGAAAATGGTTTATATGTTTTATGTTAATTTTATAAATGTTTGTTTATAAAGAAAAAATAAAAGAGAATACACATGGAAATTTACATCCCTCTAAATTTTCCAAAATATGTATAAATTTTATTTGTTCTTTAGTTATTTAAAATAAATATTTTATTTTCATATTAAAGATAAAAATATACTAAGTAAAATATAGTGAAACTTGAATGACAAATTTATGTATTGCATCTCATATCAAAGAGATGAACACGATTTTGAGATCATTATTTTTGCAATTCACATTTTTATAAGAGTTTTGCATATATCTTAAATAGAAACTATCTTAAGGAATCAAAGAAGTTTACTGTAATTCTTAATTCATTATTTACTTAACTATATAATTAATAATCTTTAGGAAAAATTCCAAAGACTTTTTGTAAATCGTGAAGAAATGTTAAAAGCCAATAAATAAATAACTTGGTGGCTAAAGATTTTGGGGAACCAAAAGCATTCCTCTAGATATGGAAGAAAAATTCATCAATATTAGTATTATTATTATTTAAAGATAAGAAAAGTTTAGATTACACAATGTGACCAAGCTATGCCAGTTGGTCTTACATATATATTTACACATATTAGAGGAAGTTAAATCAATTCTGTTTATTACACTATACAAAAATAAACTTCATATACAAAAGAAAAAATCCCTCTATATATTTGTGCCTTATATGCAAATATGAAAATGTTTTGAATCTAGTGTTTGAAATATTTGAAATCGCAAATGTAAATGACCCCGTGACCCCAAAACATAGGCCTCATATCTATCATCCATCTATCATCTATCTATCTATCTATCTATTAATTATCTCTGTAAACTTACAATAAAATATTTATATACGAAGATTGCTTAGACAGTATAAATGTTACTAATTTAAATGGTTTTCTAGACACAGTATTGAGGAGGGGAAATACTGCCTTTACTGCTGTAATAAACAGCAACTCTGTGGCATGGTAATGTCAGAAAATATACATCACAGCCTATTACGTTGTATAACACTTAAAAGCTTTATCTCTCACACACACATTCTCTTTATCTCTATCTATCTATCTTTATTTATATCTATCACCTATCTTTCCGTATGTCTGGAGTGGTTGATATAATGGTAAAGCCAACTAAAGGATAAAGAAACAGAATCACTTTATATACTAGAGGAAACAAAGAAAAAAGGTGAATAGTATGGGCTTTATCTTACCCTGTAGCCTAAGGCCTACCTTTTGAGCACTGTAGAAAACAGACTGGAATATTTTGACTTGGCTCAATGTGAGAATAAGGTAATGAAAGTTACAGAAAGTGAAAAAGGAGTTTATTCTTCACACCTCTCTATGAATCTGGTTTGGATAGAGTCAACTGTTTGCTTCTGCCATAGGGCAATGACAGCCATTAAGTTGAGGACCAGAGGTAAACAGTGCCCTTGACATAAATGTTTGTGCTGTGGGGGCCACTAATAAGAGAAGTGGGGGTGATGTTTTCAGACAGTGTTGTGGAATTATAAGGGGTCCATTAATTAAATGTCAATGAATTCAAATCATGCTTTGTTAGATACAAGTTTATTTTCCTGTGAAATGCAAACTCTTTAAGGGCAGAGTCCATATCTAATTTGTTCAACATTTTATATTTAAAACCCAGCAGAGAATCTAGTGCAAAATCATAAGAACTAACTTTCACAGAATGCTTAATGTAGACTAGGCATAGTTCTCAGCACCTGATTGATTTTTATTACTTTATCTTCATGATACATTTGGGATGTGGGCCTTGGGCAAATAGAAGTTGCTAATGACCACAAACCCGGTGTGTGATAGTGTTGGACTAAGTCTAAGTCCGTTCTAGATACATTTGGTCAAGAAATTTCCTTATAAATACTTTACCAAATGGCCTCTCTCTCTGGTGTTACAAATACAATTGGATACATTATTGAATCCACACGCAGTGAACCTCTGGGACATGAAGAATTCATTGCCTGAGTTATTTTTGCTGTCTGTAAAAAAATTACAAAATGATTCCTGGTTGGGGGTCAAAGTGTTAGGAGGAGGACTGGATAGGTTTTTGAGAGTGAAAGTAAGGGAAATTTCCAGTCACTGAGAAAGGATGCATCCTAAATCACCAAATTTACACAACAAGAATTTGCCTAGGTGAAGACGAAAGCATGCATATGAAGCAAGTTGATAGAAAATATTCAATCAATAATATAATGATCACAAGAAATAAAAAAATACAGAAAGTAGAAATAGAAAAGGAAAATACAAAACGTTGTAATTGAAATGTATCCCATTATCTTTAAATATATATCTTTATATATCTTCCAAATTATGTGTTCTGATTAGAATATGCTAATGCATTTCAGGTTTCATGAGTTTATTGGAGTCATTTTAATTTAACTGAAAATGGGTTGAGCATTTGGCACTAAAAATCCAATGTGAAATATGGCATATGATTGTGACAGACAGAAATTGAAGCAGAAGGAAACAACAAGGGAAGTAGTTGTTGAGAGAGAAGAGGAGGAAACAAATTAAGAAATAAAAATGAATGAAAATAAGCGACAGATAAATGGCGATCACCAGAAAATAGCATTGGAATTTTTTTTTTTTTTTTTTTTTTGAGACGGAGTCTCGCTCTGTCACCCAGGCTGGAGTGCAGTGGCCGAATCTCAGCTCACTGCAAGCTCCGCCTCCTGGGTTTACGCCATTCTCCTGCCTCAGCCTCCCAAGTAGCTGGGACTACAGGCGCCCGCCACGTCGCCCGGCTTTTTTTTTTTTTTTTTTTGTATTTTTAGTAGAGACGGGGTTTCACCGTGTTAGCCAGGATGGTCTCGATCTCCTGACCTCGTGATCCGCCCGTCTCGGCCTCCCAAAGTGCTGGAATTACAGGCTTGAGCCACCGCGCCCGGCCAGAAAATAGCATTGTAAAGAAGGGTAGGTCAATAATAAATAAAACTTATCTTATTCCATAAGACTCTATTTATTAACAAAGCTAATACTGGTAGTCTTTAACTCTTTGATTTAAATGAAAATATCTTGTACTATCTGAAAATAATTTGAGAATTAAATCATTGTGTATTATTTTATTTATAGATGTATTCTTAATTCTTTGATTATGCATCAGATTTAACTGTTAATATATGGGATACACAAGGCATGGCAGAGTTCCTAAATATACTTGTTAGCTTTCCTATGTAAATTGGTTTATTTGGATACATAGCAGTAAAAGAAATCACACCCGTAATAATTATAATTAGTCTTTTATTCTCCTTTAAATAAGATAGGAGAGTTACAATAAAAGATCAACAAAAGTTTAGAAGGTAAAATACATCTACTTTTTATTTAGACATATTTATATGGTTATATATAGTGATATATGTGGTTATATATAGTTTTATATATATATACACAGTTATATATAGATATGTATGTATTAAAATGCAGGGACTTTATCCCCTTATATTCTTATTTAGATTTAATTTGAATGAGAAGGGCATTTGATTTAAAGTAATAAATAAGAAAGATATTAATTTAGAGGAGTTACTCACAATGTAATAAATTAAAATATTTCCAGACTAGATTTTGAATAATAAACATAACTAACAGAGAAAAATAGTAAGGCATTAAAATTGTCCAGCTATCTCTGTAGTATGGTTTGACTATGTTCTCACCCAAATCTCATCTTGAATTGTAACTCCCACAATTCCCATGTGTCATGGGAGGAACCCGATTGGAGGAGACTGAATTATGGGGGCGGGTCTTTTCTGCACCTTTCTCTGGATAGTGAATGAGTCTCAAGACATCTGATGGTTTTAAAAACAGGAGTTTCCATTCACAAGCTCTCTTTCTTTGCCTGCTGCTGTCCATGTAAGACATGATTTGCTCCTCCTTGCCTTCTGCCACAATTGTGAGGCCTCCCCAGACATGTGGAACTGTAATTCCATTAAATCTCTTTTTCTTCCCAGTCTCGGATATGACTTTATCAGCAGCATGAAAATGGACTAATACACTCTGCATCTATTAACTTTTCTTTTTCTTTTTAAAATTAGGCTAGTAGTAAGTTGACCAAGTCAGTTTAATTATTTTGGGCTCATGTTTATTTATTTATTAAAATAGGCAATTAAACCAAGTCTAGTATTTTCTGCAAATGCATATTATATATAATATATTATACATTTATATTTAAGTAATGGAAGTACATACAAAGTTATAGGTGAACCAAAGTGGAAGCAAGTAATATAATGTTAGTATTAGTAATGAAGAATAACGATTGTCCTCTACAAATAGGATTAAAATTTATCTGTATTCTTAAATCTTTATAGTTCCAAAAGCTGCAGCCTTAGCCATACATCTGCCTGCTACTATATTATTTGTCTCATTTCGTGGGAATTTTAGCCATGTAGCGAATGCAACTGACAATGGCTCAAATCCTTGTATTTGCAACCTACATTAATCCGAAGTTGTACTGCTTACACTTTAAAGCTTACGTAAATGAAATATAGATTGTCTTACAGAAAGAGATTTTGTACAATATAAACTACAAAGCATCTTTCATGCATAAACTTATATATTGTATATTTTATTATGAGTGATGAAACCAATGAAAGATTTTAAAAAATACATATATGTATGTGTGTATATATATGTGTGTGTGTGTGTGTTTATTTCAGTTCGATATTGTTACTCAACAAATATTAATAGAACCTAGATGTATTACTATTTCAAATGAGACAAAATACATTCGAATTATTTACACAGGTGACAAATAGCAATACACAGAGTAAAATATAATAGTTCATTAAGTATCAGAAAATAATGTAGGAGAAAATACAGGTTATGGGCGATTAAATATCAATAGTCTCTGATAGGGAAATATTTGCTTTTTTTCACAAAAATGGGGTATTTCTTTGAAATATTTTGAGTATTCACATTTAAAACAATTATTCTTAAAGTTTCTCATATTCAAATATTTCCATTTTCTTAATTATACTTTTTACTTTTCTAAGTATGTGAAATCTTTCTGAGGAAGGACAAGTGAAAGTTTTGTATTGTAAAGTTTCAACATATCTGGTAAAATGATATGTACACAAGAGAAACAATAATATTTTTCAAAAGATACTAAAAAAACAGAAATACTTTAAAATAATAATCAATAGGAAGTTGATGAGTATAATTTTACATGCACCTTAATCTCACATATAAACCCATTAAAAAACAAAACAAAGCAAAACAAAAAGCATGATATGTGTCTAAATTAACCCACTGGTTGTCCTATACAAACCAATCTAGTACTTTCCATGCAACTAAGGTACTGAAAAATATAACAGGAAACATATCCACTCATGTTTTGTATTAGAGCTTTATGATTTCACAGGACTCCTGTCTAATTTGATAAATTCTTTTGTTTTATTAGAGTGAATACCTGAAAG
The DNA here is from genome assembly GCF_047675955.1 of Chlorocebus sabaeus. Lineage (NCBI taxonomy): Eukaryota > Metazoa > Chordata > Mammalia > Primates > Cercopithecidae > Chlorocebus > Chlorocebus sabaeus. The sequence continues at coordinate 67,635,339 of NC_132907.1, read as the reverse complement.
GGCTATTTCAGTTCTATTTAACTGCATTTTCCTCGTTAGATGAGATTTCATTGGAGGTGAGAATAAATAAGTTTTTAAAAAACTCTTGGTTCTTCCTGCTAAATGACATAGTTAACATTTTGTATTAAACATTCAGTGAAAGTGAATAAGTTTGTTTCTCCTTGTATATAAATTATTTTAAACTGAAGCACATATTAGTTAAAAGAATGTCAAAATCATACACTGAAAACTGGTTTTGAAATAGTGTTCAATTAAATTGCATCAAATTTGGGAAATTGGTTGCAGATCTTATAAATTAAGTTTGTATCAGTTATTTTAGAAATATTTTTATGATGTGAATCAGTTCTCATTGTCTCACTAACAAATCTAAACCTTTTATATTAATAGAGTTAAATGTAGTCATACACAGATAAAACTTCGCACAAGTGGCATCTAAAATGGTGGGCAGCCTTAAGAAGTGAAACTATTATTTTCAGTTTGCATAAGCCAATGTTCAGCAGTGGAATGTGCACAAAAATAACGTAAAAAGACTTGTAATCTTGTGATGATGCCGCCAAGTTATTTGATCTTAATTCAGTTGCTTAATCTTTCTGAATCTTGAGTTTCTAATTAACAGAATAGGGATTTAAAGTTCTATTTCTCATGCCTACCACATAAGTTGACTTTAATGATCAAATGAGAAAACATTTCAACAGAAATTTGCCAATTGGGAGCATTGTTATTCAAATAATGCGAGCAAAATTGTCCAAAACTACTGATACAATTATTCTTTTGATTTCTGATAAATATACATTCCACTTGACTGCCATTTGAATGCCAATTGAGTAGAGTTGAGGGTATTGATTGAAATAAAATGAATTATCTGCTATCGATAATAATATTTTATATGAATTACAACATAGCAGAATTAAGATATACAGAAATAAAAACAGAAGAGTTAGTTTAAGCTAAATAGTAGTTTCCAGTTATAACTCTTATTTTGAAAGAGGCCACATACCATAACCACATGTCAATAATGATTACCTGAGCAAACAAACAAATAAAAAGTAGTTTACATGGGTTAGAGTATACCTACCGACTCCAGACATTTCAGGAACACTGGCAGTGTATAAGTCTTTTGTAAATTTTGGCTCATTGTCATTGATATCATGAATTTTAATGATAAATTCTGATTCCGGTTCCACCTGCCGCCCAGTTTTTCTGTCTATAGCCTTGGCACGAAGAATGTACAGAGATTTTTCTTCTCTGTCTAGTTTCTTTGCAGCATGAATGTCTCCTGTATTTTCATCTATAACAAATAGACTGCCAGCCCCATCTCCTGTTAGTATGTACTTTAAATTTCCATCTCCTTTATCTTGGTCAGTGTGAAGCTTTAGAGAGGTAGAAAAGAAGAGTTCTGTAAATATATACATTATCATTACATAAAACATAATTTTGGCACTATCAATTTGTGTCCATATAACAGCTCTGCAATGATTATCTTAATGGTTACCTTGACTTTCACTGTAGGAGGGAGTTAAATATTTCAGTTCTTATTATATTCAAAATTTTTAACAGTTATATTTAGACATCATAAGGGACTAGATTTAAAATAATGTGAAAATTAATACGTATCTGTTAAAACAAAGATATTTATGAATAAAATGTTACCAAGATTTAAAACTGTAGTGCATTAAAAAAAATCCATTAACCTACCTCTCGAGTGTAAAATATTAATTAATGTTGATTACATTTAAAATGACTAAGTTCTAAGATATGATATGAGAAATCTCTGAAATTATTTTAATGACAAGTTTAGAATAGCTACCTTAAGTTTTAACTGATTTTATTCCCCTTGAGTACAGAGTATCTTTGTAAGTGGATCCCTGAAACTGTGGATAGTACTGAACCCCATATATATTATATTTTTTCCTGTATGTACCTTCCTATGGTAAAGTTTAATAAGTTAGGCACAATAAGAGATGAACAATAACTAATGATAAAATGGAACAATTATAACCATATACTGTAACAAAAGTTATGTGAATGGTCTATCTTTCCCTCTCAAAATAGCTTGTTGTTATTTACTGCAGGTAATTGAAATCTCAGAAAGTGAAACCATGATTAAGGAGGAACTACCGTATAACATTGTAGAAGCACAGACTCTGTATTCAGGGAGACTAATCGGAGAGAGAAAGAGATTTGTAATTACTTATTTTCTATGTGACTCTGGGAGAATACTTTTTCAACCACCACGTTCTCATATTTAGGAAATGTTTTATTTTTTGTACCTTTTAAATTTCAAGTAATATAAAACTCACAGCTTGTCCTCTGGCCATATGTACTATGTATTAGGAAAAAAAATAGTATTTTTTTCATAAATTGTGTTCTTTTCATTAATAAATGCCCATCTGTAAAAATAACATCTTAATGTAATAGACTGATAATTGAATATTTAAAACAGACCATGTACTCCTAGAAATTATGAATTGTAAAACAACCTTAAAGATTTTACAATCCTAACACGATTCTGAAATTATAAATTTTTAAAAATTAATTGAAAATAGCAATTGTTTATATCATAAAATCATGGGTACATTATAATATTTTGATATATGCTTATGTTATAAATTAAATCAAACTAATTAATAAATCCGTCACCTCACGTACTTATCTTTTGTTTTTTATGGTAAGAACATTTACAAGGATGTGGATGGAGGTGGGAGATATTGATCAAAGAATGCAAAATTTTATCTATTCAGGAGTAATAAGCTTCAGTGGTCTTTCGCCCTGCATGGTGATTATAATAAATGATAATAAACTGTATATTCAAAATTACCAAGAGAGTAAACTTTAAATTAAACTGGAGTTTTAACTAGCTTATCCCTGCTGTGTTGACTTACATCATATACTTTACAATTCCCATTTACATCCTGCCCTCACCTATTTCTTGAGCACTCCATTTTATCTTTGAATTATTTGACTATTTAAATTCTGTTTTTTAAACATAGCCAAAATTAGAGATGTTTCATGTTTTACACCTCCTTTGCAAGCTCAGCATCAAAATAATTATCACATGTAGCCTTCCCATCTCTGAAATATCTTCTCAAGACATCTGTCTTCATCTCTATGGCTACATCATATCTTTTCCTTCATCTTATCTTCTCTGGACCACCAGAGCAATCTTCTAATCATGCTGCCTCCGCTCTTGCTCTACTCCAAGCAATTTTTCATACCAAAGGGGTGATTTTTCCACATCACAAATGTAGTCATATTAGAATCTAGGTTAAAAATCTTCAAATCACAGCATTTACGAACTATAAAGCTGGAGTCATAAAAACCAGGGTTAGCGTCATGCGTATTTCAGTGTTATATTGGCCATGTGGCTTGCTTGTTTTTAAATGTAATTTATTAAGAAAGTATAATTTTTTTAAATCTTTACTTCTATTGTTATTGTAATTCCTTGAATTCTATGACCTTATTTATACATCCTGGATAATCTGGCCCTGAATCCCAGAGGCATCTCTGCCTCTTTTCCCTCTTGCCATACACTCTATACATAGCAATTGTTTTGTTTTGTCTTTGTGTCTCAGAAGGCCTGTCCTAGCTTTCAAGCCTGATGTTTGCATCTGTTTCCCTCACCTTTTTACACCTTTCCCTTCTTTTTGTATTTTCCTCTAAATGTTTGTCATATCTCATTTTCAATTTCCTCCTTAGGGAGGCCTTTCCTGACTCACTAGATTAGGATGGATGAGCCTGCTCTTGACTTAGATAACATACTTCATTCCCTATCATGATACTCATCACATTTGATGTAATTGTTTACCATGCCCACTAAGCTGTAAAATACATAAGGGAAAGACTGATATTCTTCTATTAAATCATTCAACATGTATTTCTTGAAGACCATAAATACTTCCTCTTTTTTAAAACTAACTTTTCACATAAATACAGTTATAAAAGTCAGATCATAAATAAAACTTGCCTTTTTAACATGAGTTACATCTTATAAATCTCTATGTGTTAACGATACTGTTAATGACTATCTTTCTGAAATGCCTTTTTCAAACCATTTATAATTAATATTTTTATACCTTTATCTTTGCATTACTAGTCATCTTATTTTAAGAGGATAGAAAGACAAAATACATAATTTGATGAAAGGAAACAAATAGCAAAAGATGAAAAAGGTGGATAGGTAGAGAATGTTATGTATTAGAAGCCCAATTACATTACTTTTTAAACATGCTATCATTTTTCAACAGAATTATTTTAGTTTTGCTTTAATGCAGGATTTGTTTGTTTGTTTGTTTTTAGAAATTTGAGAAATTAAACATGTACATACAGGACAAACTAAAAATTTTAAATAAATCTGTAACAGTTAATTTTATGTGTCAGCTTGATTGGGTTGTGGGATGCAGAGATATTCAGTTAAACAATATTCTGGGTGTATTTGTGAGGATGTTTTTGGATGAAATTAATATTTGAATCAGTAGTCTGAATACAACAGATTGGCCTTCTCAATATGTGTGTGTCTCATCCAATCCTTTGAAGATAGGACCCTCTCACAGATAGAGTTCTGAAAAACAAAAAACAAAAAACAAAAAAAAACCACCTTGCTATTGTCAACAGGTAACTGCGTTCTCTTTGAGAGGCAGTCTTGGTCTGCTACTGAGTTAAAAATTGAATATTTAACTACTGTCTATCAATTTACCATGTGATCTGAGTGAGTGTACTATTACCTGACTCACCAAATCATAAAGTTGGACATGCACTACAGAGTTCTATCATCAAATGGATGTTGTATATAGGTGACATGGCCTCAGTAGGCCTTGAAGGCACAAATAAGTTACGTGAAGAAGTAGCACAAATTTCCATGGTCCCCACTCCTTCTCTCTGAGATTTCTGTCTCTCAGACTTCCTCTGTGGCCTCATAGATAATTCCCTGTGATCGGTTTTACTAAATAAAAGAAGGTTCAGGCCTGTTTTGCAGATGGTGCTGCAAAATATGCAGGTACCAACTGAATGTGGACAGCTATAGCATATAGCCCCTTTCTATAACATTTGTGAATAGAAATGATGAAGGGAAACCTTGCTAGTGGCAGAATTTGAGCAATGCTCCTGGTTTTTCACTTTGCTTGGAAGGAGTAATGGCCACCTGTGCAAGTATGTACCAATTCACAGGCTGTGACTAATGGTATGGTTCTATGACTAGGACCTTGGGAAGAGCATGGTTGAAAAATTGGTGATGAGGAAATTTGGGGAAGTGGTATGTGGACAGATCAATCTGAATGGGCAAAAATGTGAACACCCGTGTTCATTTTCACCAAGTGATAACCTCAATCATTTTCACCAAGTGATAACCTCAACATACCAGCAGTTTAATAATGAAGTGGACAGGATAGCCTGTTCTATGAATACCAGCCAGCCTCTTTGCCCAGTCACTTCTGTCATCAGCTGGTGAGCTTATGAATAAAGTGGCTATGATGGCTGGGATGGAAGTTATGCTTGGGATTAGCAATATGAACTTCCATTCACCAAGGTCAGTCTCACTACAGCCACTGCTGAATGCTGAAGCTCTCAGCCATAGAAACCGAAACTGAGCCTTCAATATGACACCATCCCCCAAATGATCAGTCAGCTACATCACGGCAGGATAATTAGATTGGTTGACTCCCATTTTGGAAGAGATAATGTTTTGTCCTTAGTAAATACTAAATAGGCATTTACACTGGATATAGATTTGCCTTCCCTGCAGGCAATATCTCTGCCAAAACTACCATACTTGCGCTTGCAGAATTTGCAGAATGCTTCCTGATATTCCAAATGGCATTGCTTCTGACAAAGGAGCTCATTTCACAGCCAAAAAAAAAAAAAAAAAAAAAAAAAAAATGCATAAATGGGCTCATGCTCAGGGAGTTTCTGACCCCAACATGATCTTCATCACTCTGTGGCAGCCGATTTAATAGAATGATGGAAAGGCCTATTAAAATTTAGTTTCTTTGCCAACTGGTTGGCAATACCTTGCGGAGTTGGGCCAAGGTTCCCTAGAAGGTTGTATATGCTTTGAATTAATGCCTAATATATGGTGCTGTTTTTCCTGTAGCTGGGATTCACAGGTTTAGGAATCAAGACCTAGAAATAAGAGTGACATCATGTGTTATTATCTGTAATGACCCACTAGAAAATTTTGCTTACTCTTTGCACATACTTGTGCTCTGCCGGGTTAGAGGTCTTACCTCCAAAGATAGGAAAGCTGATACTGAAAGATACATCAACAATTTTCTTGAACTGGAAGTAAATAATGCTGCCTAGACACTTTGGGCTCCTCATGCATCTAAGTCAACAGGTAAAGAAGAGAGTTACTGTGCTGGCTGCAGAGATTAAACTTGATGACTGAGGGGAAATGCAGCAGCTAATCCACAATGGAGATAAGGAAGAGTGTGTCTGTCATACAGGGGTGCCTTCAGATCATATCTTAGTGTTCCCATACTCTGTATTTAAAGTGAATGAAAATTACAACAACCCAATCCCTTCAGGACTACTAATGATACAAATCCTTCAGGAATGAAGGGTTCAGTAACTCCACCAGATGAAAAACCATGTCCTGCTGAGGTGTTTGCTGAATGTAAACAAAATATAAAATGGATCATGTAAAAAGTACCAACTATAACCATATGACCAGTTAGAAAAATAAAGACATAATTGTGATGAATATTTCCTCCTTATTTTGTCATGAATATGTGTGTATATTTCAAATCTTTGTTCTCTTCATTCTCTTATCCCCTTATCATGTAACATAAGACATATTAACTTTACCTTAAAATATTTCATTATTAATTTATCATTATAGCATGCAACCTATAAGATTCCAAGGAAGAAAGTATGCATTACTCAAGGTCTTTACCTTCTCTTCTCGGAAAGGGGTCAGTGTGTTTTTGGTTTTATGCAAAATAGTTATGTCATATTAGGTGGATTTATGACCTTCTTGCTGTCCTTCCTTCCTTCGTTCCTTCCTTCCTTCCTTCGTTCCTTCCTTCCTTCCTTCCTTCCTTCCTTCCTTCCTTCCTTCCTTCTTTTCTTTTATTTTTTTTTGTGGGGGGACTATGTATGGTTGAAGAAGATGCATATGCATACCAAGTTGACAAGGGGTATATTTGTGATAGTTAACTTTGTGTGTCCAGATAGGGCCATAGAGTGTCCAGATATCTGGTTAAACATTATTCTGGATGGGTCTGTGAGGAATAGAAGAAAGAAAAAATTGAATGGATAGACTTAGTAAAGTAGATTGCACACCTCAGTATGGGTAACTAGTCTTTAAACAATCCCTTAAAGTCCTGAGTACAAAATAAAAAGCTGAGTAAGAGAGAATTTACTCTTTGCCTATCTGCAAGCCAATGTATCAATCCTTTCCTGCCTTTGGACTCAGACTCAATCTGGAACTCAATACAACATACTCTCTAGCATCTCCGTATTTTGGACTCACACTGAAACTATATCATAGTTCTCCTGTACCTTCAGCTTGCCAACTGCAGCTCTTGGAACTTTCTGGCCTCCATAATCTTGAGAACCAATTCCTTTTAATAAAATTGCATATGTTTTATGTGTCTCTGGAGAATCCAGGCTAAAACATCTGAGTTTAACATTTAAAAAAAATTTGATTTGTGGCAGAGGAGTTGGAGTAAAGTGGCCAAGTACAAGCCTACAGTGATTATTCCTTCCACAGGAACATTGGATTGAACAGATATCCACAAAAAAAAAAATCTTTATAAGAATGAAAAATCAGGTGAGTGATCACAGTACCTGATTTTACTATCATATTAATAAAAGAGGCACTGAAAAAGGTAGAAAGGACAGTCTTGAATTGACTGGTCCACTCTTCTCTCATCCTCTTGCAGAAGCCACATGGTGAGAAGAGAGAATCTATGTGTTGGAGAAGGTGAATGTAGTGATTATGAAACTTTGCATTGGAACTCAATGCTGCCCTGTCACAGTGAAAACAACATGGGATAGAACTCAGCTGGCACCCATGGAGAAAACATTTAGACTAACCCTGGCCAAAGGGGAATTGCCCATCCCAGTGGTCAGAAGTCAAATGCCAGCAAGTCCTGCCACCATGGGCTAAAGTGTTCTGGGGTCTAAAATAAACTTGAAAGTCAGTGTAGGCCACAAGAACTGTAATTCCTGGACAAGTCCTGGTGCTTTGCTGGGCTTAGAGCCAGTGGACTTGGGGTGGGGGTGACCTAGAGAGACACCGACTGGGGTAGCCATATGTGTACTTCTGCCACCTCTCTCCAAACCACCAACAGCACAACCAGCACCTCTGAGAGAGACCCTTTCCTCTGCTTGAAAATAGGAGATGGGAGGTTAAAGAGGACTTTGTCTTGCAACTTGAATTCCAGCTCAGCCACGGTAGGATAAGACAAAGACCTGAGGCCCCCAATTTCAGGCCCTAGCTACTGCATGACATTTCCAGACACACCCTGGGCCAGAAGAGAACCCACTATCCTTAAGGGAAGAATCCAATTCCAGCAGGACTCATCACCTGCTGACTAAAGGAGCCCCTGGACCCTGAATTATCAGCATTGTTAGGCAAGCAGTACTTGCTGTGGGCCTTGGATGAGACTCAGAGCTATACTGCCTTCAGGTGTGACCAAGTACATTCCCAGCTGTGGTGGTCATGGGGCGAGAATCCTGCTTGAAGAAAGCAGAGGGACTTTATCTTGCAGCTGGTGGACTTCAAGAAAATACCTGGCATCAATAAAACCCAATGCAGAACTCTCAGGGCTGCTGCTGGCTCATTCACTTTCAACAGCCTTCTCGGCTTCATCTTCGAGTGTACTGTCTCTCTAAATAAACTCTCTGCTCTCTACTCGTCTTCAGTAAATTCTCTATTTTTGCCTAAGTGGTCTCTTTGCTGAATTCCTTCTCCCAAGTAAGTCTAAGAACCGAGGACTCCACACTCCCTGGTAACATATTGAGGAAACTCAAGAAAACACAGAGAAGGAATTCAGAATTCTATCAGATAAATTTAACAAAGAGATTAAAACAACTAAAAGGAATCAAGCAGAAATTCTGGAGCTGAAAAAATGCACACTGAAGAATGCATTAGAGTATCTTAAGAGCAGGATTGATTAAACAGAAGAAACAATTAGGCTGAAGACAGGCTATTTGAAAAAACACAGAATAGACCACGGCCCCCCTCAAAAAAGAGAGAGAATAAAAATGAATGAAGGATGTCTACAAGATCTAGAAAACTGCCTCAAAAGGGAAAATTAAGAGTTACTGGCCTTAAAGAGGAGAGAGAGATATGAGAGTAGAAAGTTTATTCAAAGAGATAATAATAGAGAACTTCTAAAACTTAGAGAAAAATATTAATATTCAAAGACAAGAATTTTATAGAACACAAAGCAGATTTAACCCAAATAAGACTAGCAAGGCATTTACTAATCAAACTTCCAAAGGTCAAGGACACATAAAGAAAGCATCCTAAAATCAGCAAGAGAAAATAAACAAACAACATGCAAAGGAGCTTAAATGCACCCAGCAACAGATTTCTCAGTGGAAATCTGAGAAATCTGAGGACGAGAGCGGCATGACATATTTAAAGTGATAAACAAAAGGGGAAAAAAAAACAAAAACAACAAAAAAAATCACTTTTCTTCTAAAATAGTATATCCAGTAGAAATATCCTTCAGAATTGAAGGTGAAATAAAGACTTACATAGACAAACAAAAGTCAAGGGACTTCATCAACACCAGACCTAACCTACAAGAAATGCTAAAGGGAATTCTTTAATGTAAAGAAAACATGTTAATAAGAAATCATCTGAAGGTACAAAATACACTAGCAAATAGTAAGTACCCAGAAAGACAAAGAATATTATAACGTATTATAACACTGTAATTATTGTGTATAAACTACTCATATCTTGACTAGAAAGATAAAAAGAACCAATTAAAAATAACTACAACAACTTTTTAAGACATAGTATATTAAGATATAAATAGAAAAACAGAAAGTTAAAAGGCAAGCAGACAAAGTTAAAATGTAGAGTTTTTATTAGTTTTCTCATTGCTTGCTTGTTTGTATTTTTATGCAATTAGTTTCGAGTGGATAATGAGGTTAAAAAAAAATAAGAAAGAAAGGAATAAAGGAAGACAAACAACCAGAAAAAAAAAAAATGAAGGAGTAAATCTCTACTTCTCAATAATAACAATAGATGTAAATGGTTTGAACCCTCCTATCTAAGACATAGTGTAGTTACATGAATTAAAACAACAACAACAACAACAACAACAAAAAAAAAAACAAAACAAGCAAACAAACAAAAAACAAGACCCAACAATCTGGTTGAATGGATAAAAAAAAAGAAAGACAAAACAACCTATTGTGTACAGGAAACACTATATCTATAAAGTAAAGAGATGGAAAATAAGGGATGGAAAAACGTATTTTATGCCAGTGAAAACAACAACAAAAAAGCAGGAGTAGCTGTATTTAGACAAAATAGATGTCAAGACAGAAATATAAGAAGAGACAAAGAAAATTATTACTTCATTATGATAAAGGGATCAATGCAGCAAGAAGATATAACACTTGTAAATTGAGCAACCTATATATACAATCATAGAGCACTTACATATACAAAGCATTTTTTTCTTTTTTTGTCTTTGTAGCTAAAAAGAAAAACAGATCTTAATACAATAATAGCTACAGACTTCAACACACCACTTTCATCAATGGAAAGATCATCTAGACAAAAAAAAAAATCAACAAATAAACATTGGAACTTTAATCTGTACTGTAAACCAAATGGACACAATCAATATTTACAGAAGATTTTGTCTAATGACTGCAGAACACATATTCTTATTTCTCATTTTCAAGGGTAGATCATGTGTTAGGTCACAAAACATGTTTTGAAAATCTAAACAATTGAAATAATATCAAGTATGTTCTCTGATCATAATGGAATAAAACTAGCAAACAAACCCACGAGGAATTTTAGAAACTATACAAACACTTCAAAATTAATCAATATGCTCCAGAATGATAAGTGGGTCAATGAATAAATTAAGAAGAAAACTAGAAACGTTCTTGAAACTAATGAAACCTACTAAAACCTACAGAATACAGAAAAAGCAATAGGAAAAGGAAAGCTTGTAGCAATAAGCACTTACATCAAAAAAGTAGAAACACTTCAAAGAAGCGACCTAATAATACATCTTAAGACACTGAAAAAGCAAGAGAAAACTAAGCCCAAAGTTAGTAAAAGAAAAAAAATAATAAAGATCAGAACAGAAATAAATGAAATTGAAATAAGAAAAACAATACAGACGATCAATGAAACAGAAACATGGTGTGTTGAAAAGATTAACAAAATCAACAATCATTTATCCAGGCTAAATAAAAAAGGAAGAGAAGTAAATAATTAAAATCAAAGATAAATGACATATTACAACTGAGACCAGAGAAATTCAAAGCATCATTACAGGCTCTAAGAGCAAATATATTCCAATAAATTGGGAAACCTAGAAGAAATGAATAAATTCCCAGACACATTCAACCCACCAAGATGGGACCATGAAGAAATCAGGTCTCACCAAGAGACCTGAACGGATGAATAATAATGGATGATACTACAGTTGTAATAAAAAGGTGTTCCAAAAAAGAAAAGCCCAAGACCAATGACTTCACTGCTGAATTTTACCAGTCTAAAAATAATTCAAACCAACTATAGTCAAACTATTTCAAAAAATAGAGGAGGAAATATATATACACACACACACACACAAACACATACATATATATGTGTATATATATACACATACACACACACATATATTTTGTTATACTTTAAGTTCTAGGGCACATGTGCACAAGGTGCAGGTTTCTTACATAGGTATACACGTGCCTTGTTGTTTTGCTGCACTCATTAACTCGTCATTTACATTAAGTGTTTCTCCTAATGCTATCTATTCCTTCCCCAGACCCCCACCCCAGGTTAGTCCCCAGTGTGTGATGTTCCCTACCCTGTGTCCAGGTGTTCTCATTGTTCAATTCCCACATATAAGTGGGAACATGCAATGTTTGGTTTTCTGTCCTTGTGATAGTTTGCTGAGAATGATGGTTTTCAGCTTCATCCATGTCCCTGCAAAGGACATGATCTCATCCTTTTTATGGCTGCATAGTATTCCATTCTGTATATGTGCCACATTTCCTTAATCCAGTCTATCATTGATGGACATTTGGGTTGGTTCCAAGTCTTTGCTATTGTGAATAGTGCCGCAATAAACATCGTGTGTACATATGTCTTTGTAGTAGTATGATTTATAATCCTTTGGGTATATACCCAATAATGGGATGGCTAGGTCAAATGGCATTTCTAGTTCTAGATCCTTGAGATATCGCCACACTGTCTTCCACAATGGTTGAACTAGTTTACAGTGCCACCAACAGTGTAAAAGTGTTCCTATTTCTCCACATCTTCTCCAGCATTTGTTGTGTCCTGACTTTTTAATGATCACCATTCTAACTGGTGTGAGATGGTATCTCATTGTGGTTTTGATTTGGATTTCTCTGATGACCAGTGATGATGAGCATTTTTCCATGTGTCTGTTGGCTGCATGAATGTCTTCTTTTGAAAAGTGTCTGTTCATATCCTTTGCCCACTTTTTGACGCAGTGGTTTGTTTTTTTCTTGTAAATTTGTTTAAGTTCTTTGTAGATTATGGATATTAGTCCTTTGTCAGATGTGTAAATTGCAAACATGTTCACCCATTCTGTAGGTTGCGTGTTTACTCTCATGGCAGTTTCTTTTGCTGTGCAGAAACTCTTTAGTTGAACTACATCCCATTTGTCTATTTTGGCTTTTGTTGTCATTGCTTTTGGTGTTTTAGTTATGAAGTCCTTTCCCATGCCTATGTCCTGAATTATATTACCTAGGTTTTCTTCTAGGGTTTTTATGATTTTAGTCTAACATTTAAGTCTTCAATCCATCTTGAATTAATTTTTGTATAAAGTGTAAGGAAGGGATCCAGTTTCAGCTTTCTACATATGGCTAGCCAGTTTTCCCAGCAGCATTTATTAAATAGGGAATCCTTTCCCCATTTCTTGTTTTTGTCAGGTTTGTCACATGATTGTCTCAATAGATGCAGCAAATACCTTGGAAAAAACTCAACAGTCCTTCATGCTAAAAATTCTCAATAAACTAGGTATTGATGGAACGTATCTCAAAATAATAAGAGTTATTTATGACAAACTCAGGCCGATATCATACTAAATGGGCAAAAACTAGAAGCATTCCCTTTGACAACTGGCACAAGACAGGGATGCCCTCTCTCACCATTCCTATTCAACATAGCGTTGGAAGTTCTGGCCGGGGCAATCAGGCAAGAGAAAGAAATAAAGGGTATACAATTAGGAAAAGAGGAAGTCAAATTGTCCCTGTTTGCAGATGACACGATTGTATAGTTAGAAAACCCCATCATCTCAGCCCCAAATCTCCTTAACCTGAAAGCAACTTCAGCAAAGTCTCAGGATACAAAGTCAATGTGCAAAAATCACAGGCATTCCTATACACCAATAACAGAAAAACAGAGCCAAATCATGAATGAATTCCCATTCAAAATTGCTACGAAGAGAATTAAATACCTAGGAATCCAACTTACAAGGGATGTGAAGGACTTCTTCAAGGAGAACTACAAATCACTGCTCAATGAAATAAAAGAGGACACAAACAAATCGAAGAACATTTCATGCTCATGGATAGGAAGAATTAATATCCTGAAAATGGCCATACTGTCTAAGGTAATGTATAGATTCAATGCCATCCCCATCAAGCTACCAATGACTTTCTTCACAGAATTGGAAAAAACTACTTTAAAGTTCATATGGAACCAAAAAAAGCCCACGTAGCCAAGACAATCCTAAGCAAAAAGAACAAAGCTGGAGGCATCATGCTACCTGACTTCAAACCATACTACAAGGCTGCAGTAACCAAAACAGCATGTTACTGGTACCAAAGCTGACATATAGACCAATGGAACAGAACAGAGGCCTAACAAAGAACACCACACATCTACAACCATCTGATCATTGACAAACTTGACAAAACAAGAAATGGGGAAAGAAAGAAATACTTCTAAACTCATTATGTAAGGCCAGTATTACCCTGATACCATAGTCAGGCAAAAATACAGAAAAAAAAAAATCTTCAGGCCAACATCTTTGATAAATATTGATATGAAAATCTTTAATAAATTCTAGTAAACTGAATTCAACAACACATTAAAAAGAATATTCATCCTGTCTAAGTGGGATTTATCACTGGGATGCAAGGATGGTTCAACACATGCAACCCGAGCAATGTGATATAGTATATCAACAGAATAAAGGAAAAACCTCGTGGTTATTCAAAATGATGTTGAAAAAAGCATTTAATATAATTCAACATCCCTTCATGATAAAAACCCTAAAAACCTAGGGATAGAAAAAAAATGTAATTAACAAAACACAAGCCATATATGACAGATCCCCAGCTAGTATACTGGGGGAAAAGTGAAATTCTTTCCTCTAAGATTTGGAAGAAGACAAGGATGCCAAAGTTCACCACTGGTATTTGACATAGCAGTGTAAGTCACAGTTAGCGCAGTTAAACAAGAGAAAGACATAAATGGCATCCAATGTGGAAATGAAGAAGTTAAATTATACATGTTTTTAGATAATAAAATCTTATATTTTGAAAAACCTAAAGACCCCACCAAGAAACTGTTAGAACTAATAAAACCAATTCAGTAAACTTGTAGGATATAAAATGAACATACAAAAATCAGTAACATTTTTATACTCCAGCAGTACACTATCTGAAAAAGAAATGAAGAAACTAATCCCATTTTCAATAGCTACAAATGAAATAAAATACATAAAAGTTTACTTCACGAAAGAAGTGAGAGGTCTCTACAATAAAATCTATAAAACATTAATGCAAGAAATTGCAGAGGATGCAATAAAATAGAAAAATTTTTATATTCAGGGTTTGGAAGGATCAATATTGTTAAAATATCCACACTACTCAAAGAAATACACAGAGTCAATGTAATCCGAGTGTAAATACCAATGACATTCTTCTTAAGAAAAGAAAAAGAATCTTAAATTTTTTATGAAATCACAGAAGATCTAGAGTAGCCAAAGCTATCGTGAGCACAAAGAACCAAACTATAGAAATAACATTACCTAAATTCAAATGATACTGGAGTTACAGTAACCAGAAAAGCATCGTACTGGTGTAAAAACAGACATAGACCAATCTAACAGAATAGAGAACCCAGAAATAAATCCATACATCTGCAGCGAACTCATTTTCAACAAAAGTGACAAGAATATGTACTGAGGAAAGGACAGCCTTTTCAATAAATAATTTTGGATAGCCATATAAAGAAGAATGAAGCTAGACTTGTATCTCTCACCATATACAAAAATTATATGAAAATGAACTAAAAACTTAAATCTAAGATTTCAAGTTAGTAAACTACTAAAAGAAAACATTTGATAACCTCTCCAGACATTGGTTTGGGCAAAAATTAGTTAAGCAATACCCTATAAGCACAGGCAACAAAAGCAAAAATAGACAAATGGGACTACA
Organism: Chlorocebus sabaeus; assembly: GCF_047675955.1. Lineage (NCBI taxonomy): Eukaryota > Metazoa > Chordata > Mammalia > Primates > Cercopithecidae > Chlorocebus > Chlorocebus sabaeus. Next base: position 67,619,715 of record NC_132907.1, on the reverse strand, counting down.
TCAAGTTAAAAAGCATCTGTGCAGCAAAAGAAACAATCAACAAAGCAAAGAGACAACCCAAAGAAGGAGAAAAAAATGCAAACTATTCATCTGACAAGGGATTAATAATTAGAATATGTAATGAGCTCAAATAACTCTGTAAGAAAGAAAACCTAAGTATCAGATTTACAAATGGACAAAAGATCGGAATCAACATATTCAAAAGAAGAAATGCAAATGGCAAACACGTATGTGAAAATGTGTTCAACATCATTGATCATCAGAGAAATGTAAATCAAACCTACAATGAGATATCATCTAATTCCAGTTTAAATGGCTTTTAACCAAAAGACAAACAATAACAGATGCTGGTGAGGATATCAGGAAAAGACCAGACTTGTATATTGTTGGCAGGAATGTAAATTAGTACCAACACTATGGAAAGCAGTTTAGAGGTTCTTCAAAAAACTAGAAATAGAACTAGCATATGATTTGACAATCCCACAGATACATACATAGCCAAGATAAAGGAAAACAGTATGTTGAAGAGACATCTGCACTCTCATGTTCAACTGAGGCACTATTTACCATAGCCAAGATTTAGAAGCGACCTAGTGTCCATCAACAGGAAAATGGATAAAGAAAATGAGGTACATGTACATAATGGAGTACTACTCAGCCATAAAAAACAGTGAGATTCTGTCATTTCAAAAACACAGATGGAACTGGAGGTCATTATGTCAAGTGGAATGAGCCAGGCACAGAAAAACCAACTTTACATATTCTCATTTATTTGTGGGATCTATAAATTAAAGCAATTGAGTTCATGGAGATAAAGAGTAGAATGATGGTTACCAGAAGCTGGCAAGTTTAGCAGTGAATGGGGAGGAAGGGGAGTGGTTAATGGGTACAAAAACATAGTTAGGGAGAATGAATAAGATCTAGTATTTGATAGCACAACAAGGATTGTCAAAAATAATTTATTGCACATTTAAAAATAACTAAAAGAGCATAATTGGGTTGCTTATAACACAGATAAAACATAAAAGCTTGTAGTCCCAGCTACTCAGGAGGCTGAGGCCGGAGAATGGCGTGAACCCGGGAGGCGGAGCTTGCAGTGAGCTGAGATCCGGCCACTGCACTCCAGCCCGGGCGACAGAGCCAGACTCCGTCACAAAAAAAAAAAAAAAAAAAAAAAAAAAAAAACATAAAAGCTTGAGGTAGTGGACATGCCATTTACTCTGCTGTGATTATTATGCATTGTATGCCTGTATCAAAATATCTCAAGTGTCCCACAAATATATATACCTGCTATGTACCTACATAAATATAAAAAAATTCAAATACTTATATAAAAATATTTTGTAAATTAGGCCAAATTACTTCCCAATCAAGTTTTCTTAAAAATTAGGAGTAAAGTTTGCTTTGGTTGTTGGTTTTATCTTTTTGTTTGTTATAACTTTATGGAAATAAAATTGACAGCCAACAAAAACTGCACATGTTTAACGTATATAAAATCGTCACTTGCTGTAGATGGAGGATTGGTTCCAGGGCTCTATATATGCCAAAATTTGAGCATACTCTAGTCACGCAGTTGGCCCTGTGGAAATTACATATGTGAAAAGTTGGCCCTTCATATATTTGGGTTTCACATCCTGCAAACATTCTATTTTTCATCCATGTTTGCTTGAAAAAAAATCTGCATATAAGTGGACCTGAACAATTGAAACCCATGTTGTTCAAGGGGGAAATGTAATTTGATCAGTTGGACATATGCATAGAGCTGTCATGGATATGTTTACTAACATCGTGGTGGTAGTGATACAACAGTCATTTTACTTCTTGTTTAAGCTGTTATTAATTGCAAAGGTGTGACAAACTGCCCAAATCTTATCATCAGCTATTCTTAACATTTCTTAAACATATTTTAAATTTTCTAACTTCTTGTCCAATTTTAATTAGGAAAACCATAGAGTAATTGTCACCATTATAATACAATAATGATAAAATTTATTTCCAAGACATGTTTTAGAATAGTATGCTGCACTTCAACTGTAAATGTATTTATTTGTTTATTTTAGATAAATTAGCTTGTATCTTTAAGCCAACTCATGTTAGATATTTGCTCCATAATTTTATGGTGTTAAGATAACAGAAAACCAATTATAATACTACTTCTATGCAATGTATTTCTACTATAAAGATTTTCAGTTTAGGCTAAGATGCGTTACCTGTACTTGAGCTCTCATAGTAAACTACCCTAAGCCTGGACAGAATATATAAATTCACTGTTTTTAGAAATTGGACAGCAGAAGAGAAGCAACATGACACGGTATACATTCCCTCTAGCATTCTGTCTGGACAAGAATTTTACTGCAGGGAAGTCGAGTATGTGCAGAGATTGGAAATCCTGCTGCGAGGAGAAAACAGATCAGAATTCAGGGCTGCTATTGTGGAACTAGTTGGCAGGGCAGAGTACAAAGGGAAAACAGCCACAGAGAAGACCCCAATCAAGATATCTTTGTAAGAGTTTTCTTAACATGTGTATTGGAATCATAAACTGTGCATGAACAGTATACCTGAAATTTTAACAAATAATTTCACAGTGTATAAAATACAGATAGAGGTGAAAGTTTGGACACACCAGAATGGGCTAGTCTTAAATAAACATTGAGAACACTAACATAAGATTTGACAAAAATCATGCCTTAGAAGTAAAACCTGCAATGTGTGAGTAAAGAGTACCTCATAAGAAAAAAATTCAAGCTAAAGTAGACCCACTTAAAGCTTAAAATCAAGACTTGGAAGGGCATTGTATCATTAAAATGTCCAGAATATAATAATATAAAAATTACTACACTTAGGAAGTGCCAAAAGAATGTGTGATATGAAATATATGTATATGAAGTGTGTGGGTGTTTGTGTCTCTATGTGTGTGTGGTACATCAGTGGAAGCAGATGTGCAGTCAACTCAGATATGGGAGTTAACAGACATGTATGTAATTAGACTTCAAATAATATACAAAAATTTGCCATCAGAAAATGGAGAAAAGAGTATGACACAGAAGAATTTTTTAAAAAGAGATAATGGTGACCTGTTTCAAGTTAGAAAATCAGTCTTTACATCCTTGTTCAGTGAATTTCAACCAAGATAATTACAAATAAATGTAAACATAGGCACAATATAGTCAAATTGATAAAAGCTGAAGTTTCAGATAGAATATTTGTATTTCCTAAATTCTTCATGATTACATCAGTAATTATTTAGAAGTGTTATCACTTTTCAAATATTTGAATATTTATATATTTTTATTATTGGTTTCTAGTTTGATTCTGTTGTCAAAAAAACTTAAAAGCATCCAAGGAATAAACATATGCTCAGAAAACAGAAGAAGAGAGACGCCTGACTTCACATCAGAAATACTAGAAGGCAGATTTGTTCAGTAAAAATATATTTCAAAAGTATTTATTTTTTTACAAATTTAATAGACAAAATGAATAATTTGAAAAAAAAGACCTGAATGTAACAATAAGAAAAGCAGCAAATATTTTTCATACAAGCCCCAGTATGCATTAACAATAAAAGAAAAAAAAATATTTGTAATGTCATCAAAATTAAGATGATGATATCAAAAGAAAATCTATTTTGATGGTGTTCTGATAAGTGCAAGGATGTTAAGAATTGCAATGTTTTCCCAAAGAACCAATCTTCTTATCATTATGTGATGTTCCAATTTATCTATGATATTTTTCCTTGTTCTGCCTTCTTTGATTAGAGTTAGATTAGGAAAGTCTTTATCTCTTTCATCTATACTTGACTTTATATTTAAAGTGTGTTTATTGAAGACAGTATATTGTTGAGCCTTGAATTTTAAATACGCTCTATTTCTGTCATTTGTATATTTAGACTATTCACATTTAAATAAATTATTGTCTTATTGGATTCATATCCCTCATATTTGTAAGTATTTTCTATTAAAGTCCCTGATTATTTGTCTTGTTCAGTCTTCATTTTAGTTTTCAAATTTTTCCTGCCTTGTCTAGGTATAATTAAACCTTGTGTATGATTCCATTTCCTTTCCACTCTAAGCAAATTAATCATAATAACTTAAAATATTTGGTAGTTGCTTTAGAGTATTTTATGTATTATCTATATCATTATATAGATAAAAACTTAGAAATGCTATTTACAATTATATGGTATAAACATGTTTTATTTGTATTTAAGTTAAATATAAATACAATCATATATTATGTACATTACATATAATTATATATAAATAAATATATAACTTAAATATAAATATATAACAAAAATATGATTTTATATAACTATATAAATGTATTACAAAAGGAAATAATATAAAATTCATGGTGTAAAATTTCACCTTGGGAAACTAAAAAAGATGAGTAAATTAAACCTGAGGTAAATTCAGCATTCCTGACACCTTGATCTTAAACTTCCACCCTCTAGAACCACGAAAAATATTTTTTTTTTGTTAAGCCCCAAAAAATAAATAGGAAGGGAGAAAGTAGTCAATGAAATCAACAAAAGGAGATCATAAAGGAATCAATGAAACTAAAAGCTGGAAATACAAATAAAGTGGAAAAAACTCTAGCCAGGCTAACCAAAGGAAAAAGAGTCTGGGGAGTGGTGGTTCACGCCTGTAATCCCAGCACTTTGAGAGGCTGAGGTGGGCAGATCACAAGGTCAAGAGGTGGAGACCATCCAGGCCAACGTGGTGAAACCCCGTCTCTACTAAAAATACAAAAATCAGCTGGGTGTGGGGGTGCGCATCTGTAGTCCCAGCTACTTTGGAGGCTGAGGCAGGAGAATCACTTGAACCTGGGAAGAGGACATTGCAGTGAGTCAATATCAAGCCACTGAACTCCAGTCTGGCGACAGAGCAAGACTCTGTCTTAAAAAAATAAATAAATAAAAAAGAGAGAGAAGACACACATTATTACTATTAGATACTATTAGATATCATGACTAACCCCATGAACAGTCAAAGGATAGTAAATAAATATTATAAACAATTCTGCCTTAATTCATTTGTGTTGCTATGAAGGAATTCCTGATCCCCAGTAATTTATAAAGAAAAGTGGTTTCTTTGGCTCAGAGTTCTTCAGTTTATATAAGAAGCATGGTGCCAGAATTTGCATTGGATGAGGGCCTCAGATAGCTACCACTAACAGCAGAAGACAAAGGAGAGCAGGCATTGTATGACAAGAAAGAAAGAAAGAGAGAGGGGAAAAAGTTGCCAGGTTCTTTTCAATAACCAGTTCTTGATGGAACTAAGAGTAAGAACTCAAGGCTATCAGTAATCCCAACACTTTAGGAGACTGAGGCAGGCAGATGTCTTGATCCCATGAGTTTGTGACCAGCCTGAACAAAATCATGATACTCCGTCTCTAAAATAATTACAAAAATTAACCAGGCATTGTGGTGTGAGCCTGTAGTCCCAGATACTAGGGATGATGAGGTGGGAGGATTGCTTGAGCCTGGGAAATTGAGGCTATAGTGAACTGTGATTGAGCCACTGCACTCTAGACTGGGCTATAGAAAAATACCTGTCTCAAATAAATAAATACATAAATAAATAAATAAAATAAAAGAGTAAGAATTCATTCACTCCTGGGAGAATAGCACCAAGTCATTAGTGAAGGCCCACCCCCTTGATTCAAGGGACCCCACCTCCAAATATGGGGATCAAATTTCAGCATGAGACTTGGTGTAGCCAAACAAACTATCTCCAGCCATTCTATGCCCACAAATTTGATAACTTAGATGAAATGAACCAATTCATTAAACGCCATCATCTGCCACTCTTACATCGAGAGAACTAGTCTAAATAGGCTTATAGACAAAATAATCTAACAGTTAGTATCCTTAAAAAAGAGAAAGCACCCGGCCCAGATGGCTGCACTGGTGAATTCTATCCAACATTGAAGAAAGAATTGCTACCCATTCTCTAAAATCTGTTTCAGAAAGTAGAAGCAGAGGAACATATTTTAACTATAAGAGGCCAGAATTACCCTAATACAAAAACAAACCAAAGATACTGAATAAAAAAACACAGATTGGTGTCTCTCATGAACATGGATGTAAAATTCTCAAAATAAATTATCAAATATAATCCAATGGTGTATACAAATAATTATAACATGACCAGGTGGAGGTTATTCCAGGTATACAAGACTAACTGAACACTCAGAAGTGAATTAGGTAATATGTCATACCAAGAAGCTAAAAAAAAGTCGTATGATCACACAAATAGATTTAGAAAAAGTATTTAACAGTTTCTAAAACATATTCATGATAAAATGCTAGTAAGAGCAAGCCAAGAATAAAGGAGAATATTTTCTAAATGATGACAAAGGACATGTACAATTTTTTTTTCAGCCAATATACTTAATGGTGAAAATCTAGATGCTTTACCCTTAATATGAGAAACAAGGCAACAATGTACCCTCTTAATCACTCCTACTCAACGTATTACTAGACATCCTACCTAATGCCATAACACCAGAAAGGAAAATAGTAAGTACACAGATTGTGAAGGAAGAAATAAAACTCTCTTTGTATGCAAATAATATGATTGTTCCTTTACAAAATCTCAAATTATCCAAAACAACAAACTTCTGGATCTAATCAGTGAAATGTAAATTAAAACCACAATGAGATACTACTTTACTTCTGCAAGAATGGCCACAACTAAGAAGTCAAAAAATAATAGATGTTGGTGGAGATGTGGTGTAAAGGGAATACTTTTAAACTGCTGGAGGAAATGTAAGCCAGTACAACTGCTATGGAAAACAGTATGAAGACCCCTTAAAGAACTAAAAGTAGAACTACCATTGGATCCAGCAATCCCACTACTGGGTATCTAACCAATGAAAAAAAAGTCATTATATGAAATAGACACAGGCACATGCAGGTTTGTAGCAGTACCATTTGCAATTGCAAGACTATGGAATAAATCTTAATGCTTATCAATCAACAAGTGAATAAAGAAAATGTGGCATATATATGCCGTGGAATACTACTCAGTCATGAAAGGAATGAAATAATGTCTTTCACAGCAACTTGGATACAACTGGAGACCATTATGGAAAGGCCAAATAATGGGATGGAAAACCAAATATCATATATTCTTATTCATAAGTGGGGGCTAAGCTATAAGGATGCCAAGACGTGAGAATGATATAATAGACTTTGAGGATTTGGTGGGGAAGGGTGGGGGAGTGAGAGGAAAAAAGTGTACATACTGGGTACAGTGTACACTGCTAGAGTGATGGGTGCACCAAAATCTCAGAAATCACCACTAAAGAACTTAGGCATGTAGCCAAAATCATCTGTATTCACAAGTTATTGAAATAAAAAATTTAAAAATATACAAAATTCAGTATATTTCTATAGCAATTACCGCTTGAAATTGTAATTAAAAAGACAAGATTATCTACATTAATGCCACAAAAGTAAAATATTTAGGTATAAACTTAATATATGTTACAAGTATAAAACTCCTGATGAACGAAATCAAGAAACTTAATAAATGGAAACTGAATAAATATTCCATGTTGCTGAATAGGACTACTCAATATTTTAAAGAGTCTTTCCAAATTGATCTACAGATTCAATGCAATTCCAGTCAAAGTTAAAGCAAAGATAACTACCTCTAATGTTTACATGAAAAGGCAAAAAATTCAGAATAGCCAATATAATATGGAGAAAATGAAAGTTATATAACTGACATTACTTGAAGTAAAGACTTACTATAAAAATACAGTAATGAAGACAGTGAAGTATTGGTGAATAAGTAAACAAATAGATCAATGGAACAGAATACAGACCCCAGAAATATACTCAAACAAATGTAGTCAACTAATCTCTCACAAACAAGAAAAGACAGTCTTTTCAAAAAAATTATTCCGGACAACTGGGCATCTGCATTGAAAAATTAATATAGATCTTAAAGCCTTCACACACACACACACAAACACACACGCACACACACACCCCACTCAAAATGTGTTTTTAGATCATAGACCTAAAAGTAAAATGTAGTGTATAAACTTTTAGGCAATAACATAAGAGAGAGTATGTCACTCACGTTTGAAATATGTTTTAGATACAACACCGAAAGAATGATACATGAAAGAAAAATTGATAAATTAAACTTCATTAAAGTTCAAACTATCTACTTGATGAAAGATAGTGGTAGGGTAATATAAAGAAAAGCCACACACTGAAAAATAAAATGTTAGCCAAACATATATGTGGCAAAACCTTGTATCCAAAATACACAAAGAACTCTTAAGAAAATAAATAGCCCAATTAGAAAATGGCTGAAAATCTGAAAGGGCACCTCACCAAAGAAGACACACATGGCAAATAAACATATGAAAAATGTGCAACATCATATTTTATTAGTGAATGGCAAACTAAAACAATGAGACAGCACTACACTCCTATGTATTGTACAGAATGCATAAAGTCCAACGCACTGACAACACTAAATGCTGGTAAGGATTTGGAGCAATGGGAACTCAGTCATTACTGGTAAAAACGCTCTAATAAAATACTAAAGTTACTTTGGTGGACAGTTTTTGAGTTTCCCACAAGCTGAACAGTCACAGCATATGATCTAGCAACTACATTACCTTGTTGAAAGATCTGTTGAGTGAATGTGTATAGCAACTTTATTCATAATTGGAATCAATCAAGATGTCCCTCAATAGTTGAAGTAATAAACAAATCATGGTACATCCCTATAACGAAATATTATTCAGCAATAAAAAATGAGCTGTCAATCTACAAAAAGACTTAGAAGGAAATTAAATTCATGTTGCTAAGAGAAAGAAGCTAGTCTGAAAAAGACTATATACCGTAGGATTCTAATTATATGACATCTGGGAAAGGCAAGACTATGAAGCAAATACAATGATCGTATTCAGTGATTGCGAGGATCTCAGGAAGAGTTAGGGAGAGAGGAATAGATGGGGCACAGGGGAATTTTTAGGCAGTGAAATTAGTCCGTATAATACCAAAATGGTGGATGCAAGACATTATCCATTTGGGAAAACCCACTGAACTGCACAACACACACAAAAATGAACCCTGATGTGAACTATGGACTTTAGTTAATAATAACATAGTAATATTGGTATATCATTGTAAAAAATGTACCACGATAATGCAAGATATTTATAATATAAAAAATTCTACTGGGGGCAAAGTGTATAGGGAGGATATAGAAACTCTTTGTATTTCCTGCTTAATTTTTCTGTAAACCTAAAATTCTCTAAAAAAAAAAAAATCTATTAATTCAAAACAAACAAATATACATAGTTACAAAAAAAAAAAAATCAATGTAAAAAAGTAAAAAATAAAGCCAGATGCTGGAATAAAATATTTAGAGAGTATATATTTAAAAAGAACTCATTATCTATTATATATATTTACATATACATTATAAATCAATGAGCAGAAGACAAATAATTGAACCAATACAAAATAGGTAAAAGAAAAACAGGCATTTCACTAAATTAGATGCTTGTATATTCAAAAAACTTAAAATCTTGCTCAACACATTATGCTTTAGTCAAATGTAGGCGGAAATCTCAGGGTAGGATACTACGTATATTATAGAAAAGCTATAGTTAACTAAATTTTTAAAAATCGAGTGTGCAAAATACTGTAATTTGTAGTGCAAATTATTTTACTTTTCTAATAAACTCTTTGGCAATTTTGAATAAAATTAATTATACACCTAACCTAAGAGAGTAAGTGTATCTTTTGACATTTGCACATATATGGCAATATCAATGCTCTTTTCAAATACATGTATAAAAATATTCATTTAAGTTTTATTTATGATAGCCCAATAACCAACAGGAGAACTGATCAGCAAATTTGGGTATGTCCTTGTAACAAAGTACTACTCACCAATTAAAAAATAAAACACTGATGCATTCAGCAACTTGTATGTTCTGAAATATATCGACCACAAAAGTCAAATGTATAAATGTGCATCTTGTATGATTCCAATTATATAAAGTTGAAAAACAGAAAAAAAATTTAAGAGTAACTCAGTTGATACTAGTTTTCCTTGACTACAGTAGTGACTGCAGAAAATAAAATGAGGAGAAATAGTAACAACAACAATTTAAAATATCATGTGAAATTTCAATAAATCTGTAGGATTTATATCAAGAAAATATATCTTCAGGATTTGACATAAATAATTTAAATGGAGGAATAATTTCACCAAGTTATTGGAAGGAAATGCTTAATATTATAAATATGTAGATTCTCCCAATATCATTTTCTTAAATAAAGTGTAATGATTATTTTTAAATTTAATCTATTACAAACTTCAGCTGGAATCTGAAAAATGTCAAAAATTAATGCAAAAAATAGGAACTGATAAATTTTTGTAAATATATGTATCAATTAGTATTGTTAATATGAAATGAGCTCTTATACTTAAATACAAAAGCAAACACTAATTGAAATTCAGAAGGTAATCGCATTTCACAAAAGAAATTATAAATAACAAATAAGAAAAAAATGTATTTAAACTGGTTACCAAAAGTTTAGAAAAGTATATATGCATATATATACTGTCCCTACTGTTAATAAATATATATATATTCTCAAATTTACAGTGACAAAATAATGATTAAAGATGATGTTGAGAAGCAATAATAGAAATATTAACTCCTAATCGATATGTGAATCTGTTCAAAAAATGCAGCAAGCAAATGATTTCTTTTAAATTGAATATGCATACTTTTTGGCACAATTATCCCAATGCAGTTTTTTTCTACTTAGAAAATATAAAAAACACATACCTCTAAGTATATTTATGAAGATGTTTGTCTTAATTATGTTTTATTAAAATAAGAACAGTAATATACCATAGAGAATTGTTTAGGCATACATGCACGTCTTTTTCCCTATCATTCAGTAGAAGAAATAAAAGTAAAACTAATTTGTAAAAAACATATACGGCCAGGCATAGTGGCTCACCCTGTAATCCCAGCTCTTTGGGAAGCTGAGGCGACTGGATCACTTGAGACCAGGAGTTTAAGACCAGCCTGGCCAACAGTAGAAGCCCTGTCTCTACTGTTAATAAAAATGCAAAAACTTACCCAGGCATGGTGGCACATGCCTGTAATCCCAGCTAGTCAGGAGACTGAGGAGGGGGAATAGCTTGAACCCAGGAAGCAGAGGTTGCAGTGAGCCGAGATCGCACCACTGCATGCTAGCCTGGGCAATAGAGCAAGACTCAGTCGCAAAAAAAAAAAAAAAAAAAAAAAAAAGAAAGAAAGCAGAAGGCTTATTTTGACAAAATACCTAGTAAAAATTGAGAGTATATATAGGATGGATGGCGTAATTCCTAGAACATGATATAATGTATTTTTTTTTTCTAAAAGGTGAAGAAAGACACTGGCAAAAGACTTGAACATTTTCAGAGACTTTTAACTTGCTTCACTTTACCTGAAAAGATTCCCAGGATGGTCGGGTGTGGTGGCTCCCGCCTGTAATCCCAGGACTATGGGAGGCTGACGTCAAGAGTTTGAGATCAGCCTGGCCAATATGGTGAAACCCTGTCTCTACTAAAAATACAAAAATTAGCTGGGCGTGGTGGCAGGCGCCTGTAATCCCAGCTACGTGGGAGGCTGAGGCAGGAGAATCGCTTGAACTCATGAGGTGGAGGGTGCAGTGAGTCGAGATTATGCCATTGCACTCCAGCCCGGGGGACAAGAGTGAGACTTCATCTAAAAAAAAAAAAAAAAAAAAAGAAAAAAAATCCCAGGATCCTGTAGTAGTAGTTAAAAAGGAGCTGTCTATTTAAAATAATGCAAAATTGATAAAAGGTACACATTATTTAAAAAAACTAGATATTTGAAGAAAATGCAGGGCCAGGAGATTCACAATTGTTAAAACTGTCATTAGAATATCCTACTAAAAGGTTATAAAAGTGATGACATCTGATATGTGGGTTTCAGGACCTGGCCCAAGCTCAAAGGCCTCTTTTATTAAGGAAATATCCAATACCACTCTAGTATATATCCAGGAATTATTGCTATTTCAGTGACAAAAACATATCTTCTGTTCAGACACTAACAGGGAGCAAAGCCATTGTCTACATATATGTTAAGTCACAAGAGATCTGAAATAAGACAAGCAACATAGAACAACAGAATTGGAATTGATTTTGAAAAATGAGGTACAATTAAACTGGTAAGAACAATTAACCTGAAAATATTACTGTAGGAAATTAATTTGTATTAAAAAAACCAAGGGCACCTTGCTTGCTTAGTAAAACTAATTCAGAAACATTTGAGAGAAGCAGTATTTTCTACCTCCCATAGCATGTTACTGAAAATAAACTTATCCAGGCTGAAACTGATGTAACAGATAGGGTTTTCACAGAACTCAAATTGTGCTTAGCACAGAGTATGGGTTTAATAAATAATCATTGAATGAGAAAATGAATGAATGTCTTCCACCAACTCACATAAACATACCTTCTTATACTAGTCACTTTCAGATGGCTTCAAACAACTTAGGATTGCTCAGTTTTAAATCAGAATTAATGTCACATCATTGGATTGTCAGAGAGTGACTCTTGCTAGATACAAACAATGATGAATAATCAATCCACCTGATTCTGCGAACACATTACTGTTCCACGAGATGAATGCAGATTGGTTTTGATGCTTTCTATATAGGCATACATTTGTTATGTCATCAAGGGTCGTTTACTCAGCTGCAGATAATTTTTCCATAGGAGAGAACTTCCAGGTTCTTTGAAACCATGAGGAAACATCCGCTTGTTTTCTATGCCCCTTCGAGATGACAGCGTTGTGCTGGTCACACCTCAGGGATTTGGTATCCCTGTCATCTCATACAGATTTTTCCACTCAACTGCTCCCTGTCACTGTGACACAGAAAATATGAACCACAGTTCATATTGCCTATCACAGTTAGGGATGGAAAGTAGGATATGCTCCTCTTGTCCTTTCTAAACTCTAAAGTTTTCTGTGAGTTCAGTTCTCTGAGGGCAAGTCCCAAAACAAAAGTTGATGGAAAAGCCTTGCAACAGAAACTGATAGAATATCTCCACATCTTTCACAGAGCAGGTAATGTTGTGCATTTGGGTAGTGATGAGCAGATATGGGGAAAGGAAAAATAGCCCTGAATGATTAGATATTCTATGAAAAATTTTACTGTCCCACACTTGCTGCTTTATCTTGCTTATAACAGTCAAGGAAACGGGGTAATTTACAAAGAATAGGAATTTATTTATTACAGTTATGGAGGCTGGGAAGTCCAAGGTGCAGAGGACACATCTGATGAGAGCCTTCTTGCCAGTGGGAACTCTCTGAAGAGTACCTAAGTGGCACAGGGCGTCCCACGGCAAGGGGGCTATGCATGCTATAGTGCTAGCTACGATCTCTCTTCTTATAAAGCCACCAGTTCCCCTCCTGTGATAACCTCTTCACATTGCTCATGAAGACATACTTATGATTGGGCAATTTATTAAGGAAAGAGGTTTAATTGACTCATAGTTCAGCATGGCTGGGTAGGCCTCAGAAAACTTACAATCGTGGTGGAAGGGGAAGCAAAGACATCCATATTTACATGATGGCAGCAAGAAGTGTTGAGCAAAAGGGAAAACGTCCCTTATAAAACCATCAGACTTCCTGAGAACTCACTCAGTATCACAAGAACAGCAGCATGGCAGTAACTGCCCCCATGATTCAATTACCTCCCACTGGGTCCCTCCCACAACACGTGGGGATTGTGGGAACTACAATTCAAGATGAGATTTGGGTGGGGACGCAGCCAAACCATATCAACCTCTTAATCTATAAATAGCTTAATACATTTATGAGGTCACAGCCCTAATGATTTAATCCCCTCTTAAAGGCCCCACATTTCAGTAATAACACACTGAGGTTAAGTTTCAACATCAGTTCTGAAGAGGACATTTAAACCATAGTACTTGCTTACAATAGTTGCCTTAAACTGGACAATGATAATTCTATGCTTATTTTCAGGATGCACAAAAGTTTGGTACTGACTTTTGGCCAAGACAGGATGAGATAAGCAAGCAACTGATTCATAATATGCTGTTTAAAGTTCTAAACTCCCTGGGTGGCATCCTGAGTCATTTTGTTTATAGTGTTTAGGATCCTGTAGATACATGCCTTATGTCTGGTTTAACCAGTTACATAGACTAACTTGCCTACATAATCTCAGAGATATAAATGATCTCTTTGGGAACTTTTGCCAAAGCTACTCTAAAACCAAATATTTTGCACATATCTTGATGTTTCACTGACTAAGATTTTGACTTTTTGTTTCTGTTTTGTTTTCAATAATTGTAATGCAAAGGATGTGTTCCTTACATCTAGAAGTCCCTGCTGCTGGTGAAAATTATGGATAGTAATGAAGAAATACAATTTTAAAGATCACATTAATTAATTATCCTGTTATATGGGACAAGACCAAATAGCAGAGTGATATGGGATGGAATGAAGTTACCTTCCTGAAATACTAGCATAAAATTTTGCCCAGATGCTTTAAGGAAACAGAGCAAAACAAACAAAAACCAAAAATGCAAACACAAAACCTTGATCTTTCAACGCTCCTCATAGACACCTCATACCCCAACCACACATCACTGGGGAAAATAGCTAACTCAGGGGCTGGGTGTAGTAGCTCATGCCTGTAATCCCAGCACTTTGGGAGGCCAAGGCAGGGGATCACCTAAGGTCGGCAGTTAGAGACCAGCCTGACCAACATGAAGAAACCCCACCTCTACTAAAAAAATACAAAATTAGCCGGGCGTGGTGGCACATGCCTGTAATTTCAGCTACTCAGGAGACTGAGGCAGGATAATCACTTGAAACTTGGAGGCGGAGGTTGTGTTGAGCCAAGATTGAGCCACTGTACTCCAGTCTTGGTGACAGAGTGAGACTCTGTCTCAAACAAACAAACAAGCAAACAAAAGGTAACTTAGGAATTTCTATTTCATGAGTCTCCAAGAGGGCAAGGTGGCCTGGCGCAAAGAGAATATATCAGGATTATACTAGACAAATATTTCAAAGGGCTAAGACTGTTTAAAGACAGATACTTCAATTGAGGCTGTGAAACTGAATAAATGGATGCAAAATCTATAGCACATGTTGTTGGAAATTGACTGAGATACGGAAGTGGGAAGGTGATGGCAGGAAGATAACAGAGGATGCATGATACACAAGCATACTTTCTAAAACATATGCCTCCAAGAGACAATTAAATCCCATTCAAGTGACAACTAAGTAATGCTAATCACATCAGTGTTATTTAAAGTTTACATGAGATAATGTTTGCAAAGTCTTAGCTCAGTTTCTATTATATAACACACATTCAATATATTAGAGTGTGATTAAAACTGCTCTTTGGTTATGTTTACATTAAAGTCTGCATATGAAATTTGATTATTATATTTCTAATTATTCTAATTCACAACAATTGCATTCTCTCATTTTTATTGATCTTATCTACCATGCTTCCTGTTATTTTTGCTTTGCTCATGATTATTTTTAGTCCATATTATGGTACATTTTTTTCTTCTCATTCACTAATTCATGTGTTTGGATTTGATTTTTCCTCTGTGAATACTGCTCTTTACTTCCTCCAATGTAATCACATTTTAAATGTCTTTGGATTCCTGCTATATCTCACTGATTTTCCATTTCCTATCTTTATTTTCTTTTTTTACTTTATATCTATCTTTTATTTTATTTTTATCCTTGACTCTTTTCTGTAGAGACTGTTCTATTTTGAGGAAAATCAAATGGCTTTCCAAAATATCTTGTCTCTAAACAGGATAACTTGGCTGGGCACAATCTAATTCCTGTAATCCCAGCACTTTGGGAGGCTGGGGCAAGAGGATTGCTTGAGCCCAAGAGTTTGAGACCAGCCTGGAAAACATAGAAGACCTCTCTCCCCCCAAACTTTTTAAAACATTAGCTGGGCATAGTGGCACATGCCTGTAGTTTCAGCTACTCAGGAGCCTGAGACAGGAGGATTGCTTGAGCCCAGGAAGTCAAGACTGCAGTCAGCCATGATCCTACCACTGCACTCCAGCCTGACAGGGTAAGACACTGTCTCACAAAACAAATAGACAAACAAATAAAACAAAATAAAAAGATAATTTATTATTAGCTGTTCCTTTGAAATTATTGCATACTTGCACATTCAAATATATTAGTATTTTAAATCCTGATTTCTCTGTTTTTTTCCTTTACTTATATTTCCAAAAATATGTATTTCAGCTCCATTTCCTGCACTGACAGGAAGCTAGTCTCATGTAATCTTACTTTCTCTTCTTAACTTATACTATTTAATAGTAAAACAAAATTATATGACAGTAAAGCTAAAATTATAATAATAATAAAACTTAAAACTTTGATATACACTATTTGTAGAACTCTGAGTGAAATTCTATCCCCCAGGAGGGTTGGTGTTGGATGTCCCCTTAAAACACTTCTCCTGATTGTACTCTAGCATGTTATAGAGTTGCCATCTAATGTTTTATACAGAAAATTTGAGAAATAAAAGTCTGTTGGTTTTAAATTTTTATTTTGTTTTTAGCTAATATGGGGAGGAATTTTATGATTTGACACCAATTGTCCTCTTGAACCTCTTAAACCAGAATTACCATTCTGTTATTTATGTTTTATTGTTTTTTTTCCTTCACCTGAACCAATTGCATGGCTAATATCCAATGGCTACTGAGAAATGAACAGTCAAATATGGTTTTCAATATGTTCTTACAAGGTTTAACTCAAGAATCGTCTTTTTTTTTTTCATTAAAATAATGCATATCAATTATTGAATGCATATCAAAAAGGAAATATTTTTTCAAAAAGGTTAATATTCATTTAAATAAATAATTAATTAGTAAATAAAAAAAGTTTCTTTATTGATATACATCCGACTATTACCTTTTAATTCTTAATTGTTTTATGGTTATAACTTTGTTGTAATGTTACTGATGAATTGCAATAATTACTGTATTTAGTTCCAATTTCTTATGTCACTATTTTAAAATTAGCATTTAGACTTGCCTCTCAAATAGCTTAAGAATCAGTTACCTAATCAAACAAATTTTCAAGTCCACAATAAAAAAATGCATGCAGTCATATTGCATTTTCTGATATTATTAACTATTTTAATTTTTTAAACAAAATACTCTGCTGGGGAAGAGTTTAGATCAAAAACTCTAAATTAAAAAGTGTCAATGATAATAGTGGAAACCTGGAAAGAGAAAGGGCTAGGTCAAATAAAGAATATGAAAGATTTATGGCTTATGGTAATGAGAAAGCAGATAATTGGCAGGCTTGCTATCCATTCTTTTCCGTCACTAGAGGAACATGCTTTAGAAAGCAAGAAGGTAGGTGACCTTGGTGTAATCTCCTTGCAAGTGGATTATTTAACAAATAAACTAAGAGAAAACTAAGAAGAAAATCTTGAGCCATGTAATTCTTTAATAGGAGATCCATGGCTTAGGATTGCTATTTTAAAATTCTTAGACACTATGAGTAATGGGATATGGCTTTCTGTATAATGTTACATAAGCTACATAATTATCTGAGTAAAAAATTGAGACGTTTGATAACTTGAAAGTTTCTAGCTGTGTGAAAGAGATAATCACACCTCTCTCTTAGAAGCCTTGTATTTTGAGCTGGGCTAGAGGGAATTCTCCACGCAGGAAGGAAGATCTGGTGACTTACTTGAACATCCCAGACTCCTTCCTGATTCCTCTGCATTCTTGATTGTATGCTTGAGTTTAATAGCAAAGTTTGATATCGAGCAATATATCTGAATAATCTGTCTTGTTTATAAACACTTTTTTTTTGCTCAGACTGATGCTATTGGGCAGGACTGTATTGAAACCCACTAATTATCATAGCTGACGTACCCTTTTAGAAGGGAAAAAAAGGGGGGAGAAGATAAGTATGATAAAGATTTAATGCCAAGAAGTGAGGTTACCTATAATTTGCTAGTAAGTGGCAAGTTTTGAAGCAGATGATGACATGTCTCACCAACTGAATTTAAAGATAATAGCTTTAAAGCTTTATAAACAGATTAAGGAAATTAAACAACGAAGAAAGCAATTTTTAAAAGGCAGCAAAAATCTTATTCTCCGGCAGTTATTATCATCACTGGTACAAGCCTGACTTTTCAAAGAGAAGGAATTGGTAGCAGGCCTTCTCATGATTCTGTGGCTACTTGGGAAGATGTCCTATTTACTCACAAAATAACAAAAGAACACTAGTTTCCTGAAAAACTGAATAGGTAGCTATGGGTCAAAAATAAATGATTATGGAATCCTGAGCTTATTCTCTTAAGCAGTGAGAAAACTGTAGATAAATACCATCAGGAGTCAGGCAAACCCTCACTGGGATACATTCTTAAAATTAACAGTGGTGAGACGGTGTCAGGGAGGGACTCTTGAATGCAAAGTGTGCTAAAGAGATGTTTCAGTGATTGTATAACTTTTATTTGCTACATAATTGTGATGGATATTATTATGTATGAAGATGACCTGCTGACTTTACTTTTTTTCACAGGAGTGTTTGACTACATCTGCCATTCAACCAGATTTAATGGCAATCTTTGAATTGTCCTAGTCCTCTTTGGTGGAAAACATTAAGCAATATAGAATTTAGGGAATTAAGCTATATATCACTCCTAAGCTTAAGGAAATGATCACGCTGAGAAATTTGTTTTCACTAATTCCCTTTTAAACAATTTTTCATGGCTAGTAAGCTAAATTTGCATTCATAGAAAGAAATATAAATGTGAATGAAGTCCTGAAAAAAGTAACCATTAAAACTGTTACAGAGGATGGTGGCACAAGCAGTCCCACAAGGCTCTTATGATCCAACTGTTCAATGATGTTAGTATCTGTGCATCCAAAACATACAGACTGCAGTTTTGACAGAATTCAATCATGGCTACTTAACAGAGCCCTCTTGAGTTTTTGACGCCAAAGGTTGCCTAAGGAAGCTCTACGTATAGCTTATTTGAAAGTAAATTGCTAATACTAGTCAAAAACACTTTCATCATGAAAGGACATGAGATATTTATGAATCCAGAAAATAGACTCTGCTATGGCTAATGACAGACGAGCATTGAAATAAGGAAAGAGCAGCACCGTGAAGCTCTATTACGAAGAAATGGTGTTTTAGAGAGCGTGGCATGAGGGAGAAGTTCAGATGTGCACACCACATATGCACATCTATGAGAAAGTTGTTTTATTGGCCAAAAGCTGAAGGAAGAGTCTTCCAAGAATCTCTAGCCTTCATCACTGTGTGGCACATACCTTTTGATCTCCTCCTGGGCACGACACAGCATGCTGCCTGGTTGACTCATGGGATCTCCAAGATGTAGGGTTGCCTTGCTCTTTGGCAATTAGAATAAATACTATTTACAGATGATAAAACTCTAATTGAAAAAAGTAAAGGAAATCTTGAATACCAAGAGTCAAAAGCTCTCCATTTATTGATGGAAGAGAAATTGGTCCCCACTATCAGGGAAGTACTTGGATATTCACAGACTTTTGGGCTATAGCCTTGCTCTGTAGTCAGGTAAATCAAAGGGAGACTTAATTTATTCTCAAAGTCCAAACAGTCTACATGTATCCTTAATGTAGATTGTTTATGAATGCCAAACAATGAAACAGCAAGAACAACAACACACAGTTGACGGTTCATAAAGGAAATGAAATACTAAGGCAGTGCCTTAGGCAGACTAGAGTTGTTTGGGTTCCTAAAGGAAAAAAATATTTGGGGCTTAGCCAATTACTGATGGGCCGAGAGATGAAATATTTTTCTAGAATTCAACAAAATATTCAGTGTGCCCAGAAACTCACCCAATATCAACAGAAGAAATGTTTCTTGGAAATGTCTGTGGTTCCAAGTCCCCAAAGACTGGGATGGCAAATTTCTCATCAGCTTGGAGTGGAGGTGATAAGGGGTGCTGAGAGGTGTTAGTAAGGTGGCCCTTATTACCAGATTTGTGGGTGAATGATATAGCTGCTGCATTTAAAAGTCAACTTTATGATAGTTTGCTAAGAATCATAAAGTTGACTTTTAAATGCAGCAGCTATATCATTCACCCACAAATCTGGTAATAAGGTGGAAAAAAATGTCATAAGATGAAATGGGAGATATAAGAAATGAAAAATATACTCATAAAAGGATTAATATTCCAAGGACGACTGCATCTACAAATTAAACAATGAACATGTCAGCACAAGACAATAAAACTCTTAGTTATTTCTCTCAGATCTGACAATGACCAATGGCAAGCTGTGGGAGAAACCTCAGGACTTGTTATTCTCACAGAAGAAACATTGAACTCATGTTCATCATGCCACAGCAGCAACATATATGATGACCTGATCACCACTGGCCCCATTTTTCTAAATATTCTTTGGGCATATTTTAGGAACTCGTCTTGGATACTGAGTAGGATTGAAATAAAATTCCGAGAAAGTTGTCAACACGATGAAAAAGTCCTGCTCGTTAACACAAATAAGGACTTAAGGAAGTATCTCTTTTGTAGGAGACTTTCCACGGCTGGAAATCAGTCATGAGAGAAAACTCTAATTGTATAAATTAATGTGTAAGAACTTCAGCAGAGGTCTCAAAATGGTGAAAAACAGCTTATTCATTAAAAAAGAAAGGTTATGAGATATCATAATCACTGATGTCTTTATGGTTAGTGACTGTGTGGCGTAGAGAGCCAAAGGAATTCCAGTTGTTTGAATAACTATGTTAAACTTAAGTGTAGTAGGACATCACAGTGAATTGTGGCTTTAGTCATTTTTTTTCTAATGGTTTGGATATCCCACATAAAAAGGAGTTTTCTTGCCCATCATGCAACTGGGTTTGAATGATAGAGAGGCAAAACTGTTATTGCTACTGTGTATAGATGGATCAGGTAAGACACTCACACTGGAAGCTTATGTTCTACAATGTTTCTTGTGATAAGTGGAATATTGTTATGTCCACAAACAAAAGGAATTCCAGAATTCACAGAATGATGTCCTTTGGTCACTATCTCAGTCCATGGAAATGTATGGGACATGGAAAAATATTACATGTATCCCTCTGACAAAGGTATATGATGAACAAAGCATTTGATAATTCATTTATAGAATTTAAATTAAAGCCAGATTATGTAAATGATAATTCCTCAAGATGAAAAAATATTTTATGTTCTGAATAGAAGTCATCACTTGCTAAAATGCCTCTAGAAACTTTCCAGAGAAGGAAGTAAAGTTGGTCTCATAAAAATTAATGCTAACATTCTTCTGACTTTTGATAGTTTTACAATCACATCAGTTCTTGCTGCATTAGTGATGATTTTAATAAAAATTTAAAAATGAAACATTTTGTATAAAAATTACACATTCCATAACTACTGACATCAATATATATAGAAGAAAAGATAAAATAACTATGGTAGGTAAGGGGATAAATATAATTACACTGACAAAATAATATTAAAACAAATCTGGAGTATCATTATGTTTAACAAATTTTGTGAAGAAAACTCTTGTTAAAATTACGTGGGTAAAATCCAATGTATTGTTAGGATGTCAGATTCCTCTTTATAGAAAATATAGCACAGAGCATAAGGCATAATATAGAGGTGTAATTTCAAAATATATAGTAGAGATACTGACTAAGCAAGAGGGTAGACTAAGAAGTTAAACAGCTGTTATGTTGTGCATTTTTTTGCATTGCTGGGGAGACACTCCTTGGAATAATAAAAGGCATGTGCTGACTCACGCCTGTAATCCCAGCACTTTGGGAAGCCAAGGCAGGCAGATCATGAAGTCAAAGGCATGTGCTGGCTCACGCCTGTAATCCCAGCACTTTGGGAAGCCAAGGCAGGCAGATCATGAAGTCAGGAGTTCGAGGCCAGTTTGACCAACATGGTGAAACCCCGTCCCTACTAAAAATACAAAAACTTAGCCAGGCGTGGTGGCACATGCCTGTAATCCCAGCTACTCAGGAGGCTGAGGCAGGAGAATCACTTGAACCTGGGAGGTGGAAGTTGCAGTGAGCAGAGATCACGCCATTGCACTATATCCTGGGTGACAGAGCAAGACTCTGTCTCACAAAAAAAAAAAAAAAAAAAAATCATGTGCGGGGCCGGGCGCGGTGGCTCAAGCCTGTAATCCCAGCACTTTGGGAGGCCGAGACAGGTGGATCACGAGGTCAGAAGATCGAGACCATCCTGGCTAACACGGTGAAACCCCGTCTCTACTAAAAAACTACAAAAAAACTAGCCGGGCGAGGTGGCGGTCGCCTGTAGTCCCAGCTACTCGGGAGGCTGAGGCAGGAGAATGGCGTGAACCCGGGAGGCGGAGCTTGCAGTGAGCTGAGATCCGGCCACTGCACTCCAGCCCCGGCGACAGAGCGAGACTCTGTCTCAAAAAAAAAAAAAAAAAAAAAAAAATCATGTGCATATGATCTAATCTCCTCATAACCGTGCTCAGAACAGATGTCCTAAAAACAAATGACTGGTATTTGGTAGGAGGAGAATACTTACCTTTAGATGCTTTAGTGGAATGTTCCCACTTTAGGGTTGCTTTTGGTAATTAAATCAAGAATCTGTGATTAATTTGGCATATGCCCTGAAAAATGTCACATAAGCTATATAAGTATAAAATGGAGATGTTTCATAACCTAAATATATTTTCTAAAGAAAGTGACTTCCCATCTTACTCGAGGACCTGTTCTTTACATGTGAGTGGGCAGTACATTCTACAGAGATCTGGGGAGCCGCACAGAATATTCTGAATTTTTTCCTACATATTTTTCTCTGGATTGTATATCCTTGAAATCACTAAGTAAGTTTTATGTTGTGTAGTATCTCTGATCCATATGAATCTGATTTAACAATAGTTACTTGTCTTAGCATAGAAGGAAAGGACAGTTATTTATAATTTAATCAGAGATATTCTCAGGTTGTTTTCACAGATTTCTCTTTCCTTGGCACAAATGTGTCCATAAAACTTTCTTCTTCAACATGTATGCTATGGCTCATATATTCGTCCCCTTTCAATACTCATGTTGAATTTTATTTTATTTTATTTTATTTTATTATTTTTATTTTATTTTGAGATAGAGTATTGCTCTGTTGCCCAGGCTGGAGTACAGTGGCACGATGTCAGCTCACTGCAACCTCCACCTCCCGGATTCAAGCCTCCCTAGTGGCTGAGACTACAGGAGTCTGTCGCCACACCTGGCTAATGTTTGTATTTTTCATAGAGACGGGATTTAACCTTGTTGGCCAAGCTGGTCTCAAATTCCTAACCTCAAGTGATCTGCCTGCTTTGGCCTCCTAAAATGCTGGGATCACAGGCGTGAGCCACCGCACCCAGCCTCATGTTGAAATTGAATTAACTCAGTGTGGCAGCATTGAGAGGGAGGTCCTTTAAGTGGTGATTGGGTCGTGAGGGCTTGGACCTCATGAAAAGTGCTCCTCACGAATAGATGAATCCACTCATGGATTAATGGATTAATGGGTTAATGGACAAATGGTGTATCATGGGAGTGATACTGGAGGCTTCATAAGAAAAGGAAGACAGACCTGAGCTCAGTCTGGGAATCTTGCTGGTTATAAGAATAATTTTCACTGAGTTCAACCAAAAATGCTTCTATTCCAAAACAAACAAACAAACAAACAAAAACAGGTTAAGGAGAATACAGTCAAAGTTGAATGGTGAGGCAATTTTAAAAGAGCAAAGAAAATTATTTCATAATTAGGGAGCATGTTATGTAATTGATATTCTAGGCAGTGTCAGCATAAAGCATGCTGCCTGCTATAGTTTCTTCACATTAACTTCAGTGTATCTTCGTGGTTTTCTGTTGTGAAACATTAAAGTTCCTACTTAGCAACATATCAAACACTACTCTTTAGAAAACCTAAAGAGCCAACCATGTGACATATACAGATTATGCTCTAATTTTGATTTAATTATTATTTAGTGGATTTGAAAATATAACTATTATTCTGATAAGTATTTCAATATTGTGCTTCAAAAACATTTTCTAAAAACAAACTAAAACTTAGGCACTTGTACACTACAATTGTAATCATAATGCATTTTCTCCTAGACATTACCATGGATATTGTTTAATGAATTTGTTATTATACCAAAATAAAAATCCTTATTCCTCTTTTCTATTTGTACTTTCTCCCTAAGTCATTTAACCAGTCGAATGACAAGACAACCATGTGTAATGACTCTCACAACCACATCTCCATGCTGACTGTTCGATTGATTTGTTTGAATCCGATATTTAAATGCCTGCCTTGCATTCCCACCAATGTCAAATGAGCCATTTAAAACTTTATATGGAAAATTCTCTATTTCTCTCCAAGTTATCCACTACGCCTGCCTATACCTTTTGTTTCCTCTCTCTCATCCCTTCGTTCTGTCCATCAGAAAGTTCTATATCTTAATCTCTTCTGCTAACATTTAAGTGCAAGTCACCACTGTTGACCACCTAATTATTTCAATGGCTTCCTAAAAACCCTAAAAACCAGGCTCCCTGAACCCCTCTCTCCTCTAGAATCCATGTTCCACACAACAACCAGAATGTTCCTTTTCAAAATATGAATCAGTTTTTAGAATTATTTGCTTAAAATGCACCCATAGCTTTTCTGTGTACTAAATGAAGCACACAACACACACACACACACACACACACACCCCTCCAATAAATAAATAAATAAATAACAAAAGATCACCATGGATTCCAAAAACTTACATTAGCTTGGCTATTACTACCTTTCCAAACTTACCTGGTCATTATTTCTCTCCACAATCATTAAACTATGTACAAAATGGCTTTTGTTCTTTACCATGTATCTCAATATAATTTGGTACAAGCTCTTTAATTCAGTGACAGCTGGATTACCAGGTCTCTGTTGGAATTTCATCATGAAAGGTATTTAAATGAAGATTTTTCTGACTATTCATTGTTCTTCATTTCTTTCTGTAACTGTATAAATTTCAACTAGCAACAATGCTTCCCATGCTTCCTTCACTGGTGATTAACTGTCAATTTTAATATTAATCCTAACGTCAGTTTTGCACATTTTTAAAGCTTTTCACTATTATAACAGCCTTTTTTTTTTCATTCTTGAAAAAAAAAATATCACCACACTTTGGTTTTAAGAACTCCCTTATTGTGGTGAGGATAATGGTAAAAATTAAATTGTAAAAATATAAACTAAAATAAATCTAACAAAATCTCAAAATATTAAATGCAGTCTGTGTCATGCATGGCATCATAGGATTCAACATAAATAATTTATAATGAGCCAGGTGTGGTGGCTTATACCTGTAATCCCAACACTTTAGGAGGCCGAGGCGGGAGGGTTCCCTGAGCCCAGGACTTCCGGACCAGCCTGGACAACATAGTGACACCTCATTTCCAAAAAAAAAAAAAAAAAAAAAAAAAAAAAAAAAAAAAAAAAAAAACTTAAAAATTAGCCAAGCATGATTGTGGATGCCTGTACAGTCCCAGCTACTTGAGAGTCTGAGATGGGAAGACTGTTTCAACCTGGGATATTGAGGCTGATATTGACCTGTGATTGCACCACTATACACCAGCCTGGCAGCAGAGTGAGAACATTACTCAAAAATTTTTTTTAGATTTTCACAGATTGTTTGGATGTCATCCTAATAAGCTGTTACTCGCTGTAACTTAAAACCAAGAATCTCCATATACAATTTCTCAACTCTTCTTTTCTAACTTTCTTTACCAATATCAGACCCAACTATCTGAAATGTTTTATCTCCTCTTCTTTCATAAATTTCTGGTATTACTTCAAGGAGAGGTTAAATGCAGCAACCATGAGAATCCCTGATTTATGTCCTGGATAAATTTCCTACTGCTGCTGTAACAGGCAACCACAACTTTAGTGTCCTAAGGCAACATAAATGTGTTATCTTGCAATTCTCCTGGTCTGACAAGTGTAACTAAGCTAAAATCAAGTTATCAGCAGGGCCACATTCCTTTCCTCAGGGCTCAAGGGGAGAATTCATTTCCATGCCTTTTTAAGTTTTTGGGGGCTGCCTGAATTCCTTGGCTCATAGCCCCATTCTAAAAACAGCAAGAGCAGGTCCAGTAATTTTCACATGATATCTCTCAGATGTTTCTTTTGTGACATTATCTGTGTGTGTGTGTGTATGTGTGTTTCTCACTATTTCAGCTTCAGCTGACTAACAATATCAATTCCCTTTTGTCATAAATGGCACCAGAGTCACAGATTCTGGGATTTAGGCATACTTAGGAGCCGTCATTCATCTTATCACATATCTTCACAGTTTCTCACTCTAGTCTTTCTACACTTAGTGATGTACTACTCATATACTGTGCACTGGGCTAAACTGAACATCAGTATATGATAGTTCTTAAATGCATCTTATCAGAGGCAGACAGAATGGAGTCAAATCCTTGATCTGCAAATTCACACCTATGTGATTTGAGAGAAGAATTTAACCTTTTTTTTTTTTAAATCTCCATGCTAGTGTTCGAATGTAGGTGTTTTCCAAAACTTATGCTAAAATTTATTTGCCATTTTAACAGTATTAAGACATGAGGCCGTGAAGGTTCTACCGTTGTTGATGGGATTGGTACTCGATATGATTTGGCTGTGTCCCCACCGAAATCTCATTTGGAATTGTAGCTCCCATAATTCCCATGAATTGTGGGAGGGACCTGGTGGAAAATAGTTAAATTATGGGGACAGGTCTTTCTCATGCTGTTCTCGGAATAGTGAATAAGTCTCATGAGAGCTGATGGTTTTATAAACGAGAGTTTCCTTGTACAAATTCTCTTCTCTTGTCTGCTGCCATGTGAGATGTGCTTTTTACCTTCTGCCATGATTGTGAGGCTTCCTAAGCCACGTGGAATTTTGAGTCCATTAAACTTTCTTTTTCTTTTTTTTTTTTTTTTTGTAAATTGCGCCGTCTCCGGTGTGTCTTTATCAGCAGTGTGAAAATGGACTAACACAGTACTGTTATAAAACAGCAAGTTTGTATTAGCCAAGAAGGAAAAGAAAGTACTTATTCTTTAATCAGAAACATCCTAAGGCTGTTTTCACATATATCACTTTCCTTGGGTCAAATATGCTCACAAAACTTTCATCTTCAGCATATAGGCTATGGTTTGAATATTTGTTCCCTCAAAATCATGTTGAAATTTAATCTCCATTGTGTCTGTATTAGCCCCCTGCCACCCTCCACAGACCCCAAAGGCTTTCTGCTTTCCACCATGGCATGACACAGCGAGAAGACCCTTACAAGATGGTAGCACCTTGATACTGGATTTCCTGGCCTCCGATATCCAATTTATTAAGCTAATAAATTTCTATTGATTACAAATTACCCAGTTTCAGCCATTCTGTTATCGGATCACAAATTAGACTGACACTCCCTTTTTCCCATAAAATCATCATCATAATAGCAATCACTATTGGTACTGGGGATTATATTTGTTAAAATATACAAACATTTAGAATAGTGTCTGGGTCATGGTTCTACTCAATAGTATTAGAGATAGTCGTTAGCATATTGCAATGCAGTTGTCTTTCCATGTTCTTTTTTTTTTTTTTTTTTCATTTCGCTTTGGCCATTTAATTACTTTCTTATCCTTAGTATTTATTTTTTAAATTTTTTCTACAATATTAGAATTAGTGGAATATCATGATAGAATGTACCCCAGATTTTTATATATTTTCCTGTACCATCAATAACTTATTTGGGGGGTTAAATTTTAATACCTGATTTTTTTATTTTTGTCTGAAATACTAAAGGAAATAAATGACTCTATGAAATTTTTAATCACATTTGTTGTAGGAATGTTGTGAAGGCATTTTATATGTTATTATTGAGAAGCATTTATATATAATTCAGATGAGAAATGTTTGTTAAAAAATCATAGACTATAAATAATAAAATCTAGTTATTGAAAATTATCTTTGGCAGGGCGTGGTGGCTCACATCTGTAATCCCAGCACTTTGGGAGGCTGAGGCAGGAAGATCACCTGAGGTCAGGAGTTCCAGAAAAGCCTAGCCAACATGGTGAAACCCTGTCTCTACCAAAAATACAAAAATTAGCCGGGCATGGAGGTGTGTGCCTGCAATCTCAGTTATTCAGGAGGCTGAGGAAGAATTGCTTGAACTTGGAAGGTGGAGGTTGCAGTGAGCGAGATCACGCCACTGCACTCCAGCCTGGGTGACAGAGCAAGACTGTCATGAAGAAGAAAAAAAGAAAATTATCTTTATTTCTTGTTGAATTAATATTTCTTTGAATATTCTGAATTACATGTTTTTTCCTTTGATGACAAATTTAATGTACAATAACAGGTATAATGCAGATTCCATGGTATAAAAATGTATGCTTTCCAAAAATTAATTAATGTGTTCTGGTATTGCTTATATTTCAAACAAATTGCTGTTATTTTACATGTGGATTATATTTAAATATTATCTCAATGTTATTGTGAGACTTCTGATTTAAAATGACAGATGAAGCAAACAAAGTTAGTCTCCCATTCAGTTTCACATTTATTGGAATATAAAAAAATTACAGTAAATTCCTTCATAATAGTTTTGAGAAGAAATTCTAGCAAGTTCCTGGAGAGGAGCAAATGAGTGAGACTTACTAATACATGATTCAGAGAAAAGAGGCAAAAGATTCAGAAAACAACAACAGCAACAAAGAATACTTGAGTGAGGAATGGAAGAGTCTTTATTTTGCTGTTAAGTACATGTGAATCTCTGAGGTTAGCAGCAGAGGAGAGTGAAAATGAGAAGAAAATGAACAATAGTGGACATTAACCAAAGAACAGTCTGTACACGATACCTTTGTTCGGTTGGTTTCTATTACTCATCTTCCCCAAACCAACATTGTGAAAGAGATGGTTTGTATCCAAATTGAAATAAGGCATATGTTTTCTGAGAAAATCAGAACTATCTTACACAAGTCTTTCTTGTTTATGTAACTAAACAATGACCTCCCCGTTTGCCTGCCTGATTCCCTGCATGCCTCCTGAGATAAAGTCTGTCATTCCATAGGCATCTTTAAGACATACAAAGCTGAAGTTCAGCTGTAAGTCAGAAAACGTGGCAGTAATATCAGTTATAGATATAAACAGACAAAAAATTCTCATGATATATTTGAGGAAAACTGGCGACCTGCCAATAATTTTATATTGAAAAATAAACCAAGAAGACACAGCCTCAGTACAGGAAAAAGTTGTTTTAAACAAATTCTAGATTGTGTGCTTAGTATAGGCAGAAATAACTTACATTCATTTATGCAAAAGAGTTCACTGTAAAAGAAAGATAAAAAGAAATGAGATGTAGAAATAATTTAGCTAATAAAAAGCATGCAGAAATATTAATATGAATTACTGGACAAAAATAAGGATATAAATAAAATAATGCCAAAATATAACTCAAAATAGATCAATGGCCTATGTTTAAGAACTACAAATTCAAAGCTCTTAGGAGAAAAGATAAAGGCAAATCTTCATGACCTGGATTTGGCAATATATACTTGATATGACATTAAAAACACAAACAACAAAAGACAATATATATAAATTGAACTTCATAAAAACAAACTATTGTACATTAAAAAACACTACCAAAAAGATAGATAACTTTCATAATGAGAAGAATTATTTGCAAAACATATATCTTATAAGTGTCTAGGATTTACAATATATAAAGAACGCTTGGAACTCAACAACAAAAAGGCAATACCATTTTTAAACAAATGAATAAATGGCTTGAAAAGAAATTTCCTCAAAGAAAATATACAAATGACCAACAAAAATATATAAAATATATAAAATGCTCTATGAGATTAGTCATTAGGTAAATGCTAAACAAAACCAAACTGAGATACCACTCCACACTGAATAGAATATGCATATTTTTAAAATGGGAACTAGTAAGTCTAGGCAAGGTTGTAGAGAAATTGGAATATAAATATATTGCTGGTGGGCATATAAGTGGGTGAAACCACTGTTGAAAAACAGGTTGATGGTACCTCAAAAAGTTAAACAGAATTACTATATGACCCAGCAATTCTATTTCTTCTTATTTACCCCAAATAATTGAAAACATGTTTTCACATAAATACTTGTATGTAAATGTTCAAAGCTGCCTTATTTGTAATAGCCAAAAGAAGAAACCAAAGATCTATCAATGGATGAATGGCTGAACAAAATGTGATGTATCAATTTACACAATGGAATATTACTCAACCTTAAAAATGAAGTACTGATACAAGACACAGTGTTGATAAACCTCAAAAATGTTTTGCTAAGTGAACGAAGCCAGTAGCAAAAGGTCACCTAATGTGTGATTTTTTTTTTTTATATTACATATAAAAGAAATACAAAATATCCAGAATAGGTAAATACATTGTGGCAGAAAACATATTAGTGATTGTCAGTGTTTGGGAACTGAGGGTACTAGGGAGTGATTATTTAATGTGTATAGGGTTTCTTTTTGGGGTGATAAAAATGTTTTGGAATTAAATAGGGGTGTAAGTTGATCACCATTGAAAATATACTAAATTCCACTGAATAGTGCACTTCAAAATGGTTAGTTTTATGTTAATAACACCTCAAAGAGTAAATTTATGAAACATAGGAATTTAGATCATCTTTAATTTAATTGCTTTTCCTCTTCTATTATGAAATTGCAAAATATTATGTAAACAGAAGACATCCTAAATGTTTTCACAGAGAAAAAGACAAGAAAATCACCTGTCCAGGAATGTGTATTATCTGAAGAGTAGACATTCTAACAATGACCCTGGACACTGAAATATAAAGAAATGATCAATGCTGGTCATGTTCTAAGGATACACTATTTTGAAACTTCAATTGCATAATTTTAAAAATTATGAATTAAATGTGAAGATAAAATCAAGAGTTTACCTCCCATATACTGCTTCTAAAATAACTGAAAGGTTGAGACAACATAAAACTTTCCAATCACTAGTATGCTTATGATACTAAAGGTTTTCTGTTGAGGATAGCATTTTCACATTTCTACATATAAAGACAATCAGTTACTTTGAAAATAAAAATCTCTGGAAAGTATTCACATTTCAATTAGAAAACAAATGAAAAAGTAACATGATTTTAGATTAGAGAAGAAAATTCCTATGATCTTGAAACTTTGACTGCTTTCATTTCAGTCATTTATACAACACCATTTTATTGAAAATATATGCTAATAAATGAAATAACATTTTCTATATAGGCACTAGTATATAAAAATAAATTTTAAATAACTATAATTGTAAATCTTATTTAATATGAGGTTCTTTTTCAGAATATTTCACTAGCATGTGAAATAATTATAAAAATAAATTACGTAACATTTTCATTGTAAAAGTAATTCTATACACACTGAAAATCTGGGTATCCTTGGGATTTTATTTCCACATGCATGTGTATTTTACTACTAACACTAATAATTTAAAACACATAAATTACTTTGTAAAACTACTAAATCTTTTGTAAAGCAAAAAGTTAACACCAAATCAAAAGTGCATGCACATTTGACTCCTAATTTATGCTTTCGTAAGATAACTTGATTTCAATGGCTGGAAAGTAGAGTCCTTCCTCTCTTCTTGCTCCTTGTCCTCCTTCTCTTAAAGCTGATTGCCCACTTCTCAGGCCATCACTGATTAACATTGATTGATAGTCATTAATTTTATTTCCTATATATTTTAAGTTGACAAATACAATTTGTATATATTTATGGCAAGCAACAAGGTGTTTTGATATATGCATACACTGTGGAATCACTAAATCAAGCTAATGAACATACGCACATCCTTACCATTTTTTTAATGGAGAAAACATTCAAAATCTACTCTCAGCAATGTTTAAGTATGCAACACATTATTATCAGCTACAGTTACCACATTGTGCACTAGATCTTTTGAACTTATTCGTCCAAAATAAAATTTTGTATTCTTGGGCCAACATCTCTCCAATCACCCCTCAATGGTTATAATTTTGAAGATATGTACTATAGCTTCAATTGTAAACTGAGTGAGTATGAGTTGGTATAATCTGACCTCTTAAAATTCTAGACAGAATTTCATAAACTCTTTCTATGTCTCATTGAATTACAAAGCCCTCTTCATTAGCTGAACAAATAACTAGGATACTTATATTCTATCACTTTTCCCCATCTTGGTTTCCATATAACTCCAAATATTTTAATTTAGAAAAAAAAAATAAAAGAAAAAAAAAGTAATCCATTTAATTTCCACTCAAACCAACCAATTAACCAACCAACTTGTATGAACTTTGTATTGTGTTGTAGGAGATCATATTTATTATATGAAAGACTTAGTATGCAGTTTCATCACCACCCATAAACCTAGCATCATGAGTACATTATCTAGAAGCCCTTTTTTTTAATGGTTATACTTTAAGTTCTAGAATACATGTGCACAACATGCAGGTTTGTTACATAGGTATGCACGTGCCATGTTGGTTTGCTACCACCATCAACTCGTCATTGACGTTAGGTATTTCTCCTAATGCTATCCTTCTCCCCTCCCCCAACTCCCCAACAGGTCCTGGTGTGTGATGTTCCCCTCCCTGTGTCCATGTGTTCTCATGTTCAACTCCCACTTATGAGTGAGAACATGTGGTGTTTGGTTTTTGGTTCTTGTGTTAGTTTGCTGAGAATGATGGTTTCTAGCATCTTCTGTGTCCCTGCAAAGGACATAAATTCATCCTTTTTATGACTGCATGGCATTCCATGGTACATATGTGCCACATTTTCTTTATCCAATCTATCCTTGATGGGCATTTGTGTTGGTTCCAAGTCTTTGCTATTGTGAACAGTGCCACAATAAACATACGTGTACGTGTGTCTTTATAGTAGAATGGTTTATAATACTTTGGGTATAAACTCACTAATGGGATTGCTGGGTCAAATGGTATTTCTAGTTCTAAATCCTTGAGGAATCACCACACTGTCTTTCACAATGGTTGAACTAATTTACCCTCTCACCGACAGTGTAAAAGTGTTCCTATTTCTCCCCATCATCTCCAGTATCTGATATTTCCTGACTTCGTAATGATCGCCATTCTAATTGGCACGAGATGGTATCTCATTGTGGTTTTGATTTGCATTTCTCTAATGACCAGTGATGATGAGTATTTTTTTATAAGTTTGCTGGCTGCATAAATGTCTTCTTTTGAGAAGTGTCTGTTGAAGCCCTTTTTATTAACAACCCTAAGTGTTCTTACTGACTCTCACTCTCACGCCTCTCTACAGAAAGAGGTGACAGTCTTCTGTCACTGTAGTCTTCTTAACCTCTGTCCTTTTCTGTTGTGCTGCCTTCCCATCAGATAAAAGTAACGTTTCTCATTTTAACTATTTCTTTGTTGGTTTAGATACTGCTCACTTTCTCAAGATGTCATTCTCTAATCAGTTTATCAATTTTTTAAACCAAAATTTTCTTAATAAAAGGAACTCTCCCGACAATTAACTCAATATATTTTCTTACAGAAAAATTTATTCTCTTGAACATGTTTACCTACACAGTGATTTTATAAAACTCTAAAATAATGTTTTAAAATAACCCATGTTAGTATTAAACGATTTCAAAACAATTATTATGATGTAGATAAATACTGAGTTATTATTAGTCAGAACTTATTAAATCACATTAGAATTAATCACACAGAAATACCGGTAATAAAACATGCATTTAGACCTTTACCTTTTTAGAGAAACAGTGCTAGTTTTCCTGGAGGAAAATGCAAAAGAAGTACGGTAAAAACAGTAAAATAATGTACCTCCTAGAAGGATAGCAGTGGATCTAGCTTCTGGCTCTAGTCCCCTTTGAGGTGCTAAATTGGACTAATTTTTAGTTGATTTTGTGTAAGTCAATTACAACTTAGACTCTCAAAATGTATATAGAAAATAGAGTTAAGTATAAAGATACTGAATGCCAATTCTACTTGTTTTGGTTTATGATGATAGCAATTGTTCATTGTGGATATTTGAGCCCATGGAGAACATTTTTTATAACTTACTGAAAAGCTGTAAAATTAGCACCAAGTGAATATATAAGTGAGTAAATAAAATAATAGCCACCACTTCCCTTCTTTCAAATGGTTCTGAGATAGAGAAACTTGGGAGATTTTATTTCATTATTTTGTATATTTTTCCTAGAAAAATGAGCACAAATTCAAATGGACCCTTACCATATACCCTGCGAACATTAGTGCACATCGGTGATTATGTCTTTGACCTTCTTTTAAAAAAGATACATCATTTCAATGGATATTATGATGTAATTCCCAGAGATTAGGAAACTAGATGAATGTTAATTGAATTACAAAATAAGGGGGAAAATGTATCTTTAATTGCAATGTAAAGGTTAATAGAAAGAAATAACACCGATGGGGAGTTTGAAAAGCTTTCACAAGACTAGTATGATCTTAGAAAAAACAGTTAATCTATGTTGCTAACTTGAAGAGCTTTTATCAAATTATATGCGAGGTCCAAGGCAGATTTAACATTAAAATTTTCCATAAAATAAAAAAGAAAATAGGAGTGTTCATGTTAAATATAATAACAAATTGTGAAGAGTATTTTCACAAGCTCTATAGTAAGGCTCTCATACTGTTTTATACTTTGTTTTGTTCAAGAAAAGACTCTCTTATCTTCACAAAACTTACATTAAGTAGGAAGCGTGACTCTATGATGATTAATACACACAAACCCACACACACACACAAACACAAGCATTCATGGTAGAACATGGGGAAATACTTTTCAATTCTATTTTTCACTAAAGTCAGGTTTCTAAGAGCACCAAAAAGAAACAGTTGTTTCTACTCTCTGAGAATTTGCTCCACTGAGTTATGGTGTTTCCTTTCTCAATGAATGCATAGAATGTAAAATCATAAAATATGTACGACTATAAATTATGTGTTGTTATATCTTTTTTCCGAGAAAAATTAAGTGTGTCGATTGAATGGTAGTAGTAGAACTACTAAATTTCTACTCAACCAACCAATGAACCAACCAACCTATATGCAATTTTTATTGTGTTGTAGGAGATCATATTTATTATATGAAAGACTTAGCATACAGTTTCATCACCACCCATAAACCTAGCACCATGAGTGCATTATCTTGAAGACTTTTTAAAATTTATTTTTATACTTTAAATTCTGGGATACATGTGCACAACATGCAGGTTTGTTACATAGGTATACACGTGCCATGTTGGTTTGCTGTACCCATCAACTCATCATTTACCTTAGGTATTTCTCCTAATGTTATCCCTCCCTCCCACCCAACCCCCCAACAGGCCCTGTGTGTGATGTTCCCCTCCCTGTGTCCATGTGTTTTCATTGTTCAATTCCCATTTATGAGTGAGAACATGCGGTGTTTGATTTTGCTTTCGTGAATCTAACACCTTTTCTAAACACCTTTTCTATATACTGTTATATTTAAGCATCTGGAATTATTTTTCCCTTAAAAATAATTAAAACAGCTCCTAATCTAGCAAAATTCCAAATGCTTATGTCTGTGGTAAAAACTTCCAACTACTAACTTTTATTCTCATTGATCTTTTAGTGATTTTACAAGGGACAGACGCTGAGTAGATTCATCAATTACTACAAGACTTTCAGAATATCCTTTACCTGTAACATGCCCTCTTAAGAGAACAATTAAATTCTTCTATCAAAAAATGAAATATTTTAAAATTAAAACATTCACATAGTATTAATAGTGATATTTACACAGGCCAAGTCTATTAAATAGCTTATTGCATTTCATCCTTAGAAAATATTTCCAACTGGGCACAGTGATTCACACCTGTAATCCCAGCACTTTGGGAGACTGAGGTGGGCAGATTACTTGAGGTCAGGAGTTTGCAACCAGCCTGGCCAACATAGTGAAACCCCATCTCTAGTAAAAATACAAAAATTAGTCAGGCGTGGCGGCAGGTGCCTGTAATCCCAGCTACTCAGGAGGCTGAGGCAGGAGAATTGCTTGAATCTGGGAGTCAAAGGTTCCAGTGAGCCAAGATTGTGCCAGTGGAATCCAGGCTGGATGATAGAGTGAGACTCGGTCTTAATAATAATAATAATAATAGTAACAACAATAAAATATTTATCTTCAACAGCTGGTGATACATTTACGAGCTTTATGAGCAGGAAACAAAAATTGGACAACTAGAAACTACATTAATTATTTTAGCCTAATTATTTGATCATTTCTGGTCTTTACCCGAGAAATGAAGAACACAGAGTGACAGTAAGAGCCAGAGTCCTAGATTACTTTGATTCGTTTTTGCTCCAAGATGTGTATAGAACAGATTCACAAGCATTGCTACAGTGATAGCAAAAATATCAAATTCATAGATATCAAATTAGTCTATGACAATATAGCATAGAAAGGAAAACACTTTCTACTTTCACAAGCATTTAAAATGTTGAATAATCACATACAACTTTTTGATGAGCTTATGTTATATCATATCACATAGTATTTTTCACAATGGAAATTTGAGGCTATATACCTGTGTGTTCTAATCAACCTGATCTCCCTTTCTGAACTAGGCACTTATTTCCCCAGCTCCACTGATGTGCTTCTCTATAGTCATTGCTGCTTAGGGAAAGGGAGCCATTTCACCCAAGCCCTACATGGGGTTCCTCACATCCAGTGACTGATTGATTCGGGATGCAAACAGCCAATCTCCGTGTCTCAATCTGGGGCAGCTCTGCAAAGCAATCCCAGCCCTGAATTTCCTCATGAGATTGACTCTAGCAAGTGTATCACATTTTGACTTCTCTTCTGTGTAGTCCTGACCCCTGCAATGCCTCACAGGTCTTGTTCCACGAAGAGTCTAATAAAATTCCCTCATGCAAATCTCAGCCTCAACATCTGCCTCCCAAGGAGCAATCTAAGTTGCAACCATTATTCAAACTATTCTTCTGAACACAGGTCACTCAATCTCTTGTAATTATATTTTGCAAATCATAAAAATACTTTATTTGCATGGTTGTAACCTAAAACATCATTTTTTTTTTCGTTTTTACGTTTCCTACAATAAATGAGGGGTCTCTATTAGCTTTCTTCAAATTTTCTTCCAATACTCCTTAGCAATTTCTTCACAATTTGCCTTCTACTCACAACAGTAAAATGTTCTTTCAGAGTTAACAAACCCAATATTTATCTTCGTCTAGTTAAATGAATAACACACATTTATAGCAAATTATCCTTGCTTAAGCTTTATGATATTACATTCTTCTGATTCCTCTGTAGCCTCTTCTCATATTCACTTCTTACACTCTTTCAGGAATTACTAGTTATTTTTCTGCTCCCCAAACATACATCATAAGTGGTTAGTCTGTCTTCTATTGACTTGTCATTTCTTCTTTTGTCTATTTTGTTGTATCTTCTCTCTCTTTTTTAAAATTTTTAAAAGTTAGTCTGTTTATTTATTTAAAATTTGTTTATTTGTTTGTTTTGTGACAGGCTCCCACTCTGTTGCCCAGGCTGGAGTACAGTTGTGAGATCACACCTCATTGCAGCCTGTACCTCCCAAGCTTAAGTGATCCTCTCCCCTCAGCCTTCCAAGTAGCTGGGACCACATACATGCCACACCACACCTGGCTAATTTTTTTTTTCTGTAGATACAGGTTCTCACTACCTTTCCCGGACTGGTCTTGAACTGCTAGGCTCAAGTGATCCTCCTGCCTATACCTCCCGAAATGCTGGGATTGCAGGCATGAGCCACTGCACCTGGCTTGTCTTTTCTTCTATCCTTTTCTCTTTTCCTCCCAAACTTGTTGCTCTGGTAATTTAATTCTCACCAGTGTCATCAAACACTAGATTTATCTAAGTTTTTCTAAAACAGTAGCCTTGCTCATGAGTTTCAGGACCAGGCGTCTGTTGAACTTGTGCCTGGATTACTCCTCTGGAAAATGAAATTATATCAATCCAAATTTAAAGTAATTTTCAGTTAATATTGTTAGAAAAGTTATTTAATTATTCTAATTACCAGTCTCCTCAGAAAAAGTATTTATGAACATATTCACTTACTAACTATCAAAATACATTCAAGGTACCTTTATGGGTACTAGAAATATCGCAATAAGTCACACAAATAAAACTGCCTGATGAATGGAGCTTACATTCTAGATATACTCACAACATCGTATTTTAAGTTACAAGCATTGCTTTAAACATCAATTTTTTACACTTTTTTTTTTTTTTTCCAGTGCTAGGTCTTCCTCTGTCACTCAGACTGTAGTATAGTGGCACAACCATAACTCACTGTAACAGCAAATTCCTGGGCTCAAGTGAGCCTCCACCTCAGCCTCCCAAATAGCTGGGACTATAGATGTCAGGTGCCACCATGTCTGGCTAACTTTTTCTTTTTTAAAATTTTTTGCAGAGGTGGAGTCTTCCTATGTTGCCCAAGGCTGGTCTTGAACTCTTGGCCTCAAGCACTTCTCTCATCTCCGCTTCCTAAAATTCTGTGATTACAGACATGAGCCACTGCATATACCTATTTTTCATATATCATAATCTTTTCTGCATCATGATTTATTAAAAGTTTTAGTATCTATTGTATTTCAGTAATTATGCTCTACATTATATTTGCAGAGATAACACAACAATTAATGTAATGGAATTCACATTTTAGTTGGATGTCAAACATCCAAACAAAAGAACTACAGAATGCTATTATTGAAATATATACAGAAATAAATTGAGGAAAGAGAAGAAATCCAGAAACTATTACGGGGAAATGTTTCTGGAATTGATGGTGTGTGAAGTTTTTTTTTTTCTTCTTTTTGTGTTGCCCAGGCTGGAGTGCAGTGGCATGATCTCAGCTTACTGCAACCTCCACTTCTCAGGTTCAAGCGATTTTTCAGCCTCAGCCTCCTGAGAAGCTGGGACTACAGGTGTGCACCACTGCACCCGGCTGATTTTTGTATTTTTACTAGAGATGGTGTTTCATCATGTTGGCCAGGCTGGTCGTGAACTCCTGACCTCAAGAGATCCACCCACTTTGGCCTCTCAAAGTGATGGTGGTAAATTTTTAAAAATGAATAGTTATTATCTCAAGTAAATGGCAAGCCAAATGGGTAAAGACGGTCCAAGACATTTAAAAATCAGCAAACTGTAAAATCCTTGGAAATATGAGAAGCATGGTATGATATTAAGATTATAAACATTTCAGTATGGTTGGGGACAAATCTTTGGCAGGGCAAGTTTCTAGAATTCAGAGAGGGAAATGGGGCCACATTTAGACACATTTTCACGCCTTCAAAATGGATAGAAGTGTTAGTACTGTTCCTTAATATAAAAACAATATGTGAATATGGTAAATAATTAAGATACTAAACATGTATATAAAGCAAAGTTAATGCAATTGATCCCATCTGTCACCTCACTGAACTGAAACACACAGTCTGATATAACAGAAGTTATAAATATGTAGTTATTAACTGACGTTTGCCTTCCTAAAACCTAAAATCCCTTGCACTCTTCTTTTTACTAAACAATTTATCTCAGAAAGATCCTCATATCATTTGTGTAGTTCTACATACTCATTTTCCATAGTGAAGAAATTTTTCATTCTTTTTAGACAACCTTCAATGAATTGATAGTTAGGTGGTTCCTTTGTTATTATCATTAGCTATTTTATTTAGTACAATAATGGATATTCTTGTACATGTATTTTCACATATATCTAAGAATGTATCTGCTGAATAAATCTGTAGTTGGATAATTGCCCCAAGTATAAACTATTATTTTATGTTTTGTTATTGTTGGATACTCTAGCTAAAATGTACTTCATAATCCCCTGCCAAGTATTAAATTTCTTTATTTTACAACACTGATTGGAGAAGAACTACATTTTACTATTGTTTTAATATTATTATTGTCATTGTGAGTGAAGCCAAAAATCTGTTCATATGTTAATTGATCAGAAAAGGATGATGATCATTTCAAATGTTTGAAAAATCAGTGTGATAAATTAAAACATGGAAATAAGGCAAAATGAAGGTGTATATTTTAGTAGGTTTTGAAACAAAATAATGTTTTCGTTTGTTAATATGTTCCTGCTCCCAGTGCCACTGGACTCTATGATTCTTGTAAACATTCATTGTAAAACTGAAATGTCACAGAGAAGGGCTTAAAACTAACATATTTAATCCATAGCTGTATAGTTTGATTGCACTGGTATTGATACTTCAATAACTCACAAGCTTTTTTGCTTGATATCTATGTTCATTAATTCTGTTGATTCTCCTTTCCTTGTTTTATTGATAATTGTCATCAAAGACCTTAGATTTTCATTGTCCTTGTCCTTTGCTGATTTTACTGGCTGGTTAAAAAAGATGTGTGTAACGTGTGTGTGTGTCTGTGAGTGCGTATGTACATATATACACACACATACACACACACATATACACCAATGCAACTGACATGAAGTCATCTTATTCTCAATACGTCTTTATACCCAAACCAATTTTAAGTCTAGAAGGTTTATTTTTATATTTTTAAGTTATAGCAAAGTTAATAATATAGTTATGAGATTGATTAATTAATCTAATTAAGTTAAATATAATGGTGTAATTAAGTTAAATATAGTTATTAAATTAATAAAGTAAATGAATATAATTAAAATACTTTAAAAATACTGAATTATAATATTTAACATGAATATATTTTTTGTTGTTTTTATGAAAATGTCACCAAACTAAATGTTTATTCATTTTTCCCTTTATATATACAGGGTAAATTATTGTTATTGATCTTATTATTCTTTCTGATCAATTCTTTTTTCAAGTAACTACATAAAGAAATGACCATGAGTCATGTCATTTTAAGGTAAAGAATAATCCTATTAGGTTTATCTATAGTTTTCTAACAATTTTCCTAACCTGAGAAGTGTGAAGAAAAACAACCTCACTGCATCTATATATACACATATAAATGATTGACATGATTTCATGTATTGTATAAACGTTTCTCCCAATGTATTTTTGCCTCATGATCAAGCTTTATTGTTCAAGTTACATCTTATTTAGTTGACTTGTTAACCTAAAATAAGCATAGAAAATAGGTAAATGATTGCAACAACTCCAAAGAAGTATGATAGAATAATTGACT
Organism: Chlorocebus sabaeus; assembly: GCF_047675955.1. Lineage (NCBI taxonomy): Eukaryota > Metazoa > Chordata > Mammalia > Primates > Cercopithecidae > Chlorocebus > Chlorocebus sabaeus. Next base: position 67,578,415 of record NC_132907.1, on the reverse strand, counting down.
ACCCCTTGAAATTTATGCAGTTGTAATCAGAACCTTCATTGCTCTGCCTTCACTGAATGTTTTTCCATATATTTACATTGGCTAGACCTCATTTATTTTCTTAAAAAAATCTCATTTTGCAAAATTGACCTTGACCTGTATGCCTGTATAAATATAAATAAGATGATTTTTCTTATAAAACTTGCAGGTCCTACAGTGATTCAAATGTCTAGGGTAAATATAGTAGGAATGGTCCTGGAATGTACACATATAATTCAAATTGAATACCAACATAAACTCTCATTTCCTCTAAATTTTCTGATCCATAGAGGAGAAAAGAATGTTAGCAGTAAAAACATTAGAAATGCTTATGACATAGAAGGGGCCATTCTTATCACAATTCCCACATTTCAGCTACCTTTTGTCCTATCAAGTTCCTTTTGACATAAATGCAAGCTCTACTTCTTTTCAGCTTTATGCAAAGCTAAAATGGGAGCCTGTGCTTCTAGCCTTGACCAAAAAGTCAGAAAAGAGAATGTGTACTTTATGATTCCAGCATTATTCACCATGAAAATGGTCAAGATGAAGCACGCATTACCAGGAGTGAAATGGCATGAGAGAAAATTAGGATTCACTCATCGGTCATCTTATATCTCATAGAATACAAACGAAGGTTATAGCCTTGAACACATCATTTTCAAGAGGCAATTTTTACACTCTGGGGAGTGCTAACTACAGAAATGTATTTTCACTCTCACTATTTCCTTCCAACTTTAGAGAAATATCTGCTTAGTAGGATCAGCATTAAGTAATCCATTGTGCTCTTAATGTATAAAATTCATTAAATATAAGAACTACAGTAGAAAAAGAAAGAGTTTAGAGTGAATCATGATCTTGCAACATATTATTTGTATATGTTGCTAAAATCAACTACATGGCTGAAATGCAGGATTTGCTTTAGGATGTTTGCTTCTGAAGTTTAGTCTCTTTACAATGAGATCTGTTTATACTGATCTGCCAAATGTGTTTGTGTGCATGTGTGTGTATATGTGCCTGAACTGTGCTAAGGGGATGGGAAACATACGGGGGTTAGGTAATTTTTCTTTTCTCAGTCTGCACACAAGTGCTTTCAAATATGCACACACACAAACACACATACAGACACACAACTATGTGATAAGAAAATGCAAAACACTACAAAATACATAATAACAGAACACAGAGACAGCAACCACTAACTGGCAGGTGAGAAAATGGCTCATAAAAAGTGACATCAGATGAACACCTTTTAAATCTCAACAGGATTTATTGTTCATAGAATAAAATGGAAGGTATGAATAAACTGGGAAGGTGAAGTGATTAAATGGTAAATTAAATATTGGTGTGATTAAGGGTTAACAATAGTGAGTGTCCTATTTTAAAGGTTTTAAAAGAATGGCAATCTAGATGTGTTTGAGCATTTTCTCTACGCAAAAGACATTAAAATCTTTGAGGAGGATCACATTGGGATATGTAATTTAGGGAAAACGTACTGTAGTGACAGGACAAAAAACTTATTTCAAAGGGGAAAAGGAAACCAGATGTAATAAGACCAGTTAGGGGTCTAATATAAGAAAGTCAAATGGAAACATTGAAAGATTGACTGCTGTCAGCCGCAACTGATATACAACCACATTGAAGAGTTTGGAAGAGAAATCAAAAGAACCAGATTAATCACAGGAGTCATAAAAAGGCAGAGACATCGATAATAAACGCAATGCATTTGCTTTTTGGGAATCTAGTTTTCTTATACAGTTGTCCCTCAGTATATGTGGGCAATGGGTTCCAGGAAATCCACATATATCAAAATCTGAGAATACTCAAGTTCTGCCTGTGGCCCTGTGGAACCCCCCTAAAAGAAAACTTAGCCGAAAAAGTCAGCTCTCCCTATATAAGGATTTCTCTTCCCACTTTTCAATCTGAGTTTGGGTGGAAAGTCTGCCTACAAGTGGACATATACAGTTAAACCAGTGTTGTTAAAGGATCAGCTGTACTTTCTCTACCGGATGCTTTTCAGTGGTCCCGTGACATGAAATATTAAAACAGTTTCTACCAGGCTTTAACAACATATGGTCAAACATTGAAAACAGTCCTCTACTCCTGCACTTTAGTTGCAGATTATGGGTGGGAGGAAGAAACTAAGATGTAAGAATGATGACACTTAATTTTGATGCTAACGGTAGCAAAGTAATAGTAAACTCAGATTTTTTTTTTTTTTTTTTTTTTTTTTTTAGATGAAGTCTCGCTCTGTCACCCAGACTAGAGTGCAGTGGCATCATCTCAGCTCACTGTAACCTCTGCCTCCCAGGTTCAAGCAATTCTGCTGCCTCAGCCTCTCAAGTAGCTGCAACTACAAATGTGTGCTGCCACGCTTGGCTAATTTTTGTATTTTTAGTAGAGATGGGGTTTCACCATGTTGGCCAGGCTGGTCTTGAACTCCTGACCTTGTGATCTGCCTGCCTCAGCCTCCCAAAGTGCTGGGATTACAAGGGTGAGCCACCACACCCAGTCTTATAGATTTTTATCCAACTTGGAAGCAATACCTGATCACTGGGTATCAGTGGGACTTTAAATTGATTATTGGAGCTCTAAAATTAACTACTGAATGTACTCTCTATACCAGATCTATATTATGACTTCAGTTAATGACCTAACAAATTGGAAAACCTGAGCCACAATTGTCTGTTTAGCCTCTGGAATGTCCCACTAGGTATCTGATTGCATCAACCTATCATTTTCTTTATACATTAGTTTGCAGTCCCCCTTTTAGTATCTATTTTATTGTGTGTGTTTGTGTGTGTGCGTGTTTTACAAAAGATTTTCCTTGAAGATTAGCAGCACAAGACATATCAACAACTGATGTTACTTGAAATTCAAGACTGAATTTAAATTTATTGCAAACATGTGATTATATAATACTATTCATCAATTTCAACCTCTTCCATGACCAAAGCTTTTCGAGTAATTACAACTAGAAGAAATTTCACCAATTTGAGTGTCTCTCTCTCTGCCCTAATACCTCTTAGGGAGCACGTGTTAATAAATATTTCTTTGAATGGATTTTCTTTGTTTTTGTGTTATTATCTCATTTTCTGTTTTAATATGATTAACACATTTAAGGTTCAAAACTGTTTACAATGCATTTTTATATTTTAAAATGCAGTGAAATACCAACAAAACAATATGTAACGTCTAGGTTATTTAATATGCCTCCATTATAATTATTTTTCATGGTATATTTTAAAACTTATTTTTTTCCTGCTTTGCTCTATTTTTTAAGATCATTTATTCATGTTAAGAAAAGGCTGTCTATGGCCAGGTGTAGTGGCTCATGCCTGTAATCCTAACACTTTGGGAGGTCAAGGCAGGCAGATCACCTGAGGTCAGGAGTTCAAGACCAGCCTGGTTAACATGGTGAAACCTTATCTCTACTAAAATACAAAAATTAGCTGGGCATGATAGTGGGTGGCTGTATTCCCAGCTACTCGGGGGGCTGCGACTGGAGAATCGCTTAAACCCGCGAGACAGTGGTTGCAGTGAGGGGCAGCTGAGTGAGACTCCATCTTAAAAAAAAAAAAAAACACAAAACACACACACACACAAACGAACAACAACAACAACAACAACACAGAAGAAAAGAAAAGGTCATCTATAGCAAGCAAAATAATAAGCTTGTACTTATGAAGAAAAATAAGTAAAAGAAACATGATAGGTGCCTTTTTTTTTCTCTTCGTAGAATTCCAACAAAGCAGTTCTATAGGTTTGAAAGATATTTGCCTGTTCATTTTAGATTTCCTATCTTGTGTTTAATCAGTGCAGTGATTACAATAGTGATAAAGAATATTACAGTTCTGTACTCAAAACACCTAGATTAAAATCAACAATGAATTGAGTGTGAATATGTTCCAGGCACTGAAGTGGCTGGTGAGGCTTCTATATTTTCAGGAATAAACTTGTCTGAATGGACTTCGATGGGAGTATGTTTATAAAATACAAAAGACAAAACAGTGATGTGAGTGTTAATTTATTTTGATTTTTCCAAGATTTATTGAGGTATACAAATGACAAATACAAAATGTATCTACTTAAGGTGTGCAATGTGATGTTTTGATATACATGTAAATTATGAAGTGAGCACACTTAAGCCAATTAACATATCCATCACCACATATAGTTACCCTTTTGTGTGTGTGTGTATGTGTGTGTATGTGCGTGTGTGTTGAGGAAACAGTATCTACTCTCTTAGAAAATTTCAAGTATACAACAGAGTATTATAACTGTAGTCACCATGCTGCACATTTGATCTCTAGAATGTATCCATCCTACCACTTTTGAACCTTGGACCAACAGCTCTCCATTTTCCCCACCCTCAGCCCCATAACTGTTATATACATATAATAAAATAAAAGAACAGAAAGTTTACAAGATAAAGGCTATGGCCTTTGACATCTGCCCTCACTTTCTGATTGACACGTGAGTGGAGGTGCTCACAGAATTGCCTTGGAAAGAAGGGAAGCTACTTCCTGATCTCACAGCCACTTGAGACATTGTTACCAGAAGAGCAGGGATGTGACTCTCTAATAGACTCGGGAGATCTAGACAAGAGGAGACTAGAAAATATTTACACAAGGCCAAAGCACATTCCAATTTGAAGGTCTGAATTATTTCCTAACAAGGAAACAGTGAACTCTCATGTTTCTTAACATGCTAGAGCACCTCAAAATATACAACGTATTATTCTTAAGTGTAACATATCAAAATAAGAGAATGAGTCATATTATCACCTATGATATAAAACTCTCTACCTAATGCATTGAAACATGAACTCAAAATAATAAGTATAGCTTTGGGATAAACAACAAGAGTATTTACTTTGACTTAGCACATTTGAAAAATTTTTAAATATTACACTATTGTAAGCCTTAGTGTGATACCTGCATATTCACATTGTGCTGCATTCCTCAAAAGCAATCCTGGTGTTCAGGTTTTTGTCTTCACAAAGCAGTTGTGTTGGACAAATATACCCATTGAGGATAATTAAGATAGTCTGACCCAAACAAATAAATATACAGATAGGCAAAAATTTATTGACACTGGACACCAACCAAAGAGGAAGAACTGCAAAATTTATAGCCTTAATTTAAGCTTCTTATGGCCTATATCATAATCAGGCTCTGGTTATGATATAACAGAGAGAGGGTCATACCCTCTGAGGGTAATTCCTAGTTATGGGTAGTAGAGACTGTATAGATGGAGCTCAAACAGAGAGAAGCAATATTATTGTGCTGAAGAGACCGAGGTTAGCATTTGAGCCTGAGACAGTGGTAAGAAATTGGAAGGCACGATCTTAGAGAGGAGTCACAGAGAGTGGAACCTCCAGGTCTCTTCTTAAAATGCCCAACTGTTTTGTTGTTGTCTAAACTTCACATGCACAAGACAGAAATCCAAGTAACTTAGTCAAAAAGGTTGTCAAGAAGTCTAAGGAAATGAACAGAAATTTAATTAGGAGGAAACAGAAATTAGAGTTCAATCCTCCGCCAAGTTAGTGTGAATTTGAGAATGCTTCAAACGTTCTGTAGATCTCAAGCAGGGACAAGTTCTAGATGTAATGAAAAACCTAAACTATTTCTACCTTAACATAAACTCTTTATGAACAGAAATAGTGATGAAACAAATTGGATGAAATATTGATAATCAGTGAATCTGGCTAAAGACTGTACAGAAGTTGGTAGAATTTGAGTGACCCTCCTATAAGATTGAAAAAGGTAAGTTACCAGAAATACACAGGCATATTGATTGTGACGATATTTAATCTTTAGGTTATTTTACAATCCTCTATTTTTTTATTTGTTTGTTTTGTTATTTGAGACAGGGTCTCACCCTGGTTGGAGTACAGTGGTGTCATATTGGCTCAAGCAATCCTCCCACCTCAGCCTCCCTAATAGCTGAGACTAGAGGCTCAGGACACCACACCAGTCTAATTTTGTGTATTTTTGGGTAAAGATGAGGTTTCACTATGTTGCACAGGCTGGTCTTGAACTCCTGAGCTCAAGTAGTCGTCTAATTTTATGCATACTTTATTTCTCCATTTATTGCCTCCTTTTATGTTTCTAGCATTTTTAATTGTTGAACATCTTATTATGCAAACTGGATACTTGAATATCATCTTTTGTAAAGTATCTATGAAGTCTTTTTGGTCTAATTTGTATCTTCTCTAATCTTTTTCTCATCAATTTATAAATATTTGTATATATAAAATATTTTATCATCTGTATTATTGTATTATACTTATTAAAATTATTTTCACTTATTTACAGATATATTATTTGTTTATACCACTAAATGAAGATTTCAGAATCTAAGAGCAAAGAAAAAGTCTAATATAATCACAGTATTATTATAAATTTAAATTAAAGAATTTTAGCCATAGAATTATATTCCACATTAGAAGAAATAGTTCATCTTCAAATATGCCCATTTTTCTAGTAACTCCATTATGGAAATTCCTCATTTAAATTCAAGATTCAATGCAAGATTATACATTTTCTTAAATAGGCATTTCATGTTAGTTTCTTTACTCTCAAACAGTTTCTCAGACTAATTGAAACTGATAAGATAATTTTATGAAAATCTGAAGGACTTTGAAAGTCACAGTGATCTTCTAGAGGAGGACTACAATTGAGGAACTTACATGACCAGACTGACAAATGAAACCATAATGCTTCAATAATTAAGGCAATTTGGTATTGACATCAAATATAACTGACCATTTTTTAAAATAACAATAAGTAACATTCTACAAACTACATTAAAATTATATATATATATATATATATATGTGCATGTATATATACATGGCACTAAATAATAACCAGGAGTGAACAAAGACTGGAAAGATTACAAGCAAACAGGGGATAAAGTGAATTCTACATTAATTTCTTTGAGGGAATACTTCATTTCATGTATCATGTAAAACATGAAGTTTAAGAACTAAAGGTCAGGATTCAAGGCTGCCATATTGGTTAACAATTGAAAGGAGAAAGACCCAGGAATGGAGGAAACCATAGAGGAGGTCGCCCTAAAAAAGGCATACATATGCATGACTTCTAAACTGAACGTGTATACAGTAAGACATGAGTAAGAGCTGAGAAAGATTTGAAGCACTTCAGATACTGAGAAGAAGAGTTTAAAATTCAAATTCCTTTTAGGTGGACATGCTTGGTAAACACTTTGGGATTTCGAGTGAAATATTAGTAATGTAATAACTTAAGAGTAAGCAAGCTGTACTAAGAAGGGTTATACTACAGGACTCAGGGAATAAACAAAATAATAGTCTGCCTAGAAATTTCTAAAACCAAACCTACACAGGATCAAAGTAACATCCAGTGTAATTTTACTGCCTGCTGGGATGAAACTCAACACTGTTTAAAGCAAGATAATAGAATTTCTGTAATGTGTTATTCACAGTGTCTAGTATATAATCTAAGCTTTCTAGAGATTAGAAAAGCAGAAACATTCTAACACATAATAAAAAAAGGTAGTGAATAGAAATAGACTTAAAGAAGACTCTGATATTGAATTTAATGGACAAAGACTTATAAATAATTGTCATCAATATATTGAAAAATTCATAGAGCATACTAAAATAATGGAGAAGTACATGGGAAACGTCATAAAGTTTGTAAAAAATATAATAGATAATAAAGGAAACCCAGAACTGAAAATATAATAAGTGAATTAAAAATGTATAATGGTAGATTAGGCACAGAAACATAAGAAACAATAAATCTGAAAATAAATTTTCTAAATTTAAGCACAGAGACAATATTATATTAACCAAAAATAGTTTCCAACAATGAGACAATATGAAATGCCCTGAAACACTTGTATTTGAAGTTTCCAAAAGGAAGATATAAAGAACACAAAAATAACTTTTTAAAAAAATGGCCATTTAATTTTAAATTTCTGATGAAAAATAACTCACTGATCTAAGGAGGCCAGTGAATTCCAAACAGGATAAACAAAAATCACACCTAGGTATCAAATTAAGAATCCTGAAAGCAAAGCTATAAATAGAACTTTAAAAGAAGCCAGAAAAACATACATATTACATGAAGGGCAGCAACAATAAGAATAATGGCTAATTTTTTATTAAAAATAATAGAATTCACAATACAACGTAACAACAATTATAAGTGCTAAAAGGAAAATAAACAGTCAGCTTAACCAACGGTTTTATATCCAGTTAAAATATTTTTCATAAATGAAAATGAAATGAAGATATTTCAAATAACGAAAAGCTAAGAAAACTTGTTTCTAGCAAACTCACACTACAAGTAATGCTAAAAGAATCCTTCAAGTTGAAGGCAAATGTTGTCACACAGAAATTCTGAACTATAGATAAGAATAAAAAGAACTAAGTAGACATATTTATATAAATTAATATAAAAGATTACCCTCATTTCTAAAAGTTTTAAATAAATAAATAATGAATTGTTTAATAAGCATTAACAATGCATTGTGAAGTTTACAATATATACAAGAAAAATATATTACAAAAATAGAACAAAGTCTTGTAAGATAAATTATACTATTGTAAGATGAGTGTATTAAATGCTAAAACATACATTATTAATTCAATTTATACTGTAACAAATTAAGAATCTTGAGATGCCTTAAATACATACTAAAAACATCAAAACACAAAGAAGTATAGCTAAGAATAGCCATTAAAGAGCATAAATATAGGTGTTTAAACAAATACTTAACTGTTCCAAAAGATGATAGACAAAAACAAAACACAAAACAAAACAAAACAAAAAACAGAAACAAAGTTATAAAGAACACCTGAGGGGAACAGAAAACAAGAAAATGACAGACTTAAATCCAAATATATCAATAATGGCATTATATATGAATGAGTTTAAGCCAATTAAATGTCAAATATTGTCAGATTACACAAAAAGAATAAACCAACTCTGACCTCTTAATATGACAAAAAATATTTACAGCTGGATTTTTAATAGAATTATACAGAAAGGCTGAGAGCAAAAGAATGATAAAAGTTAAAACCACACAAGCACATTCATGAGAGAAGTTGTGTGGGTAAATTCTTAGCAGGCAAAGTTAACCTCAAATAAGTAGTATTATCACAGATAAAGGGTGGTATTCATAAAGATGAAATATTTATTCAGAAATATAAAAAGAGCATTAGATATGTATCTGATAACTGCATTAAAATAAATGAGAAAAAAATGACAGAGTTAAAGAGAAAATTTTTTAAATGGAGCATTTAAAACACTTACTCCCAGGAAGAATTTGAATATGGAGACACAAAATATGGAATGCTAGAGAATTAAACAACACTATTGTCACATTTTTTTCTAAAATTCTTTTCCTAAGAATACTATACCCAGCAAGTACGTAATAAACATTCAAGTATATAAGAAATATTTACCAAAGTAGTTTTAAAATGTAGTTTTTTCGTAAAAAATCTGTGGGAGAATATTGTTAAAATTTTTCAAGAGAAACATTGTTGTTGGAAAACATTGAGGGAGTTGGAAATTTCACAAAATAGCTATATACGAATATTTTCTCTTTTTTGTAGAAAAGAAAGGCCTCTTCTTAGATTTGCCTAGTCACTCACTTATTTACTATTATTGAACAGCTTTTTTTGTGCATCTGTTTTTAACATAAATTTCAGATATGATGAGTTAGTAATCACCTTCCTTGGAAATTCTGGCTACGAATTAGAATACTTACTGAGTAAATTTTACTAAGCATATAATCAATTGTCTATCTAAAGTGACCCCAATTACCTCAAAAAACTTGTTTAAAGAAAGTTAGATATTTTCACAATATTTTCCAGGCATTTTTTTCCATGAATACCACTACTGCTCCTATACGACTCTTAGTATAAGTTATTAGGATTTATAGTGCAGAAATTATAAAAGATTTGCTTGAGTACAGTTTGAATCTTTGTGAATATCTGGTACAAATATCTGCTCATCAGAAAAAGGAAACATGACAGTTTCTAAACAAACATGTGCACATTATTAATTTGGAGATGATTTTAGTGCAGAATTAAGCTAAATAGAGTTTATGTGTTAAGAATTAGTCTACTGAGTCACAAAAAAAATTGTCCACTTTTTTTGAATTGAGGCTATTAGCAGGTCTTTCTCACAGCAATGAGCAATAGTAGCATTGCATTTATAATGGAGGAATTCTTTAAGATAAGGACAAATTAATCTTATTTACTACTATTTCTAGGACTTAGCATAGTGCTCCACACTGTGGGCGCTCCGTTTTGTTCAAAGTTAATTGAACAATAATATTACACAGGACTAAATTTCACATTAAAATACAGTCACAACCAGACAAACAAATACATAGCATAACTAATGCCCCACGTCGGTACATCGGTTTTTTGTTGGTAGAAGAGAAGTGGTATAAATTTTTGAAATGCCATTGGCTAATATGTACCCAGAACTATAAAATTATTCATATATTTCCATTTTGAGAACTCTCCCTCCAGTAATCTAGCCTTAACGAGGATAATTTCTAATACATAATCATCCCTTGGTATCCGTGGGTGACTGGTTCCAGGAATCCCTGCAGATACCAAAATGTGCAAATGCTCAAGTCCCTATATAAAATGGTGTAGAATTTACATTTAACCGATGCATATCATTCTATTTACTTTAAATCATTTCTAGATTATTTGTAATACCTAATACCCTCTAAATACAATGTAAACAATTGTTATACTATATTGTTTAGAGAATAATGACAAGAAAAAAAGTCTGTACATTTTCACTAAAGGTGCAACAATCTTTTATTTTTCTCTGAATATTTTCAGTCTACTGTTGGTTGAATAAACGTATGTGGAATCCACATATATGGAGAGCCAACTGTACTAAAAATATCAGGTACAAAATTTGGGAGGTGGAGGCAGGTGGATCATGTTTTTATACATGTTTGCATGTATAAAACCAGAGCGAATCTAAACAAAATATGTGGAAAAATTTTAATTTTTTATGATTTTATACATGACATAATATGACATGGCTAATACTAACATTTTAACAATAGGCCAAAACATAGAATTGATAGAGAAAAGCAAGATAAAAAGGTATGAAAACAATAGAAAATCAACAGTGTTAAAAATAAAACCAATAAATAGGTAGAAAAATATTTAGACAACTTACCCTTGTCTTAGTGATATCATTATAAGTATCTTAGACTTTTTAAAATTATTTTTAAATTTTATGTTCCTGGTTTTTAACAGGGAGCACATACTGCTTTTATAGTGACATCATAATCATCATAATTTATGGCCTTGTATGTAAAGAGTTTTCCCCATCCCTCTCTCCATACCCTGCTGAAGGTAATGTCACTTCTGACATTTGTTCTTTCCCTCCCTCCGTCCCATCCTTCCTGATGAGTATATAAGGGTGGATTCGATCATCTGCAAGTTTTTCCCTCCCTCCCACCCTTCCTGTTTTCCTTCCTCCCTTCCTTCCTCCTTCCTCCCTTGTTGATGAGTATATAAAGGTGCATTTGATCATGTGCAAGTTTAGAAGATGAGGAAGAGTATGTTGGAATATTAGAAGTAGTTCAAAAACACTGAAATTAGTGGTGGAAGTGTAAAAAAAGAAATAAACATACAACTTGGTAGCCATATGAAGAACCATTTTCCACCACAATTAATATTTTTAAATGGTTTCACAGTCATGAGAAACCTCTAATATAATGGAAGTATAGGAAAGGAATTGGAAGAACAACGAAGGAAGTTTGGCTTTGATGTACCATTTGTCAGAAAAAGGGAATATATTTCTGTAAAATTTTCTCCACTTTTTCTATTTTTCATAAGGCCAATTTCTCAGGATTCAGATTAATAAAGAAGAAAGATTTTTAAAATAGTAGCTGACTATTAATTTTGAGTAAACCTATGATGTCAAAAATTGGGGAAAAGAAAATAAATCCAACACAGACTCAAAGCCCAAATGTCACAGAATCTAGGAGAAAACATAGAAGATATATCCAAATAATTGAACTTGTGCTATGAATAAGATTGGTTTTTTTTCTGAGATGGAATTTTGCTCTGTCACCCAGGCTAGAGACCAGTGGCGCGACCTTGGCTCACTGCAACCTCTGCTTCCTGGGTTCAAGCAATTCTCCTGCCTCAGCCTTCCGAGTAGCTAGGATTACAGGCACCAACACCACGCCTGGCTAATACTTGTATTTTTTATGGTAGAGATGGGGTTTCACCATCTTGCCAAGGCTGGTCTCAAACTCCTGACCTCATGATTTACCCGCCTCCACCTCCCAAAGTGTTAGGATTGCAGGTGTGAACCACCGTACCTGGCCTATGAATAAGATTTTAAGAGAGGATCTCATAGTTTTGAAGGATAATTTCAGCCAGGGAAAATGAAATGGGTTTTATGTAAGATTGTGCACAGAAGTTGTGGTAGAACATAGAGTGAATAACAACAACAACAAAAAACAGATATGAGATTATGAAGAAGTGGGTAAGATACACCCTGGGAAGGGGACTGTGGACGTAATGAAAAAAAGGTCAGGTGTATGAAAGAAGAAATATCATGTTGACTAGAACTCAGGTTACAAAGTTATAGGGTAATAGAACATAGGCTGGAATTTGCAAGAATACTAACGGACACTTTGAATTCAACTTAAGTGAATTTCAATTAATTTTTTAGAGGTATTTTTGTGCTACAGATTGGGATTATTCAAGAGATATTGTGTAAACTGCTTCTGATCATTAAAAAAAAAAAGTATAAATAAAGTCAAGGAAAAGATAAGTTTAGTGTGCTAAAGCAGATGTCCAGCAAAGTGATTATAAATTATTAGCAGTGAAAATTAAAAGATGGAGCTATATGTTAACAGTGAGTTTTTATAGAACTCAGAGCTAAACATGCCTCAGTATGCTGTCCTTAAAGTCTTATCATAATGTTTAATTTTTTGTGTGTTTTGAGTTATAAACAACTAATGCATAAAGATAATTTTGGAATATAATGTATTTACAAATCAAAAGCAACTACTCCATGTACTGCACCATAAGTAATGATACTTACAAACTTTCATCAACATATTTTACTTAGATTCTGGAAAACATTGTGATATACTATAACAACTCATCAAAACTCTTTAAATAAATTTGAGAGTTTATTTCTGTTTTTAGTTTATATTCCATCAGTTACTTGTACACCTCAAACTGCCATACCTGAAAAGCATAAGAAAAAATAACCTATTCAAGTCCATTATTTTATATCTACTTCAGCTATATATTAATATTTAGTGTACAAACCAGTAAATGTGAGTGTCACTCCACCTTTTGATACATCATCAAATATAAAGCAGACTCCTACCAATTTTTCTTTTGTTAATTGTGTTTTCCAATGCTTTAGGTAACATATAAACCAATTGTAACCATGAAGACAGAGTTCAATCTATGTTAAAATCCCTTTCCACTCTAGATTCTATTATTACACTCATGATTTCAGAATGGGATAATAAAAGTTTCTAAATTAAAATTATAAAGACTTGAGAGGTAACTCTGTGACAAAGGTACCTTATTTAATAGTGGCTACCTACAGGTGGCTCGTTAGCTCCATGTTCCTTGCTCTGCACAAAGCAAGTGCTAAATACATATTTTTAAATTAAAATGGAATGGTCAATTAAGTTGATATTCCAATTTATTAAATGAATTTTCACAATTGTGAAAAATAAACATTGTTTTATTCCTTTTAAAAAATAAATACCATGTCTTCTTTGTCTGAGTATTGGGTTTCTCTTCATAAAATAAATGTGATTTAACAACTAGATATTAAAAATCAAATAGGTAAATTCTATTCAATTCTCAATACTAATTGGGATATAGTTAATGATTATTGATCCATGATAAGCAGGGATTATTCTGGACTTTGAACTTATGTATAACAAACTAAAGTGTTATAAAGATTCTCTAAAAGAATAGTAGGGACATTTGCTGTGCTTCTTGTTAGTTTAATTTCTCTCTTGAGCAGTATTACGATTCTACCTAAATAATTCAGTCACACGTGCCTATTCAAGTTATAGAGAAGCTAGATGACAATTATTATGACTTTGTTTTCTTCTTGGGTAATGATACAAAGTTTTCCTTATTATATAAAACAATATTAGTAAATTTCTGATAGTTTCAGTCAAGAATGATCAACCAAATATCAAATTGCATTATTGCAAAAAACAAAAACTTGCTATATATTCCAACATTTCTGACTTTTCTGTCCTATATTTCAAATGTCCAAAATGCCATAACAATTCTGCAGTATTGCCTTATTAAAATTATCTTAATTCACGTTCTTACTCTTCTAATCCATCCTGAACAATGAAAGAAAACTGATTATTTCAGTTCTGTGCTCCCCTCATAACTGATTTGTACAAAGGCTTTTAACAGATTATTTACATTTCATGCTATATGTAAAAAAACAAAACCCATCCTAGAATTCTGGACTTTTCACAGTGAAGGTCTAACTTTATACTATTAGACTAGCCTCTTTTTTTCTTTATTGTGCTATATACATGCAATTCCACCCTCTTAGATTTGTCCGGATGCACATAGTCACAAAAATTTTCTGGCTCTTTTTGTCCCTAATGACAGCCCTCTCCAAAATCTTAGAAAAGACCAGAAATTTGGAATTAAAGAAATCTTAATGACAATGTAAATTAACCCAACAAGAATCTGAGGGTTGGCAAGTTTAAACAACTTCTAAATTACAATAGTTACTGCGTGTCACAATTAAGACTAAATCTTGTAAGTTGCATGTTTGTGTGTATACACGTATATAATTTATTAAATTTTGCTGCACTACTTTATTTTTCTAAAACTGCTTTCTCTCAATTCAGGATCAAACCCAGTTTTTAACCTCTAAAAATATGTCTTCCCAATTTTATGCAATTTTACAGCACTTGTAAATTCATATTTTCTATGATACCTAGCTTCCATAAAACTATAAAGAAACCATGGAGATTTCTTCCCATTAGAAGCTACTTAGCCCTTCCCAATTCTGGCGCAGGGTGAATACGACAGGCCTTTTCTTTACGGGATGTGCTACCAATGCAGTGGATCCTGGAAGACTAGATTGAGGTCTACCCGGGGAGACCAGAAGCATTATGGTCAAAGACAATCTGCGAGACGCTCAAGAAGTTAAGTCTTTATCAGAATTCATATGTTTGACTAAGTTTAGAGTTAAGGGTCCAGTCAGCCACTATATATGCAAATAAATAGTGATGTCAAAAGCCAGAAAAGCAGGATAATGAGAGTAAATGCCCTTAATAACTTAGTAAAAGCTAAGATGTGGTTGAAATCTAGCCCACTTTTATAATGAACTAGCTACGTGGTAATGGCATATCCTAGATAAGTCCCTATTAAAAAAAAAAACAAAGAGTTTTATTTTTTCTATAGAAAGTAATAAAAGTGTTTTATTTTGCTGAGGTGTCTATTTCATATACATAGTAGCTATTGGAAACACAGAAATAGTTGACAGGTGGTTTTGGTTTCATTGTGTTTATTTTCTCCAAACATCTCATATTATAATGAGTGTTCCATTTGTGGTTCATAACCCGGTTGTCAAGAATAAATTGGCAAAAAAATCACACACCCTAACTTGTCCATGCATAAATCCAAAATGTCATTTTTCCAACACAAATGAAAAAAAAAATTATGAAAAGTAATTAAACAAAACTATGCATGGATATTTCATAATTGTTTATGACAGATTATGGAATTAATTAAAAAGGAAGCATGATTGTGCACAAAATTTTAAACCATAATGTATATTAAAAATGTGAGAGCAGGAATGGTGGTCAATTTAGAAATTAATTAATGTACACTCAATTTTTAGGGGAAGTATTTTTGTTTTCAGCATAAAATAAATGCTTGCTGTAGAGCCTTAACTGCCTTAAGATTATGAGCATCTCTTTTATCTGTGGCTATTCTTCTGTATTTGTGAATCTCCAAGGATAAAACTGTGTCTGTAAGGCCCTGTGACCTCAGTGTGTCCTTTATACACTTCCTTGGAGAAACATAAGGCAATTTCACGTCCTTAGACAAAAAACATTTGCTTGCTGAACTTGAATTTCCTGATGTTAGTTATTAACTGTAGTGTGAAAAGTGTTGTTAAATGAGGGTTGCCTGAGGATGCCATATGACCAACCTGAGAAGAAATAACAGGCAAAAAGGAACCAGCAAGCGAACTGAATGGGGTGGAATGAGCATGACCTATGGAATCAGAAAAGATAAATTTCAAAAGAAGAGAAAATAATAGGCTTCTGATAAAGGAGGCTGCATTTGATTGGCCCACACACGCAAGGAAGAATTAGATCAAAATTTTGGCAATTTCACAGAGCAAATGTATTCCTGTTTTAAAAGGTACAAGCATGACATTTGTGATATTAGGTACTTGGGTGTTTTTCTTTTTTTTTTTTTTTTTTTTCATTTTTGGCCTGATCTAATTTATGTGCCTGGTGTTGTCAGTGAATCAAACAATACGCAAACCATTACAGTCCCTCCAAGTACATATATGACATGACTCAAAAAAAAAAAAAAAATTATGTTCTGTAGACTGCTAGCATTTAAAACTGTTTGTTTTGTTGTAAAAATTTTAACATACCTCAGCAACGGGTGTAAATTGGGAATAATTATACTTAACAAATGAATTGTCCTGAGTTTATAATAGTATGAATGTGATTGGTAAGGAAAAGGATGATAGATATATAGAAAATTATGGATGTCAGAAAGGTCATGCCACTAAAGAAAGAAAATAAGAGAGATAATGAGCTAAAGAAAAAGAAGTCTCTAAACACCAATGAAAGAGAGGCAATGAATCTGCTTCCTCCAAATTGAACACAAGAAGGGAGTTACATATTCTCTATTATTGTGTGCTTCTGATTGCTAATGAGCAACTTTGCTTCTGCTAACACAGAAGCATATCTTCTTAAAGATAGTGTCTTCTTTCTCCTTTTTTTAATCTTGACTTTATCCTTCTGCCTTAAACATTTTCGTCTAGATTACAAGCAGGAAGCTCACTCTAGCTGATATTAAGAAATAGAAACATCTAGAAGTACTTTATTTCTCAGGCACAGTATACTATTCCTAACGATGATAAACTATTTATCAACAGATTTCAAGGAGAGTTTTATTTAGATAATACACATATGATTAAATAATATCTAGCTGATTAATAATGAATCACATCCATCCACATATGACTTAGTAGTTTATGCTTATTATTGATATTGATTTACATTTAGAATCCAAATATGGTTCCTTGTTCTTCCCCACTAAAATAATTTGCAATGTCACACCTTCTGAACATAGTTAAATATTTTTAATAATCACTAGTGATGTGAAAAGTTGCTGTAAAAAATAAATAGCTGTCACTTTCAGCTTTTAGATTTCTCATACAAAAATTCTTACCTTGCCTACATATTGTGTGTCAGTACCTGTGTACTCTTCCAATAAGAAGAACTGATTCCACATCCAGCCACGCTTGGTGCGACGTAGCATTTTGCCATCATCTTTTGTCAGACCCACTATCTTTTTGCTTGATAAATAACTGTTAGGTTTTTCTTGTAATAGGATGGTATCAACTGTATGGAACATATAGGTCCAGATGAGTAATGGTATACAATGGTAAGTCCTCATTATCTGCAACTTCAGCTGGTTGTCAAATTCAATGTATTGTTTGTTTTTCCTAGAGAGTAAGGAGAAAAAAATGGCTGTATTAGCTTGAGTTTCACTTTCCCAGAACGTGTATACTGAAAAACTTATTCCAGACATTATTTAAATTTTCTTATGTACTATATGTACATTATATTTCTACATCAGTGAACAGTCATGAAAAACTCATTTACCACATAGATAAGTGGAAAGACATACATAGCTCAAGTAGACTAAGCAGGAATTTAGCAGCTAATTTAAGATTACTATAAAACAATCAGATACGTATTAATATTTTTGTAATTTAAAACACTAAATATTTTGAAAAATAAGCTCTACAGTATACAAATTATCACAGCAAATGTTCCATAGTCCTTAAGACTAATAAAAGTAGAATATTAGCATATACATACATATATGAAATTACATATTTTAAAGAGAACTTCCCATAATCCATCATTTTTAGTAAACGGTTTTTCTACTCTGCCCCCTATCTTCCTCTTTATAATCCTTCTCCTCCATCAGGTTGAAATGTTGCCTCAAGGCAAATTATATGGTACCTAATATACTTAGGATTGTGTCTTACAATATTTAGCATCATGTCGATCTTTTCCAATCAATAACTATTTTTCCAACAATTAATCTAGTAGGACACTCAAACTTATTTGAGACTGAGGAGTACATGCTCTAAATAAAAACATTTTACATGGTAATTAAGAACAAATTTATTTTCCAAAATAATAAGAAAAAAATTAGCATACAAAGTTGGTATTGCAAAATTAGATAACGCATGTTATGTATAGAATAATCTGATCCAGAATTTTGAAATAATATCTCCCTGTTAATATAATAAGTTGATTATTCTTGTATGAGGGTCATAGTTCATTTGATATTTCAGAATTAGTTTTATTTGTCATCAAATTGGTTTTAATTTGTATGATATTTAATTTAGAAGATGTAAGATGATAATGGCTATGATCTATTAAGCAATGGAAACTAATCTCAAACTAGTAGGCAAAAATGTCATTGGGTTATAAAATCAAATTAAGTGTGGAAAAGAAAATAATAAAAGGAGCAAAGAAGCACTTGGGCATTTCCTTATTATGAAAATTAGAATTAGGGGCTTGAGTATTATATTCTTTTGCTCTTCTCTCTCTCTCTCTCTCTCTCTCTCTCATTTTATCTCTCACCCTGACTAAACCTCCTCAACCTGAATAAATTGTGTGAGTGATAATATCTCCTGAACTCAGATTTGAAATCTTCAATTTCAGAAAGCAACTGATAGTCTTTTCTAATTGGAGTTTTAAAAATCCTGGGAATGGGCTCCCATTTACCTGATTTAAGCCAGAAACCCAGTGTTGGACTAACCATCTATGAATTCAGTAATGGGAATAACAAGGTATAAAGGTCAAATATAAGGATCTAGCTTGGATTTTTGCCTTACTAGCTGTGATATTTTTGAATACCGAAATATGGTCTTAATTGGTACCGATCCACAAAGTGGTGGTGTTAATTGTATTTTAAACTTTTATCAATACAAAGTAATAGTCTTGTACATTACAATGACTTATTTTATTTTGAGGATAGCAAATCTGAGGCATGATGAATTTAAGTAGCATGACAAAAATCATACAGGTAATAAGTATTAGAACCAGGTTTCAGATATACAGTCTTAAGCACCATTTTTAATATAAGACAATGCCTGTAGAAGAGTTAGCACAGTGCTAGCACACAACTCAGCATATTAGCATTATCATCATGATCATCACAAGCATCATCATTATCATTGTCATCATCAAGCATGTTTGCCCCTACTATAGGCATAGAGATATGGGTCCAACTCAGCAGAAAGGAGAATGGTAAGCGACAGGTGGTATTATAGATTCTTGCTATGGTCCAGAGCTACAGATTCTGTCCAACACATCTATGTACCTTAATTTCCATATCTATTATTTTAAAAATTGGTCACTCTTAGCTCTTAATACAAACATATGGTTACAAATATATGCTGCTCTTAATACATACATATGATTAAGCTCCAGAATTACAATAATCCAAAATTACACCATTTTTCAATGCCAAAATCTCAGGTTATGGTTATTATCATCAGCCTTTATGTGGCTATTTGTAATCCTGTAAACTATGGAATAATTGGTAAATTTGACCACAGCCAATATAAAACCCTGAATTAGATATCAGAAATTTACAATGTTAAATAATGCTTAGAAAAATGTGTAATGGAGGAGTAACACCTAGTGGTCACTGGCCCAGAATACACCCCCTGTTTTGTAGCTCAATGATGCTGTAGTGGAAAATGAACGGTCAGAGAATCTCAAGGATAACTGTTATCTTATTTTGATGAAATACAACAAATTCCTTCGTTGACCACACTGTTTACCCTGGTTTCTTCCCACTGGTAGAATTTGTTTGATCATTGACCTTGCTTATAAGCCTTGCCAGAGAAATCAAAGGGTATTCTTTATTTCCTGGGGTCAGTTCTAACTATGATGCCTATTTGGTGTAGAACATAGGCCTTTGAGCAGAACAATCTAGTTTTTTTAGATGGAGCAATAGACTCAGGAAGGTGCTAGGATCCCACAGGCGTTTATAAACTACAGCAAGAAATTCTCATTCATTTTTGGTGCGACTGAAAGCAGTTGGAAGATTTTAACATGACATGTTTAGAAAAGATCAATCTGGCACAGACTAGAAAATAGGTTAGAGGGCAGGAAAGGGATTTGGTTAAGAGAGAGATCAGTTAGGGCCTATTACTCTAGTCCAGTAAGAGATGATGAAGGCCTATAGAGAAGTGGTTTGAAGAAGACACTGAAACACTGCTCAGATTCCCTTTCATCCTTTAATGTGGCCACACACCCACACTACATACACTACATTTTTTCTATGCTTTTGCTTCTAATGATCTGCACCTGCAACTGTGTTTGAACAACTTCCCTTGGCTACTGGAACCACTTTGTCCACATGCACAGGATACCTAATGTGCCTCCAAGTTTACAAACATCTAAAATATCCCATTGCCAGTATGTAACAGGTGCCAAAGTATGAAACCCAACATACTATTTACATTCTAGAGCTTTCCTACAGAATCGTAATGAAGCTGGGACTTTGATGCCTTTGTTTGGCTTCTTTTCCATCCGTGTCCTATTACTCCAATTAATCCTGCAATTCCTTACCTGAAACAAAATTTTCAACCAATCAATATCACACAAACCCTTGTCTCAGGTTTTGTTTCTGGGATATCAGACCTAATATGTGGATCTAATTCACATATGTAGATATTCAAAAACATACATAATATCATCTTATATATTGGTTATGGGGGGTGAAGAAAAAATAAATATAATGTATAACTTCTAGATTATTTATGAACTAGGTGGATGACTGAGTGATTTCTTTAGTGTCATTTATATCAGGAGAAAAGCAGATCTATTGGAAAAATAAAGAATCCATTCTTTTCTTATTCTTGGTCAAAATAAAGAAGTAATTTTTATACCTCTATCACTAACACCATTTGGGCATAATTAAAAATAGGGAGCAAAGTGGTTCTAATGATTTTATACTATAACTTGAATACGTATGCACACATATATATATTGCATATACATATGGATACATATACAGATAAATATATAAACGCATATGTACAAATGTATGTATGTATCATCAGGCATTGGATTCACATAAGCGGCACACAACCTAGATCCCTCGCATGCGCAGCTCACAATAGGGTTTGCACTCCAATGGGAATCGAATGCTGCTGCTGATCTCACAAGAGGCAGAGCTCAAGTGGTAATGCTCTCATGCCTGCTGCTCACCTCCTGCTGTGCAGCCTGGTCCCTAACAGACCATGGACCAGTACTGGTCTGCAGACTGGGGGTTGAGGGACCCTGCTCAAGGTGATAATAATACGAATGGAGCCACTGGGAGTTGATTATGTCATAGAGGTAGAGCTCTTATGAATGAGATGGTGCCCTTGTAAGAGACATGAGAGGGTTCTCTTGCCTTTTGACCATGTGAAGACACAGCAGAACAATGGCCATCTATGAACCAGGAAACTGACCCTCACCAGACACTAAATCTGCCATGCCTTGCTTGATGTTAGACTTCCCAGGCTTCAGCACTGTGAAAATAAATGTCTGCTGTTTATAAGCCACCTAGTAAACCATAATTTGTTATAGCAGCACAAACTAAGATTAGTACCAGAAGGGGTTTGCTACTACAACAAATATCTAAAAATGTGGAAGTGGCTTTGGAACTGGGTAATAATAGGTAAAGGCTGAGGGAGTTTTAAGGTGCATGCTAGAAAAAGTCTGCATTGCTGTGAATAGATCATTGAGGATGATTCTGGTGAGGTCACAGAACGAAAAGAGAACAATCGAGAAATGCTTAATCTTCTTGAAGAATATCTAAATAATGGCCGGGCGTGGTGGCTGAAGCCTGTAACCCTAGCACATTAGAAGGCTCAGGCAGGTGGATCATCTGAGGTCAAGAGTTCGAGACCAGCCTGATCAACATGGAGAAACCCTGTCTCTACTAAAAATACAAAATTAGCCTGGCATAGTGGCGCATGCCTGTAATCCCAGCTACTCGGGAGGCTAAGGCAGGAGAATCACTTGAACACAGGAAGAGGAAGTTGCAGTGAGCCGAGATCATGCCATTGCACTCCAGCCTGAGCAGCAAGGGTGAAATTCCGACTCAAAAACAAACAAACAAAAAAAGAATATCTAAATAACGTGGTAACATAGAACAGAATGTTGATAGAAATATGGACAGTAAATGCCATTCTAGTGAACTTCCAGATGGAAACGGGGAACATGTTATTGGAAACTTGAGAAAAGGGTATCCTTGTTATAAAGTAGAAAAGTACTTGGCTAAATTGTGTTTATGTTCTAGTGTTTTACAGAATGTAAAATTTGGGAGCAGTGAAATAGAATACACAGCTAAAGAGATTTCTAAGAAAAGTGTTGAAGGAGCATCTTGGCTTCCCTTGAATGCTTATAGTAAAATGTGAGACACAAAAGTGACTTAAAATGGAATTGTTTAGCAAGAATGAAGCAAAGTTTAAAGATTTGAAACATTTTCAGGCTCTTCATGTTACAAAAATGAGAAAATGTTTGAGAGAGACTACTGAAGGTGTGGCTAAGTGTCTTTTGATAAAGGTCTTAGTAGGGATGTGAACCATAGATTTAGTATGACACCCCAGGAAGAAAGCTGCCAGTTTGAACTGAAGAAGAAGGATATGGGAAGGAATGAAAGAAGGTTGATGGATTTCTTGGATTGTATAGGCCAGCTCTATACAGCTATTCAGCTGCAAAAAAAAAAAAAAAAAAGAAAAAAAAAAAAAGAACTATTATTCAAGACAAGAGAAGAATGACTCCAAAGATAATTCAGGTATGTTTGTTGGTTTCAAAGGCGGGACCATTGCCTCACTTTCAACATGCCAGATGGTTTTTTCATAGGGTTTCAGGGTGGGGGTGGTCACTCATAACCATGGGGATGGGACTGCTATGCCAGGAGGTTCAGAAAGTGAGGCTACTGCCCCAGTGGACTTGGACTGCAGAGCACTAAGCCAAAGAGAATTATTCTCAAGGCTTAGGATCTCATGGAGTTTGCCTTGTTGGGTTTTAAACTTTCTTTGCACCTGTCATCCTTTCATTCTTTCCTATTCCTCCCTTTTAGAATAAGAATATTTATCTTATCATTGCTTATCACATTACTGTATTTTGAGAGTACATTGCTTGCTTGTAATCACTGGTTCATATGCAGAGAAAAATTTTACTCTGGATAAATAATACCTGCGTCTCATCCATATCTTATTTACATGATATTAGATGAGATTTTGGACTTTATAGAGTCGATACTGGAGTAAGTATAGACTTTGGGGACTCTTGGGATGAAATGAATGTGTTTTATATGTGAAAAGGACATGAATTTGGGGGGAACTAGGGTGGAATATTATAGACTAAATATATGTGGCCCATGAAAATTCATATGCTAAAATCTTAACTCCCAAACTGATAGTATTAGGAGGTGGGGTCTTTAGGAGATACTAGGGTTAGATTAGATCATGCGAGTGGAGCCTCTAATGATGAAATTAATCCCCTTAGAAGGACATGAAGGTACCTGAGCTTTTCTTTTTTTCTCTCTCTTTCTTGGCTATGTGAAGATACAATGAGAAAATGGTTGTCTGCAAACAAGGAAGAGTGCTCTCATCAGACAGCAGACCTACTGGTGCTTTGATCTTGGGTTTCCCAGTTTCCAGAATTGTCAGAAACAAAAATTTGTTGTTTAAGCCACTTAGTCTGTGGTATCTTGATATGGCAGCATGGACTGACTAGAACAAAGTGATACTGCTCCATGTGCGCCCACCTGAAGACCTCCCATGTGCTTTAAGCACTTGCCCAACTCATGGACTTCTTGCTTTTATTCATGCTCTGACCTGGATCTATCTTATCTTGCTCATCCATAGCCATCTCCTCATTACTTCAGTTTTATATTATATTCTGTTTCGGAGGAAGTCTCTGAATAACCTTTTGAAAAATAGCTTACCCCGTTTTAGTCTCTATTGCTTTCTGTTATACCATCCATTCATTTCCTTCACATGATTTACCACAACTTTTATTATTTCTTTCATTTAATAGATTACATGCTTATTGACTTTTTCCACTAGTCTAAATGTAACACATAGAGTGGTAAATAATTTGCTAATTATTGTGTCCTGCATGAAAGTTATTGACATGCAGACTGCACTTAATATGTATTTGCAAAATTAATTGGTTAACTTATTAATACCTAATATAAATAATTACTAATTTGAGCCTGGGATCATGTATGACATTGGCTTAACATTCCAGTGCGTAAACAGACTGATAGAGAAATAGAAAGAGTTGAACTGGGAGAAAATAGGACTTTAGAAAACATTCAGGTTTTTTTTTTCCCCCTAACAAATGGGATAAAATCTGCAGCAAGGTAGAGTAATTCTCATAAAAATTTGCATAGCATGAGATTCTGTATAAACTTCACATGATTGGTATAAATTACAAAATGTTTGCTTCAACTTTATAGTCGTTTGATGGTATATCTTCTTTATTTTTCTCATAATTCTTTCTGAATTTATTTCTCATTTAGGGAACATCAGTGCAACTCTCTTGGGGCCAATTTAACACCTGTACATTCCTCTGCTTTTGGACAAAAGTGCACACCCAAAAGGATTTTCTGTTGTATTTTTATTTTAAAGATAGCAAACTTTTTATCCTGTGGGATTTATTAAAAACTCTTCATATTATTATTCAATAGGAAAAAGCTGATTACTAAGTTTTCTATGCCTAATTATTTGTCAGCATTAAATGCTTTGCATTTTAATAACATTTTTGTTGATAAATAAATACTATCAGATGTACTATAAAGTACAATGTTTTAAATGTGGTTCAACTTTGATTTTGTAATCAGGGAACTCACTCGAATCTTGTTAACTTTAAAAACTGAAAATAGTTTCCTTATTATTCCTTTACTCTCTTAATTATATTCCAATTATATTTGAGAAAAATGTCTATTAAATATTTGTATGTCAAAAAAAGGTGCATTACTGTATTTAAATAGGATTTTCAGCATATAAAATACACATCTAAAATTAAATTATGTGCTTTGTCCTCTCTATAGCTATACATACACAGTTGTAGAAGTTTTAACTCAGATATTTTAATTATTCTAATCTTGTTCTTCAGACAAAGTTTCTCAGATGAAATGTACAAATAACTCAAGTGTTTGTGATTAATTTTAATATTATAATACTATTTTGATCAATAATGAACTTCAACATACATTAATCTATTGATCTTGAAAATGCAAAACAAAACAAAACTGTGTGATACGGTCATATAATTTAAATATTTTTTCAAATGATATTTCTGACGTTTGGATGGATGAAACAAATTATTTCTCATCACCCAATAATTTTGTGGTTTTGGAAAATGTCATACATATGTTGTTTGATTCCTAGATTCCTGTGATTTTTCCAATATTCTGTTTTGTCTCTCATACCATTTGAGGAGACAAGCTTTGACAGCTTAGGTAAGCAAATAACACATATATAAAGAACACAGTCTATAAATATAAGTAACACTAAAATGAGGTATCATCTACAATCAAATAACTTTGAGGGATATATGCTTAAATTTATTTTTTTCTTATTAATTAACAGTGGTTACATTTGTTATATAACCATATATGTGCACATGTATAAATGCATACATATTTAATCATTAGTTTGTTAAGCTTAATATCTATATCTGTATCTATCGTCTATATATCTATATAGATTTATATAAAGATATAGATATATCCGTATGGATATCTATATTTATATCTATAGATATCTATATATAGATCTATATAGCTATCTATATCTATATGTATAGATAAAATTGATATAGATACCTCTATAGATATAGACATAGATAAGCTTTTTAAAACCATTTACTGATTTTTTAAGAACTCTGTGCCCAACTACTGGCATGCAATTTGGTATACTATCTTTATCCAAATTAATGGTGTAAAATTAGTTTAAAGAAAACAGAATTAGACAAATGAAATATGACCTGCCCCTTCATATAAGCAATCCTTGATGACTATCACCATCAAATGTCCAGCTTTAAAAATTCAGCTTCATGCCTTCCCTAAGGCAAAAAATCTAGTATCAGAAAAGAAGCTCTTGAATGAGCTTTTGCTAATCCTCTATCAAAATAAAAATAATAACATCATATATTATTAAATATAATGATACGTATAGAATATATGAAATGATAGAATATAAAGATTCAAAAACAACCCATTGCCAGAATATGAGAAAATTAACTGTTGTCTACAGTGATGTTGGAGCTAGTTTAATAAACAAGGATCAATTACTTTCAGAGATACGTGTGTGTGTGTAAACATGTGTGTGTGTGTCTACACATATATATATACACATATATATTTATATATATATAAACAAGTCCACTTTCAATTTAAAGGACAGAGGTAAGCAATTTTTCTGACAATATTGGATTGACCCCTTGAATGAGAAACAAGGGAACCCAAAAATTGTATATGGTCTTCCACTGCAAAGATGTCTGTCTTGGAGATGGCCAAGATACTATTATATCTATTGAATTAATACAGCCTTAGAATAAAACAGCACAAAGAAAAAACAGAAAATGGAGAGTGATATAATATTGGATATCTTTTAACTTGGACATATACCTTATGAGCAAATCATTCTAATCAGTGTCAGAGATGGAAAAACAACAGTTAGGAGAAAACTGTCTATGGTCCTGACATGTTTAAGATTTTTGGCTAAAAGGTATTAGTGGTGGAGCAAGTAGAATTTGTTATTATCACAGACAAATGTTTTTTTGTGTTTTTTTGTTTGTTTGTTTTTTGTTTTGTTTTGTTTTGTTTTGTTTTTTGAGATGAGATCCGCTCTGTCACCAGGCTGGAGTGCTGTGGTGTGGTCTCAGCTCACCACAACTTCTGCCTCCTGGGTTCAAGTGATCCTCCTGCCTCAGACCCCCGAGTAGCTGGGGCTACAGGTGCCCGCCACCACACCCAGCTAATTTTTGTATTTTTAGTAGAGACGGGGTTTCACCGTGTTAGCCAGGATGGTCTCGATCTCTTGACCTCGTGATCTGCCCTCCTCAATTTACCAAAATGCTGGGATTACAGGATTGAGCCACTGCGCCCGGTCGGTTAATGTTTTTAAATAGTAGAAACTGTAGAAAAGGTTTTAAAGTTGGTATGCCAAAAGATGTAACATGGAGCATGAAATTGGACTACAATAAAGCCAAGGGCATTCCACACCCAGCATATAAGCACAAGTCCATGTGTTAACACTTGCCTTTGAGCAATAAGAAACAACCAATGACCAACAGGGCTTCTATACACAACAGATTGGGGTCTGTGAACCCATAGAAAATCGGAGGAAAATAAAGCTTTACAAAGGAAGGAGCAAATAAGCTGATGTAAAAGACAGAAGTGTTCAGTTTCACCACATCCTACCGTCTGAATGGCCTTCCCTTAAGATTACAGAAGATTTTATGATGAATGAGTCAATATCATTAATATATTACAAAGTTATTAAAAATGGGAACAAAATAAGATATGTATCTACATCTTTTAAAAATATACATGAGGCCAGGCGCGGTGGTTCACGCCTGTAATCCCAGCACTTTGGGAAGCCAAGGTGGGAGGATCACGAGGCCAGGAGATCGAGACCATCCTGGCCAACATGGTGAAACCCTGTCTCTACTAAAAATACAAATATTAGCTGGGTGTGGTGGTGTGCACCTGTGGTTCCAGCTACTCGGGAGGCTGAGGCAAGGGAATCACCTGAACCCAGGAAGCAGAGGTTGCAGTGAGCTGTGATTGTGTCACTGCCCTCTAGCCTGGTGACAGGGCAAGACTCTGTCAAAAAAAAAAAAAAAAAAAAGGAAAAATAAATACACATGAGCTATAATATTCATTCTCCAAAGTTGATACAAATCATGCCATATGCAATGACTTCTTCTCTTCACACAAAGATAGCAGTGAGTTAAACAGAGACTCTTATTCAATAGAGATGGTGACAGAAGAAAAACAAGCAATAAATTTAATGGCAAATATTACCAAGTGTTATGAATAAAAACAGAGAAAAATAATTTCCAAACTTACTATATAGTTACAGTAATCATGATAGCATGGTATTGCTGAAAGAACAGATGATAGGGTCATTGAGTAGAATAGAGACCAGAATTAGACCCACACAAATATTGTCAACTCTCATTTGACAAATGGACAAAGGCAATTCAATGCAGAAAGAATAATCTTCTCAACAAATGGTGCTAAAAACACTGGGCATCAATATGCAAAAAAAAAAAAGAAAAAAAAGAAAAAGAAAAAGAAAAGAAAAGAAATATATCCAGAGAGCTTTTACTTTTCACTTGAAGTAATACAAAATGGATCCTAGTTATAAATCTAAAATTACAAATTTTATTTATTTTCCAACTGTGTAGAAGGCTTTTCCAGAGGACAAAAGGACTTTGTCTTCACAGGAAACAAATCCTATCCTTTGCTTTATGATGCAGATACAAATATTACAAAATTTCTTGAAGAAAATGTTGAAGAATATCTTAGTGACCTTGGGTTTGGCAGTAAGTTTTAGAAAAAACTCCAAATGCCAAAAGTATCTTGGGTCTGACGATGAATTTTAGATACAACACCAAAAGTATGGTTCATTAAAAAAAATTGATAACACAGATTCTATTAAAATTGAAAACCTGTTTTTTTGTGTAAAACAGTGTTAAGAGAATGGAAAGATAAGGCAGACTGGAAGAAAATATTTGTAACATATATCTGATAAGGACTTTTATCTAAAATATACAAAGAACACTGAAAACTCTACAATAAGAATACAAAAATATCAACAAAAGTTCTGCAAAGACACCTTATCAAAGAAGATATACATATAACAAATAAGCATAAAAATGTTTCAAAAGATTTGCAGTTAGTGAATTGCAAATTAAAACAGGATGCTATGACATACCTATTATGTTTGAACGGTGAAAATCCAAAAATTGAGAATCTCAAATGCTATCATGGATATGGAGTGGCAGTAACTCTTTCGTTGCTGATGAGAATGCAAAATGGTACTGCCACTTTGGAAAACTCTTTGAAAGATTCTACACACTCATACACTCAACAAAACAAAGATACTATATTGATGTGGGTATTTTAAAGGGATATAGGATGAATCAATCACAGTGACCAAAGCTGGAACAACTTAAGCCCCAGTTAAGCTTTCTGGTAAACCATAAAACATAGGAATCACACTTACATATACCCTTGATTGAAAAATAATGTCCACAGGAAAACCTACATATTAAACCTTTATTCTTAATCTCCAAAAATTGGTGGAAAAAAACCTAGATTTTTTTAATAGATGAATAGATAAACAGATTGTGATAGATTCCTATAATTGAACATTACTCAGTAATTAAACGAAATGAGCTACCAAGTCACACAAAGACAAAAGGAAATTTCAATTCAAAATGCTAAATGAGAACATCTTGTCTGAAAAGGCTACATACTGAATCATTTAAATTATATGACATTCTACAATAGGCAAAACTTTTGATATAGTAAAACATGAGTGGTTTCCAGTGGTTTGAAAAGACAAGAAGGATGAACAGGTGAAGCAAAGGCGACATTTTGGTCAGTGACACTATTGTGTGTAATACTGCAATAGTAGATGCATGACACCATGCGTTTACCAAAACCCACAGAACTTTATATAAAGGCTTATTATGAGTGAACCTTAACGTATACAAATTAAAAGAAAAAATCACTGAGTAGGTAGGAGCTGAAAAGATGGCTTCAGGAAAGAATTCAGGCTGAAACAAGATAATCTAACCATATTATAAATGTATGAAACAACCTCAGTGAAGAGAGTGGGAGGAAAACATGCTGGCCTAAGTAACTTTCCAAAGTTGAGTGGAGTTTCTAAGACTAAATGGAAAGGAAATTACACAGAGGCACTGGACTTTAATTAAGAAAGTTGTTTTCCGCAAAAGCATGCGTTGACAATTCTCATGCTGCTCTATTTGTATACTGGAACTGAACAATTAAGTAAGTAGTTGGCAGATGTTGGGATTCAGGTTTCTTATTTTTGGTATGGGAATTTACAGATAACCAAGAGGTGGTTACCAGGATCCATGTGGTAATAAATGAGTTGAAGACATCGATGTAAAATCATTTATTTTAATATAGATATAGATGGCTACATTTTGAAATATTTATAGATATGTATATTTACACAAGTTAGTAAATACACATATATATTATTTACTCTGTGAGCTGAGATGGTCTAAAAGCAATGTCACCCGGTACTAATGAACTCATCTATAATCTAGCTCTTAGTGTCTAATACCATTTTCCATCAAAATGAATCAGGATCCTTCAAAAAATGGCTAAGATTAGAGAAGGAAATCCATGATGAATTTGGAGCATCTCATAATGTCAGAAATTAAAGCAGTGCTTAACACACACACACACACACACACACACACACTCAACAAAACAAAGCTGCTACATTGATGGAAGTTTTCTAAAGGGAAAGTTTGGAACCATTCACAGTGACCAAAGTTGGAAAAACTTGAGCAACAGAATAAATAAGGAAGAATTTTGTTACAACACAATAGGTTGAAATAAATTCAGGTTGAGTATTCTTTAAATAAAATGCTTCACACCAGAAGTGTTTCGGTTTTGGATCTTTTCAGATTTTGAAATATTTACATTATATTTATGGGTTGAGCATTTCAAATCTGAAAAACCCAAATTCAAAATATGCCAATGGGCATTTCGTTTGAGCATCAGGTTGGCACTCAAACAGTATTGAACTGTGGAGCATTTCAGATTTCAGATTTTGAATTTTGGATGTTCAACCCGTATCTGTAAGTTTATACTGATACAAATGAACAACTGAATCAATAGATAATTGGGCAAGGAGATAATTTCTCTTAAAAATGAATTCTAAATAATGCATGTAAATAATCTGCCCTCAGAGAGGAAGAGTGTAAATCCTCAGTTCCTAAGTGTAGGATTCA
The DNA here is from genome assembly GCF_047675955.1 of Chlorocebus sabaeus. Classification (NCBI taxonomy): domain Eukaryota; kingdom Metazoa; phylum Chordata; class Mammalia; order Primates; family Cercopithecidae; genus Chlorocebus; species Chlorocebus sabaeus. The sequence continues at coordinate 67,547,044 of NC_132907.1, read as the reverse complement.
CAGAGTAATTTCCTTCCAAAAAGGACAGTGTAGAAATTGCAAGAAACAAGTAACTTTCCAGTGGAGAAATCTGACAAGCTACCTCAACCAGATAATCAAGTCCAATATCACAATATTAAAACAAGGATAGTAAGTACCCTCCTTATGATATGCTGAAAATGGCACATGATCTCCGTGGTCCTTCACCCCAGACCCATGAGCTCAGTGAAAACAAAACAAAACAAACAAACCAACAAAATTTGAGGAAATTCCAACAAAGTGGCATTCTACAAAATACCTGACGTGTACTTCTTAACAATGCCAAAGTCATCAAAAATAATACATTTTCTCAGAAATTCGAGAAAATGTCTTTGCCAAGAGAAGCATAAGAAGACATCACTACTAAATGAAATGTAGCATCCTGGATGGAATCTTAGAAGAAAAATCATAGGAGGTATAAATTAAGGAAATCTGAATAAATGATAAAGTTTAAATACAAAATATATCAATATTTCTTCATGAATTGTAAAATATGTACTATACCAATGTAACATGTTAATAATAGGCAAAACTGGTTGAAAGGTATATTGAAATATTATATACTAGCTTCTCAGTTTTTATGTAAATCTAAAACTGTTCTAAAAGTTAAGTATAAGAAGAATAAAGCATGCTGAGTGGGGGAGGATAAATTGGGGAAGTAGTTACTTTTGACACCATGGTCAAAGAAGACCTCTCTGGGGGGGGGGAAAAAAAAAAAAAGGCCTCTCTCTTATGGTGACATTTGAACAGAAAGCTGAAGAGAGATCGGGCATGAGCCATGATGACATCAGTGGGAACAGCATTCCAGAGAAAAGGTCCAGCAAAATGTATGTGTGAGAGCAGGTGAGCGGAGAAAGGATGTTTAGGGCAGAAACTTACAAGTCACAGAGGGAACAAAAGCGTCCCTACAGCTGAGTGAATAAGGAGAGCTTTATAGATAATAAAATTGAAGCGACAGCAGGATTTCAGAGTCTTGCAACCCATAAATTGTTTTAATCTTCATGATATCTAAATCACATGAGGATTTGTGGCAGAAGAGGATCACGACATAACTTAACTTAAGTATTAAATGGTAGCTCTGGCTGCTACATAAAACATAGACATTACAAGATATGAAAAGAGGAAGAGAAAATAATGAGGAGATTGAAATATCCTGTTCAAAAAAATGGCGAGGAGAGACAACTGGGAATAAATTAATAGAAGTGCAGGAGTGAGGGATGAATTTAAGGCTTTGCCTTGAACAACAGATTAGTGCTGTCATTTACTAATGAGAGACACATGAGATGTTCAGGTTGTATGTGGGTGTAGGAAGTCAAGGTTTTGATTTTGAATGTTAAGATCTATCAGTATGATCTATTTAACATCCAAGTGGAAATATCAAACATGCATTTGGATAATGGAGTCTGGAATTTACAGCAGACTTTTAATACTGAGATTTATCAGTATATTACATAGTTATTAAAAATATGGAAGTGGTTGAAATTTTACATTAAATAAAAAACAATAATGCAATTTCAGTATCAATGGAGAGCAACAAAATGAAAATGTTAAAATTGAAGTTTGAGCTTATAAGATTTGATATTTGGCAGAATATTTCAGCTAATATGCTGGGAAAAAAGGCACAAACATGGACAGTATTCAGTGCTATTAAGTGGGTAATGGGAAGGACAATTCTTAGTATAAAAAGAGAAACTAAAATAATTCTTTAAATATTATTAATGGTGAGAACAAAATACATTCAATTCTTTTTCAAATTAATTTAGACAATACATCAAAGTTTTAAAATGATGTTCAGTATTTGATTAACTCAAATTCTAGAAAGTTTCCTAAGAAATTAGTCATGTGCAACCTAGGCAATACCATCCTGGACATAGGAAGGGCAAAGATTTCATGACAAAAACACCAAAAGCAACTGCAGCGAAAGCTAAGAACATGAACTGACACTTCTCAAAAGAAGACATACATGCAGCCAACAGCATATGAAGAAAAGCTCAGTATCACTGATCTGTAGAAAAACACAAATCAAAATCACAATAAGATCCCATCTCACACCAGTCAGAATGGCCATTATTAAAAAGTCAAAAAATAACAGATGCTGACGAGGTTGTGGAGAAAAGCAAACACATGCACTGATGGTGGGGGTGTAAACTAGTTCAACTACTGTGGAAAGCAGGATGGCAATACCTCAAAGAGCTAAAAGCAGAATTACCATTCGATCTAGCAATCCCATTACTAGTTATATATCCAGAGGAATATAAATTATTCTACTACAAAGACACATGTATGTGTATGTTCTTTGCAGCACTGTTCAGAAAAGCAAAGACATAGAACCAATTTAAATGCCCATCAATGACAGACTGGATTAAAAAAAAATGTGGTACATATATACCATGGAATACTATGTAACCATAAGAAGAAATACAGTCATGTCTTTTGCTTGAACATAGATGGACCTGGAAGCTATTATCCTAAGCAAGCTGATGCAGGAATAGAAAACCAAATATCACATATTGACACTTTTAAGTAGGAGCTAAATGATAAGAACTCATGAAGATCAAGAAGGAAATGACAGACAATAGGAGCTACTTGGAGGTGGTGGCTGGAAGCAGGGAGTGGAGTAGAAAAGATAATTATTGGGTACTTGGCTTAATACCTGGGTAACTACATAATCTGTACAGCAAACCTCTGTGACACAAATGTACCTTTGTAACAAACCTTCACAAAAACCCTCGAACCTATAATAAAACTTTTTTTAAAAATAAAATAAAATAAAATAAAATTAGTCATATGAAAGAGAGGTTTAGATAAACATGTTTATCAAATCATCACTTACTATTAGATTTATGAGAAATTATGTTTACTCTTCGATTCATTCTCAGGTCTTCTTCATTTTGCTCAGTGTTGCAAAAGGTAAACTCTGAGAACTGTACACCTGGGCTCACTAGTTCATTAGTACTGGGTTGGGTTTAGCCAGTGTGAAGCACAGGCAGGGGATTAAGGGTAGCAGGAGGGGAGGTCTATTCTCCTCTCTGCAGCACTGCTAAGAGTTGGCTGCTTTTCTCTACAATGAGCCACAGCTTCTTTCAGATGATGCTCTGCTAGTATAACTGGATGCTCTCTCTGGAGTAATATCTGTTCCCGACCGGTGTTACTTCAGGGCCAGGATGGGTAAGGGGCTCATTCTGTTCAGAATTCCTGCTTTAGTAGCATCCCTAGTCAGATCCCTTAACCATACTCACATCCTCTGTTAAGCCCTTCCCAGCGATTGCATTTGAGTATGTCATCTACTTCCTGAAAATACCTTGGCAGATGCATTAGGGAAGGATGAATAGATCATGCTGCTCCCATGGAATAGAGTATCATATCATGAAGTCATCAAAAAATCTATGTATTATTTTCACTCTTTCATCAAATAAATACGAAATGTCTGCTGATTTTCTAGGCATTTTTCTTGGTGGACAGAACAACAGACTCCTTCAGGAGTTTTCACTTTAGAAACAGAGTCTACATACATAACAAGAGAGTTTATGACACACCCCTGAGTAGAATACTGGCCCCTCGAAGTCCTTTATTGAATAATATTTAATCTACTGAGAAAATGAAAGAAAAACTTTGATTCATCTAGCAAGTTTGTAATCAGCAGAGAAAGTTATAAATGAATTTTCCGCCTATGGTTTCATGTCAGCTTCCAGCTTCAGAAATGAACATCAGAGTTTGTCAGATGCAAGCTAATGAGTGTCTTCCATGAGCCAGCCTACGCAAAGTACTTTTCATTTGAGAAAAAGCACACGGTGTTAAAAATGGTCTATATTTAAAACTGTATTTGATTTGACAGAGTTTCTGTCTTAAGTTAGCTGGAGAAAGCAATGGTTCAGCCGAAACTGTTAGCCAGCTTATGTCTGTGGATAGGGAGGGGAGGATGGCAATGGGTAGGTGGATGGGGAGGGTGTGCATGACAATACTGAGAACAGAAAAGGAAATTACACAGCTATGTAAGGGAAAATTATAAAATGTATGAAAATTTATAATAACTTACTATAAAAGTAGAGATACACATGATACATAATATAGTAATCAAATATTCAAGAGTTTATTATGAATTTTTAAGATAAATCTTAACTTTTCTCCTTCAATGAAACTTTTTGTCAGCCTGGTAACAGAATTATATTTTTAAAGCACACATAAATATATAAAATATGTACTATTACATAGGAAACCAATTATATTAAAATAGAGCTATGAAATACTTTTTACAACAATTATGGTAAAATAATACCTGTGTATCTTAATTAATACAATAAATGACAAAACCAAGCAGCAGGTCTAATCATTGCCAAAATTTCAAAGTAATGCACATACAAGGTATTTAGTAAAATATTTGTTTTCTACTGATGATAAAGTCATGGATATTTCTCATACTGTTGTGAATTGATACCCATAGTCATAATTGGGGAGGACACTAAATTTCAATGAGATATTAGGACAAATATTAATTTTTTTCAGTTTAAATTTATGGGCTCCATGTTAACCAGACTTAGAAAAACTTTCCAAAAAAAAAAAAAAAAAAAAGACTTACATTTGGATAACTATATAATTTTACATAGACGTTATACATGTGGAACAGAAAAACTGAATGAACAGTAAACCTGGAATGAGGAGATACGAATTAATATTCTGAGTTTGTCAAAATTTTGATGACTTTACTTGAGTGTATTAACTAGGTTTTATTTTTATTATATCTAGCATGGGGATCATGAGCTGACCTTACAAGGAGATAAGTTGACTAAATAAAACTGTGTGTATAAACCAGGCACAATGGCTCATGCCTGTAATCCCAGCACTTTGGGAGGTTGAGGCGGGTGGATCACTTGAGACCTGAAGTTTGAGACCAGCCTGGCCAACATGGTGAAACCCCGTCTCCACTAAAAATACAAACATTAGCTGAGCGTGGTGGCGGGTGCCTGTAATACCAACTACTTGAGAGGCTAAGTCATGATAATCACTTGAACCGGGGAGGCATTGATTACAGTGAGCTGACATTGCACCACTGCACTCCAGCCTGGCCAACAAAGTGAGACCCTCTCTCAAAAAAAAAAAAAAAAAAAAGTATATGTGTAGAAAGAACCTAAGAAATAAGTGCATCCATAATATACAACTACAGTCGTTTTCTTTCAAACATAAATTATTGATTAGGTCACAATATAATTATATTCTATTAAAGGGCAATAAAAATAATGTGTATTTACCCAGAACACTGTAAATGATATTTGAGAGCATCCTTGTAAACGATTACATTTGCCATTTTAAAGGCATAAGCACATTCAGTTTATAGTAAGTGTTAATGTGATTGCATGGTGGATGCTGCAGTGCTCCCTGCAGCTCTCATTTACCAAGCCAGTCCACAAATATTATGAACTGTACTATGACAGCTTCTTGTTTGTAATGCCACTATAATTATTTGTTCTACCTCTGCCAAGGCAAGGAAAATAACTTTGCAATTGAAGTTCAGTCTTACAACATCTCCACCCAGAATTGACACTCATGGATTCCAGTAAATTTTCATTAATCAAATAAGGTTACTTTGTCTAACTTCAAAGGCATTAGTGAAGAACCATCTTATCATGCACTTAGAAGTTAGAAATATTTGGTAAATAACATGATGATCATGGTGACTCACCCTGAGGTTACCAAATATGAGAATTATTCTTTCTCTCACAGAAAAAATATTCAAGAAAGGCAGCTCACAAGCCATATCCAGGCTTGTTATCAAGTTCAAATTGATAGGTTTGATAGTTTATACATTGATTGAGTTTGTGTTTGGGGTGGAGGGTTGGGGATAGTGAGGGAGTGAGGAGGAAAAAATAACAAGCTATAGTTTCTACATCAGACTTAGAGGAAGCAACACAAGACAAAGAAACCTATGCATTAAAAGATATTGTGTCTGCTCTCCCACATGCAATAAACAGTGGTGACACAGAGGTAGTATAAACACAATAATGCTTTACTTCTAAAAGGAGAAGAAAGAGAAACACATGGTAGCCAATGGAATGTTGTCCTATTGCAAGCCCCCCTAATCTGGGAGTTGAGAATTGGACAGAAAAATTCTTTAATTTTTCTGCTAAGAGGGGCTCCCTTATCTACTATTCTGTGGGTCCATTCACCTTCCGGAATACTTTCATTTTCATTAACCTCATTGACCAACACTGAAGAAGGCAGTAGATACTATATATGCACTCCTTGAGAGTTGTACAGATTTCTCAGCCAGCTTACTGGCTGTGGAAATTGGTGACCCTGGGATTATTTCAGACTCAACAAGACTCAGACTTCCTTTGTCTGGCCTAGTGGTTTCTTTGGCAGGATAACTCTCTTAAAAACGAAAGGCCTTATCTATTTGACTCCAGTCAGTTTCATGTGTCAAGAGACATGCCACAGAAATAGTACCTTTTAAACATACTTCTTAGATTTTCTGTATTTATTTTCTTGCTCTGACTCCATAGACTTTGCTGTGTCTACTTAAATTATGGGTCCCTTGGGCTTATTGAGCTTTGTTACGTGAGACACAGATTTAACGTGAGGCATTTTGTCCAATTAAAAGGATTTACTGGGAACTGAACCCGTAGAGGAGTCCTTAATCTTCCTTATATAATCATTCAGAAGTTTAAAAATAGATGTAACAGCCATTCACTTGATATGAGATCTATCCTGTTAACAAATTGTTAAATATACAGTATATTATTGTTAGCTATAAGGACAATATTATACTATAGCTCTCTAGAATTGTTTTCATTTGAAATAACTGAAACATTATACTCTTTGAACAGCACTTATACCAATATTTCCCTCCCCTCAGAAACTGGTAACCTCCATTCTACTTGCTGCTGTTATTAGTTTAATCACTTTAGAACCTCATGTACGTGGAATCATGATGTATTTGTCTTTATAACAAATGATACTAACTCGTTACACACAAAGGTGTGTCCTTATTTCTACCTTTCATCAAGGAGTGTCAGAGATATTTGCATCTTTCCTGTACCCAGCAGTCCCTCATGTGTGCCTCATCTTCATTATCTTACATTCTTGCCAATAATTTGTCAAAAGACTTTCTGAATTTATCCCTTTCTTAGAGTACCTTGAAAATACAGCCTTAGTGACAAGCACACCCTAGGAATGTTCTGTTTTCCCACATTTTGCCCTAAGATCCTACACTGAGTGCAGGATCTGTCTTCCAAGTTATCACAAGTGACAGTTTTACCAAATATTACACCCTCAAGCAAAATTCATCTTCATCTTTTTAGACTTGAATGAGGCTTTCTTCACTGCTGGATGACCAGGCCTTAAGCCAATGCTGTAAATTTCATACATATTTTTAAGACAGCATTTCATTTCTGGTAGATATATGTGCACCAGTTGCAGTGGGATGAGTTATTCTGCGGAAACAGATAAATCTCAAAATCACGATGTCTTTAAAAGCAAATATTTATTATTGTTTATGCTATATGATCACTGTGGTTTTCCAGGGAGGCTGATAACACTTTATCAACAGGAATCTAAGGGATGGGAAATTCCATCACCATGCTCCCATAATTGTCGGGAAAAGAGAGGGAACCTGGAAAATCTTATGATCCTTAAGCCCTCCACAGGGGAGACACATTCACTTGCATTCACATTTTAATGGCCATGAAGAATTCCATGATTATTCCAACATTTGGAGGTGGGGGAGAAGTGCAATCAAGTCTATGATCTCCATAAGTGAGAGAAAGCCAGAAATATTTGGTCAGCAGTTCTGATGATTGTTTTGCTGGCATATGAACATGTTTTTTATAGGTTGAACTGTGTCTCATCAAAAGATGTATTTAAATCCCAATCCCTGGAACCTAGGAACCTGACCTTACGTGGAAACAGAACTATTGACAATGTAATCAGGTTAAGATGAAGTCTTCCTGAATTGGAATGGACCATAACTCAATATTACTGGGGTTCTTAAAAGAAGAGCAGAAGAGACACAGACAGCAGGCACAGAGGGAAGATGACCATGTGAAGAAAGAGACAGAGATTGCACAAGAAACCAAAACACCAAAACCAGAAAAGACAAAGAAAGATGCTACAATCTTTGGAGGGACTATGGACCTATCAACACCTTGATTTCAGATTCAGGCCTCCAGAACTGGAGAGAACACATTTCTGCTGTTTTAAGCCACCTAGTTTGTCATGCATTGTTACGGCAGCCTTAGGAAACATATAGTGCTAAAGTTAATATTTATTATTCATGTATAATATCTCCTTAACTATCGCAGGTAAAGGTAGGAGATTTTTCAGCTATGCTTTAGCAGCACTGAGTCCATATTACAAAGAGCAGAGAGTTAATATGAATAGTTTTTAAGTTCTACTTGTAAATACTTCCAAACATCCCAGAAAGCTATGCTACTCACTAGTTGTGTAACTTTTGCCAAGACACCAATCTCTCTTTCTGCCTCTGTTTCTTAACTTTTTTCCTAATTTGCAAAACAAGATTTGTTATAATAATAGTAAAACTCATGACATTGATGCAAATTCTCTTAAAAGCTTTACAAAAAATGCTATTTTAAATGACTTATCACTGTCTCTTTTCTACACTATGATTCCTAAACAGAATAGGGACTTTTCAAATCTATATACAATCCTGCCTCAATATCCACAGGGACTAGGTTCCAGTATGCCCTTAGATAACAAAACTTGGAGACGTTCAGTTTCCTTATATAAAATGGTATATTACCAGCACACAACCTATGCACTTCTGTCATATATTTAAAAGCATCTCCAGATTACTTAGAATATGTAATTCTATTTAAATGCTGTATAAAAAGCTGTTATACTTTGTTGTTTTTGTGTTTTTTTATTGTATTATTATTTTTTTAATATTTTCAATCTACCATTGGCTGAATCTGTAGATGGCAATTATGAATATTTCATTAGGATTTTATCTAAATAATCCATTATTATGCTTGAAACACATTTTAAAAATCTCTTTTCTTTAGTCTATATGTATGAAAACACCAGCAGAATTCCCTTTATATTCCGGAACTATACTGTAAAATACATGTTATCAGTTCAATAATAAAAATTTCTTGGCACCAATGCCAATTTAAATGTTACTATAGCAATCACCATGGTAATGCTTTCAATTAGTCTCCAGCATAACATGAGTCTAATGCACCATTTGGCAACATCATAATGGCTCTACAGATTATTTATTTGTGCCACCCAAATAAAATCTACAAGACCCAAAACATCAAACAAGAAACAACTAAGAAATTATCCCTTGGTTTCAAAGTGTAAAAAAATACTCTAACTTAATTTCAAAAATATTTTAATGTAAAAACACGTTAGCATGTTTTCCTTTGCCAATCACCTATTAGAACTCAGTAAAATTACAAAGAATGTTTCCTTAATATCTTGATTCCAAACACTGATATTAAAATTCTAGTGTTCATTTCAGCTGGAAAGCCCATCTGAAAATGAGCAAACTCGCATGTTGTTTGAACTGCTAGTACTAAAATATGTGGGAGGGTGAGTGAAAAAAGGAGATGATAATAATAGTCATTTATTAGTGTTATAACTAGTGTTTATTAAGCATGGACCACGCATTGTCCTAAGTGCCTCACAGTTTGCGGTGGCCATTTGTTTGTTAAAATAATCAATTTGGAGGTCATTAGATTAAGGCAGCTCCAGCACCCTGGGTCTCTACATGAGCAAACCTAAACCCAACTCATTGTAAATGGTCATATCCTAGGAATACAAAACTTGAGCACACCCAGTCAAAAACTGGTACCTAAAGTTTAGGAACTTTAAGGTACTTTTCCAGTTTAGTCAGTCAAATATTTTCTTTTTCTGACTTCTGCAAACATTGGTAGAAGTTTTCTCCTTGCATCCCATAAGTGAAGCTCAACTGCTTGAGTTCTGGTGCTGCTTGATCCATGAATTGCTGTCTGCTAAAATAAACTCTTTAGAATTTTAATATGCCTACATTTATCTTTTAACATACTCTACTCACAAATAACCCTATGTCTCCCTCTTTCAGAACGTAGGATGAGGCTTCACCAGCATCTCGCTATTATATGTGACTATTTGGTCATCGAAGTTTGAGTGAATGTGCTAAGTTATTTCTGGAAAAAGCGTTTATGAGTTTCTCCATGATTGTGCCATGGACTTTTTCCTTTACCATGCCAATTAGCACCACTTTCCAGCCTAGATTCCAAAATGAAGACAAGAATCCACCTCTACAGCCCTACTAACAGACTGTGATTAATATATATTGCAAGAAAAAAATACTGTTTTAATTTGTTTTAAGCTCACTGAGATTTCAAGGCTCTTTCTTACAATTTTAACTGTAGTTTTTAATTTATTAATGACACATATTTTAAATTATATAACAGTGTCTAAATTCACTTGAGGAAGGTCCTATTATTCCCATTCTATATCCCATACAAAATGAAAATTCAGAGCAATTAAATATATTTCCTGAGATAACACATCTATTATGTGGTAAAGAAGAAAGCAAAAATAAGCTTTGAGAACTGATATCTCACACACGCCCTGGCAACTAGGCACTAGGTACTGGTTTTCTCTGCTGAACACTAACAACTGAACAGAATATCATCATCAACTGAGCTCATTCAACAGCTGTGATTGAACAGACAAAAGCAAGGACACTGTACTTCTCAAATATGACCAAATATCTTCCTTTCCTGGTTACTGCTTCGTTATCAATCACATCAAACTGTGTTTTTCCAGCTTCCTAAATAGAAATTAATATACAAGTACAGAATTGCCCCCACTTTCCTGACAGTACCCAATCAAGGATAGATCAAGCTTTTTAAAGCTCCTCAGGTGCCCCCAGCATTTTTGAAGGTTTACTACTTCTTTATTAACTTCCACTGACCAAACATCTGAAATGTTCCCATGATGGCGGTAAGTCTTGCTACAGGAAGTTAATGCACCTAACTGTGATTGACTATAGCTGTGTTCCTGGGAATCTTGTGAGAGCTGGGCTTTGTCAGTGGTAGTTGAGACTTATACTCAGGAAGTCTGCCTTCGGCACCCACCATGTAACCACTATGTTCTAATTCAAATAAAGCAGTATGAGTTTGGAAAATTAATAAGATAATAATCATGGTGATTTCCTTTCTAAAAACTATCTATGATAGACAGTTTGTATTAAATATATAATATATACATATATATACACACACACACCGAATACTTACATCATACTTATATACCAGGTAAACATACAGACATATATAAATATAGATATAGATTTATAAAGAAGCATTGTTAAGGAATACATTTTGCAGAAGGTTGAACTAGCTATACTACCAGTTCATGGATTATAATTATCATTGGTTCATACAAGAACCTTCTCTTGTTTCACTGTTTTGTTTTTATCCTGATCTGCCCACTCTGAACCCCTCAATTCATCTAAGAGGTTTTCAATAAATAAGAATCTGTGAATCCAAAGTGTTTTAAATAAAAATTAATTATCCTTATCATATCCACAGAATTTAATGTAGAAATATGATCTGCTTTGTAGGATAAATAATGGACCAAAAGTTAAAGTGACTTAATGTCCTCAGTCTGTGTTTTGGAAGACTGGGATGCGTGGATCACATAACCGTAAAAACTTTCAACAATTTGAATGTTATCTTTCACTTTACAAATATTTCACATAATTGGATTCCATTTTTAAAACACTGTAAAGTTAAAAATGATTAAATTTTAATTAGAATTACTGTACAATTGAAGAAATTAATAGAGGTCTGACTGCAATATTTCTGCTACAAAATCACAGAATTCTACCCAAGGAGATAGAATTATAATATAAATAATACCCAAGGAGAGTATTGTTTTATCTCTGAATAATCATGTTCTTACTATTGATCTTTATTAAGGCATTTTTTTTCTATAAGAGGAAATCTAAAATGTGAAAATGTATCAATGCTAGTTTCTTAAAATCGGGCCTTGATGAAATTACTTATATCTCTTGTGCATACTTCTCTGCAGAAACCTCATTTAACTCTGCCACAAAATATGGGCAGTTTATTTTTTAATTTTTTCCCTTGTATTTAGCAAAGCAACATTTGTTTGTTGTTTAAACAGCATCATTAGGCCTTAGATATATGAGATACCAAAATAAAATACATTTATCAAAGCCAATAACAACTATCTTCAAATGTTTTCCTCTTAGGAAGCTGCCTATTACTAAATATAAATATTAATTATAAAATATATGGTATGCTTTCTTAAATATTAATAATGATTCCCAGAATTATTTGAAGCATGTTTCTACTGCATAATATTATAACCATGTGCTCTGCCAAACACTTGACACAAAAGCTTTTGCAAATGAGAGTCACCACTTTTCAGAGCTGTCTTTTATAATAGAATTCTGCTTATTAAGTATATGAGGGTCACCTGTGTCAACAGCACTACTCAGAACATTTACTATGTCATTATCTCCTGATAATGACAATGAAAAATTATTAGTAGTAGATGATTTTGTCATCGTAATCTAATGAGACATCATCAGTTATCATCAGAACTGACTTAGGTAAATAGAAAGAGGATTGTACAGACAAAGACGGATTCAAACATGTACTGACATCTTACATAATTTTTATTAGTGAGATAATCTATCCTTTAACATTTCCACATAATTTAATATGAATAATCACTACTTTTAAACAGCTGTTTTCTCCTTAACTGTAACCATCCTCAGAAATGAATACTGTAATATCTCAATAAGTCTCCAACATGACAATACCAGCATGTGAGTATCTACTATTAACCAGTTCTATCTTGGATTTTTGAGAATACTGATATAATGTCAAGTGTAAGTTTTAGTCATACATTTAAAAGTCATTTTTATCATTCAGTGATAGAATAAATAGATGTACTGGGTTGAGGAGAGATCATCGTTTGATGAAAAAGTACATTACTCATCAGAAAATGCCACCATGTGAGCACAAACAATTACAGGACTTATAAAAAGTTTAATTATTGTACATATTAGAGTATGCCATAAATTCAAAAAGAGAACCCATTTTTCCAATATACTTAAAATGCATATGCTATACATTTCATAAGAATGTATTTTTAAGGTTTAGGTATTTGTGAGCTTTGAGTTTTCCAAATATAGCATTTCAGAATCTGAGAATTTAGTTCTGTCCATTTTGAAAGGAATTTTAGTATAATTGGCAGCATTATTTTCTCCAAAACTAGTAGCTTTAAATCTAAAAGTGACTTAAAACCAATGTATAAATTATCCATAAAATAAATTTCTGTTATTTTTAGTCATTAAAAATGCATTTAAGAGTCAAAACACAGGTTATAAGCTTTTCATCTGTGAGATTTTGGTGAGATTGAGAGAAAAAATAAAGAAGCACATAGAAAGTTTCAAAGAGCACATTGTTTCTTGATCCACAGAAATAAAGGGAGCACTTTTATTCACTCAATATTAAATCTTTACAGTTTTCTAAACGTTTGTGTCCGTATCACTTGGAGCTCTGAAATCGGAGTGTTAACAAGTTTTGTCATTTTTAAGTTATTTCTTTGTTTGTATCACAAGCTTCAAGTTTAATAATTGGAGAAACTCTTCAGGCCAAAACTGTTCTTTCTATTCTTCTTTCTATTCCTTCTATGTTTTCTTTCTATTCTTCTTCACTGTTTGTTTTGTTTGTTGTTGCTGTTTGTCATATATATGTCAAAGCACTTTTCAAAAAATACTATTTCATTCTTGTATTACCTTAATCAAAAGAGACACACGTACTCTTCAGGTACATTGAGAATGAAGGAACAAAATAGTAGAGAAAGAAAGTTGAGGTGACAGAAAGACTGTTAGTTTTGGTATTGTCCTTTATTTTCCTAACATCAAAAATATTATTGTTTTTCCTTAATTATTTCAATTAGTGGTCCTCAACTGAAGACATGTTTTCCACGCAAGGGAATTTAAAAAAAAAAAAAATTGTTCAGAGGGATTGCTTTTCTGTTTTACAATGCTTGGGTCCACTGAAAATTTTCTGCGGGGCAAGCTAAATGCTCTGCAAAGATCAAAGGAGTCCTGAATGTCAAAGCATTTTCTCCTGCCGCACACTTAAATAGGTGAAAAGCCTGTTCACAACATATCTGCGCCTAAGATCTCACTTAGTCCTTCAGTGTTTTTTGTTCATTTGTTTGTTTTAGTTTTAGTTTTTATTTATTCAATGTTTTAACACTCAGTTATATCATTTTGTCATCAAGTTTCGCATAAAGTATGCTGAATTTTCCAACTACCTCATAAATCAAGGGAAGACCAAAGTATATTTTGTTTAGAAACTTGTCATTAAAAAGCATTTAGAAAGCCACATTGCTGAAGGCAAAGGAACTCAGGAGGTAGAAGCTGGCAGGAATCCAGCATTCCTTGATCTATCTCCATTTCTACTTGTCTAATTCACATATAGGTTCTTTTTTTTTTTTTTTAGTCTATTTTTTTATTTTATTTTATTATTTTTTTTATTTATACTTTAAGTTCTAGGGTACATGTACACAATGTGCAGGTTTGTTACATATGTATACTGTGTCATGTTGGTGTGCTGCACCCATCAACTCGTCAGCACCCATCAACTCATCATTTACATCAGGTTCTTTAATGTATATTATATTGTAGTAGTGATGTAGTATATATTTTAGTATACATTGTGTCTTTACTTTCTCATTTTTATTATGCTTTGAAAATTGCGTTGACAACTTTTGTGAAATGCTTTATATGTGATGGTAATATTAACTTTGATTTTGTTTCTGTTCAGAATAGTAAAAACAAGCATCGGTTCTGATAAGGTTGAGAGACACAAATCATAATTTCATTTACTTTTACAAAAAAAACCAGGTTAAGATCTATTTGCTTTTTCAGAAGATCATTTGGGTTGACTTCTATATTACAAATGGGCTATTTCATAAATTTTGGTAACCCCAAAATTGAAAAGCCATTTAAACTGATTTAAGCTTCTATTTATATATACGGTAAGAGAATTTTAAAAACTTGTTTTCACATATTGTATATGTTATTTTCCTCAGGTATACATCATCTTGATTTAAATACATATACACATACATGTAAAATTATATATATATATATATTTCAGAGAGAAATAATATCAAATATTTCTGACCTGTAGGTAGTTGTAATTAAAGACAAAATATTATTAACAAAATGTACAACATTTATTTCTAAGATTCCACTATTAGTAAGTTCAACTTGTCTTTATGGAAATCTCTTTCTGTTCCCAGGGAGCCCTCTAAATCATGTAATCAAGTAGATATATTTTAAGTGATGGTTCTACGCTTTTTAATAGAGACATCCAAATGCTCATGTGTCATACTGAGATATTAAGCATTCTCTTTAATAGTGTATTTTTTAATGTTGGTACCTCTGGGATAATATTATCAGAGTAAATTATATTATTTTTGAAAATCTTGTCTTACAATCTGAGAAGGATTGCGGATTTTGGAGTCCAAATTAAAATTTGTGTCAGGGTGGTACCTCTTGGTTAGGAAGATGTAAACCAGCTACACAACAGCAAGCAGAGAGCAAAGGACTCCTAGATGTCCATAGTCCAGTCTGGACTGGGGCACTACCAGGACAACAGAATTTTGAGTTAGCAATGATTTATTGGATTTTAGTTTTTATTTCCTCAGACTTTGTGTTCCCTACATCATCTTCATTCCTTTGTCCCATTGTAAAGTTTGTTTTTATGATTATTACTATATTATTATGTCCTATTATTAGTACTGCTGGGATAAACAAGAGGAACCTAATTTAGGCTAAGCACTGAAATCTGCCTAGAAATTGTGGGAGGAATCCCAAAAAAGTAATAACAGGTGAAATTCAGAATTGAAATAATTGGTGAAGTAGACTCAATTTCATGGAAGGATGAACTAGAATGAAATATTTGGGTCTGACGAGAAAGGAAAGCTATGGAAGAATGGAAAACCTAGATGTACATCTTCTATTACAGATGAGAGTACAGCAAGGAAGATGCAGATATTAATAAACTTGATGTCATAGTTTAGCTAGACTATCTCCAAATAATGACATTTTTGAATGTTTTCTAAAATTTGATTTTTTGTTTTTTTCTAAAATGCTAACTTCATCTTAGTAATTTGTATGTACTTTGTAATTATTTCACTCTATTCTGTTGCTATCTTTAGAAAATATTAGTAAATTATCTAGCGTTATTTTTTATGATCTTGGTGTCACTTTGTGAGCAGGTTGAGGTAATGTAATTGTTATATGTAGCATTTACATATGCTGAAATCAAGCTCATGGTAAAACTTTTGCATATTTCTTAACTCACACAGAGCAAAAAATGTAGTACAAAGATAGTACTCAGCTCCCATTTAGCTGAGAAAACATTGGCCATTCAATTATGAAATAAGTAAATAATAAATAAACCAACACAAATGAGGGAGAGTTTTAAATTCACTCGTCGGAAACAATAATTTTATATATCCTTTGAAATAAAATAAGTTTTAAATATAATAGAAAATTTAAGACAGGGTCATTTCTCTACATGTGAAATTCTTAATATTCATCTACCACATATAGACTTTGAAGTATTTTCATATTATTGAATTCTCCAAACAATGATTGCATTTAAAGTATCTGTGAAATGAAATACATTACAAGAAGTCAGCATGTTGGAAGGTTGGGTTTAGAAAGCAGACATCCCTGGAATAGATGATATTAACTTATATTCTTTCTTCTGACTTCTCTGTGATAATATATTCATCACAATTTATTTTCTATAATTTGTGATGGCATTAATATTTCATAATATAGATTTATAGTATTTAAATATGAAAACTTAATTATCTGAATTGCCTACTATGTTATTTTGAGTACAAATAATGCCATGTCAATTAATATTTAATTTTTAAAAATAATTATTTTAAAAAGTTGTTTGTTTCCAAAGGGTTAAACAAATACATTTAAATAGCTTAAAAATAAAAATGAAAATATACCTCTGCATTTATACTTTTAGATACTTAAAATAATAACTTAATTTCTTTTTTTCTGGAAACCAACAATTCCATGAATTTTATATTTACATAGTTGGCATTTACTGCTATTAAATATTAACACTTTAATACTATACTTAATTACTGCAGAATAATAAACAGAAAAAACAAATGTGATGATAATTTGCTTTTTAGTAGCTTGAATTATTTTAGTGTTAGTTTGAATTATTTTAAGTGATGTCATTATAAGATAAGATATATGTCTATCTTAAGTGTTTATGTGCATATTATTGTTAATTATATATATATTTTTAAGAAAGTTGTACACACTTTTGCTTTATACCTCTCGATCTTGATGTATTATTTTCTATGACATTATGAAAATAACTGAGAAAAAACTTTAAGAACATTTAAGATAAGAATTCACCCAAAAAGAATATATTCATGTATATATATATATGTGTATATATATATGCCTAGTGTTCAATACATTTTAAAGTTCTTCTTGGTTATTAAATGCTTTAAGGATAGCTAGTACATAGTTGGTGGGATAATAGAGCTCAGATATTTTATTTGGATAAATAGTATTGTAAAACACTCATAGAATTGACTGTTAATTCACTGAGAATAATGTGTATTAAAACACTCTTATCAAAATATATCCTTAATTTTGGGAAATGTTCTATGACTGAGAAATCAACTAGGAAAACTATTTATAAGTGTAGATTTGGCTTACTTTCTTTTGAAAATGATTTAAATTATTATTTTATAGAGTTTAATCATGGAATAAAAATCATTGACTCAAATATTATAAAATGCCAGTAGAAATGAGGGCATATTAGAGCAGCTTCTCCTATTTTCATATTATAATCTGGGCCTTCCAAAAGAGGGAGCTAAAGCATTGTGTTAAGCAGTTTGGTTTTAAGAATGTGAGGTTTAGAGCAGTTTTACACATGAATTGCTGTATATATATGTACATTTAACTGAGTTTGATGTTGACTTATTAATGTTGGCATATTAATAGTCAGTACTTAATTTATGATCTGCAATTGTATATTCCCCCAGAAGAAAATTATTTTTCAACAATCAGAAAATAATAAAAATAAATTATAAAAGTAGGAAGAAATATTAACTAAAATTTCTTCTTAAATTTTGAGTCTTACAAAGGAGAAAAATCATATAAGCCTCATATAACTTCCATCATATGATTTATTTCTCTACACTTATACAAGTAAGACTAATAACACTGACGTTGTTTCCATACACATGAATAATCTTTTAAAATAGTATAAAATATGATGCAGTTATAAAGTACAGAGCAGGAGTGTGTAAGATTTTATATAACATCAACAGTATCATTGACAAAGAGATCCTGTGTGTTAATTATGTGTGGTTTTTCCAACACAGTTGCTCCTCAAGTTCCCCATAGACTCGAGCAAGATACCATTATAAATAAAGGTTCATTGCTAGAGTAAAAGAGAATCTGCAGAACTTTATTGTAAAATGGTATTTTATAACAGGATTAATTTAATTAGTGAATAGATTAATTTCTTTCTTCACAACATCAGAAAGAAATCTTTAACTCCAGAAGGAAATCATAAGGAGAGGAAATAATTTACCTATAAATAATTAATTTTCATGTAAACAGACTGTGAAAACAAAGTGTTTAATTCACTACCGGATACTCTTGTGTTGTTATGTTTCCTTGAGACATTACATTGAAAGAGAGGGTTTTGCTCTTTTGTGAATTGGGGGTGCTTATCTTACACCTTCATGCTTTTCTTATTACTCCCATATCACTATAGATAAAACATGGTTAAGAATAGTAATTTCTGATGTGTCTAGTATCTGAAGTGCCTTACAGATAATTTTTTAAAATATATAAACCAATGAAATAACAGCGAGCACAGAATTTCAGAAACATTCTAATATGTAATCTCTCAATGAAATAACTAATTGTACATTTTTTTTAAATCTAGTTTTTCAAAAATTGAGTTTTTTAAAGGATTCATAGGACATTAGAATTATTTATTCTTTGAATGATTCCAACATTTACCTTTAAAATTATCAGACTGACATCTATACTTTGTCTTCTTCAAGGAATTGAACAGTTGTATTGACAAATTTCTCCATATCATACATTTCCTTGATATAAAAATAATTTGTATATGCAAATAGTAGCAAACATAGCACAATGTTATAGTCGCAGAAACATATATAGTGGGTTCAATCAGATGAGTTGATTACTAATTGAATTAGCTGTACCACGCAAATAATTTAAAATAGATAACTGATGACTGAAACATACGTTTCTTTTAGATAGTTGATAACTGAATTTGTTACCAGGTAATGATAGATGTGACTGTCTTGACTGCACAGTTTAAGCAGAGTATTCTGTACACAGGGTAAACGAATACATTTCTGAATATGTGGGACAATAATGAAATTCTAAATCACATTCTTTTTACACACAGAAATACTGATATCAATGTAGGGAAATTTAGGCAATATGGAAGTCAATGGAACAGACCAGTTCTGGTGCTAAACCGGTCACCAACACAGAGGACTCCACATGTTAGAAAAGGTCTTCAAGGAGGCCAGTCTGAGGTCATGATATTTAGGCTTTTGGATACTTCCAAGTAGTTCAGTTATTTGCATTGTTCTTTTTATTTTTTATTTTTTCATTTTTTATTTTTTTTTTTACTTATAAGATGGAAGCTTATTACAAAAGTGGTTGAAAGTTTAATATGACTATTTTCAAGCAACGTTGTAAATGACTTTGAAACTGAAAGAGCCCTTAGATGTCTCCTAGCCTCCTTCCATCATTTTAAAAATGAAGACATTAAGTCCCAGTGTGGAAAATGAATACAAGATCCCTCTCTCTGACCTTTTGACTCCCATCCATTGCCCTCTTTACAATACTAATGGTGTAATGTGCATGGTGGAGTGTAATTCCACCGCATATAATTTGGGAAAAGTTTAGTTAACTCTACTTTAGTAATGAAAGACAGAATAGACACTTCGCATAAATCAATTCTTTCTTCTTCACTTGGGAGGCTCAGTTGATTCATCATACTTTTGTTTTAGGAAGAGTTTCATAGAAAGCTAGACTCATCCACAGCAGTGAATTCAATGGTACTCATTTTTCTCTGTTAGTTACTCATGTCTAATACAATGCCATATTTTACATGTAAAGGATTATGAAACAAAAATAATTTTGTAAAAGTATGCAGACTCTCATTGATAATGCATTCTTATCTATGTAACTACTTCAGTAGGTCTGGATTCTACTCTTTTTTGTTTATTTGTTTGTTTGCCGCAGGATCACTTTTTAAACAATTTATCTGGGTCTTGGTATTCTTACTTGTAAAATCAGTCAATTAATTGAAATGTAAATTTGCTTTCTTCTTGCTGTAATAATTCGTGACCATATTGAATCATTCTTTTCTTAATTTAAAGATCTTTCATCCAACAGAGATAAAATCTTGTAGGATTAACATTTTTATTTAAAAATAGCATGTAAAGGTCAGGCATGGTGGCTTACGCCTGTAATCCCAGCACTTTGGGAGACTGAGGTCAGGAGTTCGAGACCAGTCTGGCCAACATGGTGAAACCCCATCTCTACTAAAAATACAAAATTTAGCTGGGCATGGTGGTGGGCACCTGCAGTCCCATCTACTCGGGAGGCTGAGGCAGGAGAACTGCTTGAACCCAGGAGGCTGAGATTGTGGTGAGCCCGAGATCATGCCATGACACTCCAGCCTGGGTGACAAAGGCAGACTCTGTCTCAAAAATAAATAAATTAATTAATTAAATAAACATAGCATTTAATTTCATTAGAAACCATTTTAAATTGACTCTCTTTTTATTAATGATGAAAACTGGACAAATATTTTCAAAGAATCATATTTTTCATACATTTTCAAATCTTTTTTTATACTTTCATAAATGGGAGATTTTTTTATTCTCCATGTCCTTGGAAAGTATGACTGCTTATATAATTTTTAACAATTTTTCAATTTTTTCAATATGTTCTTATTGTTACTCCCACTCTGCATTCATGATTAATTATATGGTATTTTTAAAAGCCAGTGTAAATTTCTTTTGAAAAAATGTAGTATCACATCAAGTAAAATCCTATTCAGGATAAAACATCTTTTCAATCGTTTATTTTGAGGTATAATTATGTTTTGTTTTCCACCTTCTTAAGAGTCTAGGCAAGAAAAACTAAAACATGTAAGGAAAAGTGTTACTACTATTCTCAAACACAGTAGTGAAATTATCTTGAGTCACTATTAGAAACTGACAGTTTGAGTATATATTTGAGTGAATATAATAATAATAAACAAGAATAACAATAAGCTCTTTGATACTTGTATTACCACAGTCATTAACGACAATTCCAAGAATTCTAATTATCTATACTTTTGAATGAGAAAACTGACATTTGGAGAAATGAAATAAATCAATTGCTATAACATTGGAAGCAAGAGATGAAACTTATGTTCTGACTAAGAGCCTGAATTCTTAACCATTGCGTTTAATATTTAGGTATGCTAGAGTTGATTTCTACTCTAGCTGAAAACATAGGGCTAGTCGTTTGAGCTGGGAATGGAGGTGCAGGAAAGTAGGAGGCATAAAGTTGGTATTGGATCAAAAGTCACAAATACCATACCATTTACAATGCAGCATATGATTTAGGATGAAAGTTAAGCAATGAAGAAAAAATAATAATTTAGCAAAACATGATTTACTCAAAATACAGTGTTGCATTTCCTTATAGAAAATATCTATTAATTTTTTGTGATATAATCTTAAAAATCCAAATTGAGCTTTATTGATTTCTTACAACATTTCAGCCAAAATGTGCATTCTATTGTGTAGAATGAGAAGCACATTGTGTGTTATTTGGGGAAAGAATATTGTCATTACAACTGTTTAATTCATACAAACGGTATAGACCTATCAATATATTTTGAGTAACTTGCTTACAGGTATTTTTAAGGAAAGTTATCCAAGCATTCTGCTAAGAACTTAAAGTTCAATGTTTAGTAAATACATTGCATATCAGGAGAGTCAAGAAAAGATGACTGGGCTCATAACCTAATACAGATATAGTAGGGAAAATAACTGGAGACCAATCAGGGGACTGACCAGAGTCCTGATACAAAGAAACATAGGTTACTTTAGTACAATTAGCTCAGAAAGCTAAACTGAAGATCATCAAAATAATAAGTCAATAAAGAGGGAAGAGAAACCATAAAAGTACCAAAGAAATAAAGGTGGGCATGACACAATAGACAAAGTGCTAACAGTGGAACCTGCAAGACAACAGTTTCTGGGAAGTAGAGAAGAACTGCCATCATGTAATTTGCTTCCTTCTTTTGGAAACTGTACTAAAAGGATGGAAAATGTTCAAGGTAAAACATCACACAGATAGAGAAGGACTTGACCTTTGGCGACATTTGAGAGAAGTCTAGAGCAACAGGTTTTTATTCCCTCGTGCTTCCATGAAGAATAGAACATCCCTCAACATTCAGACTAAAGGAGCATCAATCCTGTTACAGAATTATATTTTTTGGAGAGTTGTAAGATTGTGTCCTGTATTATTACAAATAAAGATACAGAAATCGACAGAGACATATACTGATATATATCCTTACACTAAGATCCCACTTCCTGCCTCAGCTTCAGTGAGTCTTTCACTTATCACCAGGAGGCACTGGAGAACTAAGTTTTTGGACACTCACAGTTAAAATTTTAATTCTCTATAATAGTTGTTTGAAATTTCTGCTTGAAATTTATTAAATAGCAATATTTAATGAAATTCTAACTTTGTATACATAAGAAGATGAGCATTACATCATATTGGAATATCTTATTTAATCAAGCAAGAAAAAATAGAAAAATGTAGGTTTTAATTAATAAAACACTGAAACAAGAAATGCAAAGTGTCCAGTTCACATTCTTATTATACGTTTATAATTACTGAGATAAGCATAATATAACAATGTGGGATTTATGAATTAAATTAACTAGAATTAGAATTCTATTCTAACATGGGTAAATTTCATTAACATACCAGGGATGTGTCACCTGTTATTTTTTTCTACCCAAAATAGTGTGTGTCATAATATTTCCTTCTCCTCATTTGGATTCAATTCAAATGTCACCTTCTTCGAGAAACCTTCTCGTGCCACGTTCATAAATCTCTGCTTACCTCTCCAGTCACTCTCCATCATACTACCTGTTTCCACAGAATTTAAACATATTTTTAATTATTCTTTTTGTTATTTGTATCACTCCTCTAGAAAATACCTTCTTATGATTAAAAACTTTGCATCATACTCACTGCTATAATACTGGCATCCAGAAAAATGCTTGATGCATAGTAATGTTTGAATAAACATTTGGTGCTAATGCTTCACTATAGAAAAAAATTAGTAAGTAATATAAATTTAAATATTTTGTATATTTTATAAGCATTAACGCCAGTTGACAACGCATTGGAGAAACCAGTAAATCATTAACATTCACCAAAAAATACTGTTCAAATTAATTTTGGTGAATGTTACTTACAAGTATGCAATCATTATTACCACTTTTGTTAGAATCATATTTTTCAAACCACAATAAAATCCTTACATAAATGAATCATCTTTTATAAGTTGTATTAATTTTAAGGTCACGAATGGCATTTACTTTATGGTGGTTAATGTAATTCAAAGACTAAAAGGGGGAAGTCATAAAAAGATTTAAAAAAACAAAGTCAAATACTTGGCATTAAAACAGATTATGATACGAAAGCTTAGGAAATTTTATTATTATTGATTTAAAAGATTTTCATCATTCACTCATATCTCCAAGATCCATGAGTAATATACTCATTTTAACTTCAAGCGATAAAATATCTATGATATTAGTATTCTATATTAATTTCAAGTAATACAACTTGCAACACAAAATTGTTCAAAATACAAAGCATTTCCATTGTGTGCTATGTCAACTTAAGGAAACTTATGATGTGAATATTTACATTCAGACTAGCTTATCTAATTTCAAGAACAATGAAATTAATCATTAAATTAATCTAGGCTTCTCTCCTACTTTTGCATATGGAGGGAACCAATACCCTTTACCCGGATACAAGAACCTGAACTATAACCTTCTTAAGAATAATGGTAGTCATTAAAGAAGCCATCAATTGTGTCTCCTCATAAAACCCTATAATGCAGTTACTGCTAATATCTTACTTTCGCATAGAAAGCTCCTGGAGCGCCAAGGCATTAAAAGACTTTCTCAAACTCACACATGAGGTATAGAGTAAAACTGGTTTTTGTAGGTAGGATGTCTGGCTCCAGGACTCTACCTGCCCTTACCCTGACTATCATAAAATACTGCCTGCTAAACTTGTTTACTACATTTTACATATGACACAATTTGCACCCAGAAGTAAAGATAACCTACTAGCAAAATGGAGTAAGTAAATGTGGGAGCTGGGAGGAGATCGCGGGTCTCCACGTGCATGGGGCTGGCATCATCAGCCTAGTGCACTTTTGTTTTTATTCTGATAAAATGGTGTTGTTGATCATAAATGTTTTAATTCATGAACTGGTAAGCAGTCCATACATTTTTGGGGGGATATAGAAACTCTCCATGGATAACATGAAAGCTGTAGCCTTTCTTCTAGTAAACTCAAATTAAAACATAAATACAGTATTTTTGGACAGATTTCAGAATAGTTTTGACTATTTAAAATGTTCATTTTGACATTATAGGGCAATAGCCCTCAGATTTTTGTGATCAAGAATGTCTAGACCGGGCACAGTGGCTCGCGCCTGTAATCCCAACAATTTGGGAAGCTGAAGTGGGCAGATCACTTGTGTGCAGGAGTTCGAGACCAGACTGGCAAACATCGTGAAATCCATGTCTACCAAAAAATACAAAAATTAGCTGGGCAAGGAGGCGCACACCTGTAGTCCTAGCTACTCGGGAGGTTGAAGTACAATAATCACTTGAACCCGGAAGGCAGAAATTGCAGTGACCTGAGATCCTGCCACTGTACTCCAGTCTGGTTGACAGAGTGAGACCTTGTCTCAAAATAAATAAATAAATAAATTCTTTGTAGAAGTAAATATCCTAGACCCCGCTTTCTGAATTTACTATATACTACATAGGGCTTGATAAATAGGTACTGTTGTAATGGACAGGTAGTTGAGAATGGCATTTGAATAGCAGGGAATCACATGAAAGAGGGCATGGAGTCAGGCAAGGACAAGTCTTTTCCATAAAGTGTGGTATCTGTTTTGACGAGAGTGATTTTCACTAGAGTGATTTTTGAAAGTACACTTGGAGATAATTCAATTCCTAAAGTGTTTCCTGACAAAATTCTGCTTCAAGTATATTTTTAGGTACTGGTTTATAGATATAAACGAAAAACCATATTTTAAGACTCAGAATATAGCAGAAAAAATTAAAATACAGGAAAAAACCCAATTGCCAAAAACCAAAAACTTAGATTCAAGTCTGTAGAGTACTGACTTACATTTCTGGATGTGATGGAGTGTTGGTAGGGATTAGGAAAGAGAAGATTACTTGAACACATTCCTACTTTACAAAATTATATTTTGTAGAATGTATCAGTAGTTAAAAGAATTGTTGGCCAGGGGAACAACTAAAAGATTGTTTAAATAATATGGCACAAAAGGTATTAATTTTCCAAAGAATGGTCCGAGGATTAAATAGGAAAGGCCAATTTAAGATATAGTAAAGATTATATCTCACTCCATTTGACAACGTCTTATTTTAAAAGAGATAATTACAAATTATGGAATTTTTTTTATGTGAAACTTTTGGAAGCATTGAGGAGTAATGAAAACATGACCTTAAACTAATGTGAAACGTTATAGTGTAATTATTGGGTTATTTCATATTAAGATTATTGGTTTCAATTTTAGAGGCAATATCAAAGAGAATTCACTTCACACAGGGTTAGTTACCAGTAGGGTATAATCTATAAAATATGTCTCATAGAATTGGAGCAATATTGGATGTTTATACCGAAGAGAAAATATAATATGCTAAGCAAAATTTTCTTGGAATGAATTTAATGTTATTAAATAGAGGTGGAATAAAGATCAGTTCCAAGCTATCTAGGCAAAACAAAGTCAGAGAGAGATAGAGAGAAAGTTACAAGTAGATATCTTATCACAATGACAAGAAAGGAATCTCTATCTGAAGTTGTTTGAAACAGTGGACTCCAAGCGAAGGTGGTTTTCCCAGTGCAGCAGGTGCAGCCTCATCACAGCACAGTGCCTAAGATGTGGTAGTGTTCAATAAGGAGAAAATTTAAATGTAAGAAGATGAAATAATTAGCTAACGGATGGATGAATACATTATTACAAAAAAATCTAAGGATATTTTTCCTGATTGTGAGTCTAAATGATAGGAAAGTGAACGGCTCATACGGGATCCCAAATAGACTTATCCATGAACCTGCACACATTTGGGAGATCACATTACAGTGGTGGTGTTAGGAGAAGCATTGCTTCCTACACCTGCAAATTATAAGATGGACTGACATTGCTATGAAATGGAAATGAGACACAAGATCAGTTTCTTCATGTGGAAAGTTAGAGACATCCATTATGGGGCTCCTGAGGCCAAGCAGGCAGTATAAAAACATTTTGCCAATTTGTCTCTCCACTCCACCTACCTCCGTTAAAGGTAGTAATAAGTATGCAAGGATATCCTTTGCTTTTCAAGCCTCAGTTTTTCTTAACAGTTCTCCAAAATCCTCATATACCTGTATACTTGCA
This sequence comes from Chlorocebus sabaeus, assembly GCF_047675955.1. NCBI lineage: Eukaryota > Metazoa > Chordata > Mammalia > Primates > Cercopithecidae > Chlorocebus > Chlorocebus sabaeus. Next base: position 67,520,177 of record NC_132907.1, on the reverse strand, counting down.
GGGCTGCGTTGTTGGACGTGTGGACAGGTCCTCTTTTTAGTAAAAGTACTTCTCATTCTACTTATCTCTTCTTTGTGAATTGTGACCTTGGCAATACTCAACTGTCTCTAAGGTTCATTTCCCGTAGTAGGGAGAGACGGAGGAGAGGAGAAGAGCTTCTAAAGCTAACCATAAAATATGCTGACCCATTTTTATTAGTTTCCACACCTAAGGAATTTCTTGTGTTGGAAAAGCCACTTTTTGTAGCAATTAACTGAGTAATCTCCCAAAATGAATGCCCAGTTAAAAAGGAGAAGCACTTTTAGTTAAATTTATTCTGTCTTTGAAGTAGAGGAGGAGTTGGGGTAGGGAATAATGAACCAGGGAAAGTAGAAAAGCAGGAGGGATGGAAACAGAAGTAGCAGAGAAGCAGAGATTAAAAAAAGTTGTACTGAATTAAGAAGCACAGGTGGTCAAAAGCAAAAATATAAATAAGTCATCGCAGTTTATTGTAAGGAGAAAACCTATCTGCTTTCTAGGTATCAGCATAGATTTATGCTGAATCTGTTAGAAAGCAGTAGACGACATACAACCTAAGTCAACTTTACTTTAGCCATCAAATGATTTAGAATTAAAACATAACAAAAAAAAAATACAGAAGGAGATGAGTATGGATATCGTTCCTCAAAGATTATAATTATATTTAAAGGAGCAAATACATATAACACTCAGCACATGAATCTAGCATATTAAATATAGTAACAGTAATTTTTCACATCTATATATAATTATATACTTGGTATATTATTTGATTTTTTAAGTATATATGTTATCTAGAACATTTTAAATCACATGCTAACTACTAAAAATATCTTCTGTAGTCTTAACTTATATACTTTCTTTTCTGTATGCTAACATTGGTTACAAATTTTTTCAAGTTGATTATTTAATATGTTTAATTTTTTCTCACAATGAAGATAATTAAAGATCACTTTCATACAAAGCTGCTTAACATAAGCCAAAAACTGAGAAAGAAATGTAAGTAAAACATTACATAATTAGAATTGGATATATGATTACAACTGCTATTTTAATAAAAAATTCATATCGTTTATAAAACATCTCTTCTTCATAGAAAACCACTATGTTGTATGAATATACATAGAATTCTAAAATGATAAAATAGTTACTTATTTTTCAAGATATCCTTTCAAATTCATATTTTATAGAACAAAATAATACTTTTAAGTGGTCAGGATACATTCCTTCAAACAGATAACCTAAGTAGAATTTGCAATCTGGTTAGAATGTACTCACACTCTTTCTATATAGGCCTTTTATTCATATTTTCTTGTAATTTAGGAAGACTACAATTTATGATCTTTGCAATATAAATCTAAGACATACATAAGTCGTATATTTATCCTGCAATGACATTGTATTATTTCCTGAATGTGTGTTAAAAAATTTATTCGGTGTAAGACTTCAATAGACCTAGTTTAGTTTTAGGTGTATAGAAGAATTTTCTTGCCCATGTTTAATAAAGAGTTGCAGTGGTTTCAAAGCCAATGCTTTATCTGTCAACTAGCAAACTTGCATGCCTAATAGGTCTGGGAGGAGCAAAAGGTCTACAGTGGCAACATGTTTCAATGTAAACTGTTGTGTGACTATGCTACTGAATCTGCTGTGGACTCCCACCCCTCTCATGTCTTCATTCTGTCATTTGGTCTCTGGAGGTTTCAACATTAATCTTTGGGTATAAATGCTTATGAACTCCCAGTAGCTTGCTGACACATACTTATTTCAAGAAATTTGATCAGAACAATTCTCTTCTTAATTTTCTAAAATCATATATGATTTCCAAAGTTGAAACTTACTTTCCTATTTAAGTAAAATAATCTGGCATATTTAGCTATTGAAAAACCCAGTTTAACAAAGGTCACAGGTCCAAAGCTGTGAGGGTGAGACACATCACACATATTTATATATCTAACTGTCTATGTATAGAGATATATATATAAAAATATGAATAGACTATTGATAAAAACTCTCCATCTTACTATGGTGAAATAACCCTATAATATTTTTTAAAAAGCACTTTATTATTGATATTCACAATTTGTATTTTAATAGAACTTCATATTTTAAACTGACTGAAATTAACTATAATTATAAAGATATATATTTTTATTGCAAGTATAATAATATTCTTTATTGTCAGTGATTGTATTAGGAATCTGAATTCTAAACTAAACAAAAAAGATAAATATCATTTGAATAAACAAGTGTACATATTATTATAATACATTAATGATTTAATTTTTGGGAAAATTATGTATTGTCAGAAATACAAATCTGAATTTTATTTAATGCTAGTATGTGAAAAAAGCTGAATTCAAATCATATTTAATATGTCACATCATCTAGATAAACTGGCAAAACTTAGGGGAGGAAGAAAACTATTTTCTTTCTTCCAACTCTTGGACCTATTCCACTCCCTGCTTAATACATGTGTAAATACTTTATTAAGTTGTAACATTAATAAGTTGTGACATTAACCTAGAAGAAGTGGTAGTAATAAAATATTCCTGTTTGCTTGTTTTATGAAGTACTGTATATCACATATAAGAAAAAGTGATACTGTTTAAACTTAGTATCATTTTTAATATAAAGTAAATATACCGTCAAGCACATTGTTGATTTACCAAGTAATACAACAAATATTTAAGAGCTATTGACTCTCAGGGAAAATAGTCAAATAAGTATTTAAAAATTTCACCATATAATGTGTTTGCTTTGTATTATACATGACCAATGTAAAATTATAAGAATTTTATTTCCTGATAATTATCTACTTTTTATATAAACATAGTTTGAGATAGCATTAACTTCTATGTTACATATTTCTCATCCACTGTAAATGTGGGTAAAATGATAATAAATTTTGTGAGGTGTTCAAGAATTGTGAACATTCAATAAAGAATAATTATTTCCAGGTACAGCCTAAAAAATAAAATTCTAATTTTTCCTATTCAAAAAATTATCCAATTCAACCATTTTAGATGGTCTATAATTGAGTTTAAGATTTTCCAAAAATAAAAAATGTTCAAGTGGTATTTTATCATTTGTTTATAATATCTAATACTGACTAACAGAAGAGTTACTTTAGTTCCTCCTGTTACACCATTGTAATAATTAAATATGATAATTAATTTATGTGAACATTGAATTTTCACAATTTTTTAATTAATTGATTGTGCTTTCTTTCTGTTTTGCATATCTATTCTGGATGCATACACACACAAACACACAGACATGGCTATAGATACAGACATACAGAAATATGAATGAAGAAACATATATGCATATATAGAGATAAAGTTTTAAATATATAAATAGAAGATACATAGATGATAGATACATAGATACATAGATGATAGATAGATACATAGATGATAGATAGATAGATAGATGATAGATATATAGATGATAGATACATAGATGATAGATAGATAGATGATAGATACATAGATGATAGATACATAGATGATAGATAGATAGATGGTAGATAGATAGATAGATAATAGATACATACATAGATGATAGATAGATACATAGATGGTAGATAGATAGATACATAGATGATACATACATAGATGATTGATAGACAGATACATAGATGATAGATACATACATACATACATAAATGATAGATACATAGATACATAGATACATAGATGATAGATAGATAGATACACAGATAGATACATAGATAGATACATAGATGTTAGTCTGTAATTTCAACTAAGTTTTCTGTTAACTTTCTGTTAAGTTTTCTTGAACGTTTAAGTTTTCTTTAACAAGAAACTGTTACATTTCTTCTGCAGCTTAATTACCATTAAAATTAAAAAGAAAACATTTTTCTTACATGTTCTTTATATTATGAAGCATTTATAACATATAGATGTGAATATTTTAAAACATTTCTAGAAATTATGTAATAATACTACAGTAACCTGCTTTGGTAGAAAAAAACAAGTACATTTTAGAGTTGGCTGATTGTCCGAGGAAAACTCCCTTAGACAACTTTTAAGACTCATTTCCCAGTTTTATAAAACTAGTGTATTTCATATCATGTCTTTTGACCCAGGAAGTGAATTACTGTTGCTCTTTTGCCTGGATTACACTTTGTTATATGCATTATTTGTTGTCTCCCCTGTTATACAGATTGCTGTGTATATCATTTCTTTTTTTATATGACTTTCCAAAGATGCTCTTTTACAAAATATGAGGAAAAAGTCTATTATGCTTTGGAAACTGTGTTAATAATATATAAAGTATGTCAAGTGCAGCATATTCTAATATAAATTCTGTTAGATATATGTTTCTACCAACTTCCAATACATTAATGAACATATTAAATCTTTCATATTCAAATTTAAATAATAACTATTAGTTACTATATTTCCACTGTAAATTGAACTAGTGTTTGGAGGAGAAATTAAAATGAAGTCATCCACACTCTTCGGAATTGTAGAGCCAATTTCAAAATCTGATATGAGGGGTTGGCTTTTTAATCCATATTTATGAAACCATCATATGCTCTGGTGTTTCATCTATCAATTAGAGAGGTCAAAAATTATCTTGCTCATCAAGAGAAATGGAAGATATACAAAAATGCTTGTTTCTCCTGCAACTGGATTATAATTTGCTAAATTAATAAGATAGAAAAAAATACTCAGAAAAACCTTGAATGTCATTTTAAGAAAATATTCAGCTCTTTTCTTTTTGTCTTTACTTTTCTTCCTAAAATATAAATAAATAATACATCTCTCTCACACACACACACAAACACACAAACACACAGAGCATCTGTGACCACAGCACCCCATGATGTTTCCACTTTCCTCTCACAGCCAATGAGATCCATTATAATGACTTTTATGTTTGGAGAGGTGTTCCTTGGAAGTGCTAATATGAAGTCTCTTGGTCAGGCTCCAGAGACCCTGCTTTTGTTCAGGCACTTTGCATTTGTAATGTAACTAGAAGACCATGTCTTTCTAGTGCTAAATTTAGGGATAAGTGCATTAACATGTTAGGGCTGTTATGGAAATGTGTAAGAGTGCTATAAAGACATTTTCCTCACTGTATACTCCTTACCATATTTTAATAATGAGGATAATGGTGCTTCCAGGCAGAGAAATTGAAATGACTCACAAGAGGAAAAAAAAAAAAAAAAAAAACCTTTTTAGATTGTTTATAACAATCCAGAATTCATTGTTTTCAATAGTCTATACATCTCTATCTATCTATCTATCTATCTATCTATCTATCTATCTATCTAATCTTCATCTATGTATTTATCTATTATCTATCTGTCTATCATCTCTTTATGTATTTTTCTATATTTCTAATTTGAGTTTCATGACTTAATACCTTAAAGTTCCACGTAATATTGCATATATATACATATACACATATATACACATATACGTGTGTGTGTGTATATATGTAAAACTTGATAGTCTTGAATATGTAGCTTGATCTCTTTCTAAGCCTCCGCTTTCACATGTGTAAAATTAGAGAGAGAGAGAGTTAAAATCCCTTTTCTAAAGTTCCAAAATTTTATATAAACACCTAAATAAGATAATTTCATGGGTATTGAGAGTTATTTGGGATATCTTTGAAAAGACAACTTGTTTCTGAAAACAAATATGCAAGATACAGAAAAAGAAATTGCTTTATCTTAGGAAACATGTTTTCTGTTCTATAAGAGAAATGACCACATTTATAAATTTAGCATCAGGTAAAAACAAACAAGACTCATTTTAAATCAATGTCCTTCTGATTCTATTTAGCATGCTTTCTTCTTCTTTAAGAAAATTTAAGCAGGTGATTTATAAGGTAAAATACCCAAGAAACTAAATAGAATTTTTATTACAAAAAAATCTCACCATGAATCAAAATTACTCTATGTTAATATTGCTATTGACTTGTGTGTGTGTGTGTGTGTGTGTGTGTGTATGTGTGTGTCCTTGAAGTCAAAAGTATTACACTGGACATTTTTTAAGGCATCATTTTTTTCTAATGTGAGATTATTTGTACATCATATTTAAATGTGTCTTTGAGTGAGCAAAATTAGTCTTAAAGAATATAGCAAATTAATGATAAGTTATATTGAAGCATCTGCATTAATATTAAATAATTATCTATCTAGACTGTTTACTTTCATAGAGAACAAGTTACAGCCAATGTTTATTCATGACACATTCACACATTTTAAAAAATTAACTTTCACCTTAATCTATACTTTCTTGCATATTATATGTTGCCACATTAATTGCATATTTTATATTATATAATTTGTAAGCACTCTCTACAGCATTCTTATTAACTACATCCATATACTGTAGAAATATTGTGGGGAAGGAGCATCTGCCTCATATCACTATTGATACCTAAATAAAGCTAAGCCAGTAGAATAAAAAAATATTAATTAACTTTGCTTTAAAAATCTTACTTGGTGAATGTACCATGGAAGGCACACAGCATTGGCTAAGCTTGGCATGTATAGGGGTTATAGGAAAACACCAGAACAAATCCCTCCATGCAGGATGACGTTCAAATGAGCTTCTGATTCAACACACGATTTATCAAGCTGAGCAACACAACATTTAAAAGAATAATTTCAAGATCAACTTTGATATTGTACTCTTCTGACACACAGGCAATGGTATGAGACATTTTTATTTTCTTTATGCAATGAATGCAATAACAGTAGCATAAGTATGCAAACCATTTTGAAGATTTTTAAACTTTCAAATACTGTAATAAAAGAAAAATAGTATTTTTTATCCTAGAAAAATTATTATCTGACAGGACTATTGTTTTTATTAGTACTACCAAATCTGTCTAACTTCAGTGTATTACTCTTAAATTCATACTACTCTCTGCTTTCTCTAAAGCAGTTCTTCTATTTATTTCCAGAATTGGATTTGCTCCTAGTATGTACTTATCTTGCTTTCTTTTTCATTTTTCAAAACACGTATAGAGATGAAGGTATTTCAACATGTAAACATATATCTGTTAAGTGCATATAATTATTTGTCTACTCCTCATTTGGAAAAACTTCAGTCAAACCCATAACATATTTGGTGACAAGACTACAAACACATGCTATTTATGTTATGTTCAAGTTCTTTGGTGCTATGTGCTGTAATAGCATGTTATTTCATTTTCCTTATCTTTCAAAAGATCTATGTTTCAAACCTGGACTAGCCAGTTTTATAGTTGCAAAAATGTATTTCACAATTGACATAGCCTTGCCTAGGCAATGATGTAGTGTTTGAATGTGAAAAATAGGATTCATCTTCTGCAGAATGTAGGAGAAGGTTTTTTACAAAATTGAGAATCTTGAATAATCGAAGTCATTCTTTACGACTGTGCCTGAAGATGGGTAATTCTTCTAAATTCATAGATAAAGCAAAGAGAGACGAAGAAATATTCCCTTCTGTCTTGCAAAAGTTACCACTTTTTTTTTTTGATGTCACAAAATCATTCATTCTTCATGCTACAAAGATTTAGAAACCTTGTGAAAAAATCACTATTAGGAATCTCATATATCTATAATACAAAATATAAAATGACAACACATCTCCGGAGAAGACCACCAATTTCTCCTCAGATCTGTAGTCCATTGTATCTTCATCAAAAGTTGATGATACAAATAAATGTAAACTTATCTACTACAGTTAATAACTTTCTTTTTATGACACCTTTGTTATTTAAAACAGATGATGAGAATTTCACCCTGGTAACAATCTCTAACTGTCAATACTAAAGAATTTTGATGACTTTATAGCTAAAATCCAAGCCTTTATTGAGACAAGCATACCTGCACAAATTTATGTGGTGTTAATGGTCATCTTGAGCATGCGATGGAAAACACAATAAAACAATTATCCACCAAATCAATGCATTTCCCACGTCACTTCAATTTTTTTCAATGCCAATTTTGCCTTAGAAACACTCCCTTTCTTGTGGCTTTCATCTAGTCGTCATGACATTAAGATATATTTGCCTACAATAATGGAAAACAATTATAGCTAACAGATATATACATTCAAAGTGTTGACCTCAGTGAGAGTCACAAATATGTGAAGAAACCTCTTTTACCAGGTAAAGTGATCACCTTAATCCTGACATCCAATATGCATCTGTGGCATTTTTACTATTCATACATTGTTTCATTGATAATATTGAAAATAAAGAAAGCATTTCTTATTCAATTATGAATAAAGATGCCCTTATTTTTGACAGTTTTGACTCAAATGATTTAAACAAAAGTTATGAGAAGACCAGGAGTCCATTTCAAAGTAATATAATAATCATATACATGAGCACATAAATATGTGAGTAATTGAAAGCCACCACGATCAACTGATACAATTTTAAGTTTAGTTTTATTTTTACAACAATATTCCATATGCAAATATGAGGACTATAAAAAGAGCTTGAGTAGGTATCAGCTTTGTAAAAGTAAAATAAGAAGCAAATGTTGCAAGTTTTGTCACTGAGCATGTAAACATTTTATTCAAATACTACTAAAATGTATTCTTATGTGCTTCCAAGTGTTGAGAGAGAGAGAGAGAGAGCAAAATATAGCAACCAGGAGAAAAGCAATATTTGTACTACTTCGTTATAAGAAAGCAAAAACTGAATAGCTTACATTGTCAAGCAAAGTAAATAACACTTACCTTGCTTAACAATGGAACTGAGTTTAGCCCTACTCCGCACTGACAATTCCGTTGTTGCTTCTGTCTCGGTCCTTCTCTTCTCTTTTTATAGTATCTTCACAGCTGAATCTTCATGCATCTCAGTGTGGCTTTCTCTTCGAGCATCACTTTTAACTCAGACAGGCAGGAAGCTGAAGCCAAAGGAACTCTCTATCTGATTGGTTTCCATTCAGCGTTTCTGATTAATAAGAAACGTCCCTCAAATAGGAAGATACTGCCGCTGATGGCGCTGCAGGGCGCCAGGTTTGGGCTTGGGGGACTGAAGACCTCTTTGGACACAATGATTTGCAAGCGAATGAAGTGGGAGGACTCCGAAAGGAGGGCTTTGTCAAAGACCCCCCATAAGAAAAAACGACACAGTGTTTTTAGTCTCGGTTAATCAGCTCTCCTTAATCTGTTTGCAATTGGGAGAGAAAGGTCACAGCATGTCTGTAACCTGTAAATCATCTGTAGAAAATATATATCACAGGGAGAGTGCTGTTGCTCAAATGAAATTTTGTGTATGGTTCCTGCAGAATTTACTACTACCTATTTCAATTCAGTGTCAAAATGTCAAGTTTAAGAAAAAGAGGAGAAAAAGAATTCAGATAATATTTATCATTAATAACGATGAATTTTTAACTTTGCCTCTATGAGTATATAATCTAAAATAATCTTTTGCAAACAATGTTAAACATCTACAAATTAATGATTGACATATTTGCTTTCAGTAAAGATAATGGTTTTAATTATAATTTTAAATTTCTGGAACGACTTTGCTTCTTACCCGATCATGCAATTGAATGAGTTTCATCTTCCCTGGAAATAACCAAAAATAATGGTGACCATAACCACATCACAGAAACTACATGATCCACCTGTTAGAGTCCCTGTTGTACATTGTACAACTCTCAGAGAGGGTGAACCAAAGCTAAAGTCAAGCCCTGCTTTAGAGAGAAGTCTGTTTAGTAGTTCTGGAAATGGCACAATAAGAAAGGTATTGATTAGTCGATAAATCCTTCTGAAAAAAGTTCTAGTAATAGTTGTATGAAATGCACGGTGGGGATATGGCTCACTTTATAACGGCTCGTTAAGTCACAGTAAGTAAATACCTTAAGTGCGAAAAAATATCAATATCCTATTTGATGCTTCAAAGGAAAACTGACAATAGAAAAAACAATTCAACTTCTATTTTTTCCCCCAATGGTAAAGCTTATCCATGAAGGGTAGATAATAGAGGTGCCCATCAGAGGCTTGTGCATTATGTAAATTCGTTTCTTTAAAAGGAAAACAAATGTTTTTTAAAAGATACAATTTTACGTATCTCCAAATAAAATGTGACACTACTAAAACGTGGTGATTGAACATGGAGTGAATGGCTTTTAAATACTTGTGTGTTTGAAGTGTAGGAGGTGGACAAAAAAGGGAACTTTATTTTGTTCATCTATAAATAAAGAAAAAGAAGGAAGAAATAAAGCCTTATGCATATTCCCAGGGCTAGAGAGATTCAAGTGGTTAAGACAGCTTGGTGAATTCTTCATGGAGGCTAAGACTGTTTTCTTGAGGCGAAGACACTTAATTTAAAATTCACAGGCTCCTTTAGACTTATGTCCGCTGGGTCTACTCGCTCCTTTAAATAAAACTACATATTATAGAAGCCTCTTTATTAATACTGAGATAAAGTAATGAATGTAAAGTGGGAAAAAGGAACCAAACAAAATATTTTATCATAGTTTAAGGTAAATATTCACAAATAAAAGCTTTAAATCCCTTATGTTGCATACATTTTATTTCCCACTGAAATCCAACTGTGGGAAAAGGCTGTTCTGTGTGAAATCCACAATTCAACAGAGCAGTCTAAATCCTGATTTGAAGTTATTTTTACTACTCTGCGAAAAAAAGGAAAAAGAAAAGGGTTCCCAAATGAAAGGTCTTCTACCTTTCTCTTGTTTGGTATGGAATTAGCATTTGAAAACAAATGACTTAAACCTTGGAATTGTCAAAGATTCTTTTATATCATGTGCATAGCTACTTGTAAGTTTTCAAATGTGAGTAGCATTCTATGTCACATGAAAACAACTTTTCATACTTGCAGCAATGTGTACGAATATTTAGCAAACAAGTTTGTACAAAAGTATTAGTCATTATTTATATTAGTAGAGTATATGCCCTCCTTTTATGTATTTAGACATAAAAAGTTATTAACAGTAAATGTAAAATATTATTTGAAGTATTCTTTTCAAGATTAGTTTGAATTTACTTTTTCTTAATTATTTGGTATATTGAATGTATTACCTTATTGTGGAAAAAAATTATATGAATATTTATCTTTTCTTCTTCTTTGAACATAATGCATTGTCATACTTAAGGACTTCATCTATTTAATGCTGTTCAACAACATGGATACATCTCTGCCATATACAAAACTTCACTTTTTTTGCATTTTATCATTACAAATATATTCCATTGTATAATGGTAATTCTGCAAACTGTTGAGAAAGAAAAACTGAAAAAAATAGACACAATGCTAGTTTATCATGCAGTGAAATAGAAAATAAACTTTATAGTCAAGCGAGTTTTTAAGCTTACAACTTAAGTCCTTCAGTCTTCAGACAGGTCCGTAAAGCCATAGTTATGGTATAGTACCAGGAAAATCTTGAGACAGAAGCTACCTGTGCTATGAGACCACCCATAGGAACACCCTGAAATTTAAGACCACCCTCTGCTCTTGGTAACACACATTCGCACCTTCCAAACTAAAACTGAAATACTTTGCACAACAGCTCTTGCATGTCACTACTCTAAATATTCCTTTCCAGACCTCAGCACCAAGGGCTTGCTCCTATGACCTGAAGATTAAGCTATACTTAAGAATTAAGCAAAAATTATAAATTCCCTTCTTTTCTCTAGCAAGCCATTGATATCAATCTCATCATTGTTCACATCCGATCATTTATCAGGCCTTCTCAAAAGTTTAAGCTTCTCCTGTCGTCTACCATCACCATGATTCTAATTACTCTCTGGCTTGGAATACCCTCAGGTCTTACTGGAATCCCTTCAGTCCAATTATGACCATTGATGGATCTCAGTGTGACACCACAAAATCCTTTGAGTCCTTCAACTTTTCTTTGAACATTCTCTGCAGCTACCTGCTCTAACTGAAAGCTGGCTGTTTTCTGAAGATTCTTTTCTATTTTTGATTTCTCACAGGAAAAATGATATTACTCTCACAGCCATGTAAAACAACGCCTGGAGTTGGGATAGATGATCTTCTGCCTTGTCATTGCTGGGCCACTTTTCTTCATTCTTTTCTCCATGCTTGCTGTCAGCTTATTTCTTGTTTAACTCTACTTGTCAAAATCATTTGAAGACCAAATCATTACTCCTCTTCATTCATTGAAAGTGAATACCTGTGTTAGTATCTTATTATTATTTTTATCATGTTTTGTTATTTTGGTTTATGACTGTCCTCATTCTTAAGAAACTTAGTAGCCACTTACATGATCCTCAATAATATACCCACCCCTTCCTTGTCTTGACTTTCACATTCCCAATAATCATTTCCTCCTCTCCATTCCAGTTTGCAACCCTATGGCCACACTTTATTGAGAAGAGAAAATTATTCTTTGTCTTCTGAACAACCATATTGGCTTTTCTCTATTCCGTGCCTCAAGGTGGACTAGCAATGAATTGACTCAGAACTAAACTGGATTAGCCTTAAAGGCTATTCGATTTCTACTTGCCTTTTGTGACTGGCAAATGGATTCCTCCAGAGGACAAAATCAGAGGGAAAAATGTTCATTTTATCCTTATGGCCTTATCTCAACAAGACAGTTCAAAGGATCTGGTACCCACTGCTCCCTCCTAGGGTGGAGATTCTCTTCGAGTGTTCCCTGTGCACCTAGCGCAAACACTCCTTTCTGTGAGATGGAAAAACCTAAGAAACTAAAAGCATTATATCGATTTTCTCTGTTACATTTTTTTTTTTTTTTTTTTTTCCGGATAAACTTTGCTTTGCACTTATGCTGTATGTCATGGTCATGCTTGTTCTGACCTTAATACCCAGACTTTAATAAGCAAAACCAGTATGACTTCTAAAATATGTTTTCTCAAAACTCCTAATTTTGATCTTATGACCTCTATAATTAAGTTATTTTTTCTGTGATCTGATGCCAGCTATTCTTCCTTCCTTTAGGCCCTGCCATTGACTCCACACTTCTTTTTTTTTTTTTTTAAATGTTTGTCATCTCTGTGAGATCTCCTTTCTCTGCTTATGTAGGTTTTTCCTGAAACCCATGATCAAAATCACACTCATACATACTCTCTGGTTTTGCCATCACTCTGTGATTGCATGAGTATGTAATAATTTTCTTAGTGAAAAGATAAAGAAAGGGGCTATATATTGTATTTGTAGCAATAAAATATGGAGCAGGCACAGACTCTGGGAATGCTTGGAATCATGGTTGATGGGGTGATCTGTATCCCAATAATGCAGCAACAGCAGCACTTTGGCATCAGAGTTTCTGTTCTCAGCTGCTCGTTTTTCTTCATTGTTCAGGGAGCTTCAACAAATTCCAGGTCTTATCTTGAAGATGAGGGCTCAGGAAGATCAAAACATCCTTGAAGTCTATACTTGGATGTGCATAAACTATGCAGAACATGGATGGTTTCTAATAGTCACTCCCTAGTTTTTAAAATTCTGCTTATAGTTATGCTTATCTCCTGTATACGACTCTCATCATTACTATCATTATCCTACCATGACGACTAATGCCGCCACCACTAATAATAATAATAGCACTAATAATAATAATAGCAATGGTTTTCATTTATTGTATACTTACATTCATAACCGTTGGTCTTCTATAAATGTCATTTCTTAAAACAGCTCTACAAGGTAGATTTTGTTTTTTCTTGGTGGGGTATAAGGTAACCGATGCTTAGTAAGGTTATTTGTCAAAGTCCACTTAGCTAGGCAGTTGATACAATCAGGAGTAGAAACCAGTCCTATTTAAGTTCACTGCCAATCCTGTTAACCACTACCCTATAAAGCTGACTTCAGTTGTCCCATCGGCAGCAAAGTGTATCACAACTAAGGTACTGATGGCCAAAGGTAAATATAATATTGTATAGCCCCTAGAAAAAAGTCTCATCCTCAAAGTTTCTGTATGATATAAATATATCTCTAAAATGTTTGTCCTTGCTAACAAGATTTTTTTAATATAAAGCACTGGACATTTTAGCAAGAAATTAGATTATAAAAACAAGCAAATTTATAAATAATTTGCCAAAAATTGTTTATAAAAGATGACAAAGTATACAAGATCTATATGTATAAAGCATATTTTAAAAAATGTTTAGGGTCATAGGTGCGACTTTTGGAAATAATTTAAAATGCTTTTCCAGAACATGTTAGATAAGTATTCTTAAAAAAAAAAAAAAAGTAATAAATATTTCCACATTAAAGAAAAATATATTTAAAATCTAAATTAGTTTTATTCAACTTTGTATCCTCTAAGCACATGGCAAAACACAAAGTGGTCAACCATTAAATGGTACACTATGTGATTAATAGGTTTCAGGCAAGATGAAAACGTAAAAACACATAGTCACCTTTTTTTTTTAAATTAAAGTAACTTCATTATGTTCTTATGCAGGAATGCTGTGTGCTTATCTGAAAAGTCAAAAAACACAGAATACAATCAGAAAAACAAAGTGAAATCATTTGAAAACATACAATTTCTATTACCATAATTTTAGCATGCAATTAAACCATTCACATAATTAATTTTCTATAAATGGTATCATATTGCATATTGCTTGTATCATGCATGCTTCTTTTTAACACTGCATTTTTTTTTTTTTTACTTTCTCCATTTTTATTCCTCTTTTATTTACCACTCTATTCTTCCAATGCAGGGACAGAAATTAGCAGCCTTTCTTATAATTTTCTGTACCCTAGATTGTCATATTAAAAATATATCTATCTATTTATCTATCTGCCGCTTATATTTATTATTATTTTAATTAAAATAGCAGCATATTTCAATATTTTCTGTGCATATTGCTTTCTACTTAACAATATAATGTATAAACCTCCTCAAATTAACTGATATGTTGTTTTAAGGGCTGCTAAATATCTGATTCTGTTTAGTATTCATGGACATTTTATTTCTTCAAGGTTTATATGTATCCATTATGGACATATATAAAGTACACAATTATTATTCTCTAACATTTTTAATGCTTCTGTTTTAAATTTTTATGAAGAATATATTCAGAATATGATATCTGCATTGCATTGGGAATAGTTTTAATAGATATTTAATGTTATATTACCTATAAGCTATAATTCATATTTTCCTGAGGATTTTACTCTTTAATTTAATTTAATTTTATTTTATTTTGGTTGTTACTTGTGTTACATTTCACTACCTAATAACTTACTACTGGTCTTTTCTGTTACCTTTTCAATGAAGTGTCTATTCTTAATTTTTAATTAAAATATCACCTTTTGATATGTCAAATTCTCATACTTACTGGATTACATTTTATTATCCTTGAGAAAAATGAAAAACTGAATTTTAAAATTAGACTGACACTACTCAGTGATCTTACGTACTCTCAAGCATTATGGATTATTTCAATAAGACAGGTAGACACAGGCACAGTTGAATCTAGGAGAAGTCTAGGTCACCTGTTACCACATCAAGGTTGCCTGGACTAGCTTTAAACATATAAAGCCTCCACCTAATATGCCGGAGTATATTACTCACAAGAATAGATCATTGAGTTCACAAAACATTTCTGTTTTACATTGTTAGATGACCCAGTTTTCAGTTATATTTACCACAGACAATTTTTAACAACTGGGTATATCTTGGTAAATGTGTTCTGTAAATAAGCAAATTATATTGATATATTAATCAGGATACATATTGTCAGTGTATTTATAAGGAACTAGACTGGACCACCTTCTCTCTTTCTTGAGACATATGCTTCAATAATGAAAAAAAAAATGTTCCACCAATCTTTTTTTGTAACAATACTTTGATGCTTTAATATTATTGGCTTTGTACTACATTTACTAGTTGGTATGTCAAATCCACCTCCTGATTCTTTAAATAATTTTATTTTTTTATTTTTTTACAGCTTTACCTTCTTTGCATAAGAAATGATCAAGAGAGGATGTACACAAATAACTATGAGTTCTACTCTTTCTATTATATAGGGAGTAGGCTTATACCACTTCATATTAGAGTGGCCTGGGACATAATGTCTTAGCACCTACCACTGTGTTACATGAAGTCTAGGGTCATCTTTGCTATTCATAGATGCAGGTGTTCTTACCCATATAACAGTCTAATATTCAAGAAGACTCATTGTTATCAGAAGACATAATTCTTTATCACTGTGCCTTATTTTCTTTAATGTAATCTAGTTAATAGGAACTGGCTTCCTAACCTTGTATTTACATTGTTATCTAGTTTGAACTTTTGTGACAAAACTCAGTAGAGCCCTCTTGCTCACCTGCTGGGGCCTTCCAGGTCAATTGCCTCATTTTTGTGCTTTCTCATCCCAGTGGATGACCTCACCATCTGTAAACACTCTGCTCTCACAAAATTTCCCACACGTTTACTAACTCCTTCCTTGAATTCCCCTGTGTTCATCACATACAGTCTTTATATCATCTGTTAGGAAAAATGACTGAAAGAATAATGATTGAATAAAGGATAATTAGAAAAATGAATAGTTCTTTTAAAATTGAGGAAATACATAGAATGAAAAGCATAAATTGTATTTCATACTTCATATTTATTTCTATTGTTTGTTTTGAAATATTTCAGATATAGAGTATAAAATACATACAGTTTAAATAATAACGCACTGAACATGCATGTATTCAAATTAAGATTAACAAACTACTATAATCTTATTAACACACTACTAGTATCCTATCGAATACTCCATTTATATCACACACCATCTTCTATTTTTCTAAAGTCATAGAACATTGGGATAGTGGCCAGGTTATCTAGAATTTTTTAACTAAAAATTTAAGATTTGATATTCTTGGTAAAACACTTTTTTTTTTTTTTTTTTTAATCTGCTTTCAAGCTTCCAAAATTTAGCTATATTTTCCTTCCCTGGTAGTTCCTTCTTTTTGGATTGTTTAAATAAAAATAATCCAAAAAAGAAAGCTTCTGAGCTTTCTTTCTCAAAAAAGAAAGCAAATAAAATTTATCAGAAAGGAGTGAAATTACATGTCTGTGTTCAATTTTCAGATTGATCCAGGTTTTATGTTTAGATTATTAGTTCATTAATAAATGAGAAGAGCAACAATAATTTTAAAAATTACATTTCCTCCACCAAATTTAAAAAGAAAAATATCAGTTGAGAGACTTTGATATTGCAAAGTTTGTTATTTACAATTCAAATTCTAAAACATTGTTTCTCAAAGGTCTGTATGAGTTAACAGTATCTCAAAGTTTCAAAAGAGGAACGTGCTCATGCAAATAGCAGAAATTATAAAGAAGTGAAAGAAGAAAAATGAATTTCACAATAAATAAGTTCATACTTATCTCTATGTATACGATGTTTTGATTTAGTTAATAGCAATTGCTAATAAGTCCTTCATAAAGAGCCATCCATACCTTTCAGATAAATTCCTTACAACATTTTCTGCTAATGTTGCTTCTTTTTTTTTTTTTTTTGCCAAACTCTTTTAATAATAAAATCCAGTTTATATTTTCAGTCTTTCATTTTTTTTTCTTTTTGAATTCAAAACAAAAATATTGTTGAATTTGTATTTATTTAATCATTGCCAACTTTTCATTCTGTTTTCACAATATATATACTATATCAAGACATTACATCATTTAATTAAATATTTTATAAATTGCACACATTGTACTAAATATATTTAACTGTTTATACATATATAAATTTCAAATATATTTATATATAAATATATAAGATTTGTTATATATCATATATATACATTCTTCGATATACAGCCAGAAAACGATTGAAAAATGGAAAGCTCTGAGTTAAACACTGACTGTAGCATCATCTCCATAAATAAGTAAAGCTATAAAGAATAACTCCATGAACACAGTGTTTTGCTGGAAGCACTGAAACACCAGACAAGAAAGACTGAGTTTCTTCTCTAAAGACACTAAAGGTACATTTTATATCCCGCAGAGTGAAAGTGACCTTGAAAAGTTTTCTTTTTAAACCAACTAAAAGGACAGGCTTTTGACTCTTACCTATTGTCTGTCTACTTAACATATTAGCATACATCCCAGGCTGGAGTAAGGAGGTCAGAGATTATCAGCCCTGGTCACACAATATCATCTGAGTCTAGGCTGCTATCTAGAGATTCTGACTGAATTGTTCTGGGGTAAAGCCCAGACTTTGGAATTTCAATAGCTCCCTTAATGATTTCAACATACATACAGATCAGAAAACAACCACAGGCTAGTGAGCTAACCTAATAGATTTATAGTACCAGCCCCTGGTTATGCTCAGGAGACTGTAAGCATATGATATCTGGAGGTCCCAGAAGGTTTCAGATTCCAGTGATTTCAATATCAATATGCGGTGTTCGTGGGAAATGGAATTGCTCACACTTCCCTAAATATCCTGGTTTTCTTTTTTTTTTTTTTTTTTTCTCCAACACCTTCATGCACTCACATAAAATTTCTACCAAAAGAGTCCTGTTATCTGTATTTTTTTTTAATCCTTGAAGGCAATGTAAATGCCACCTTCTTCCTGGAGGCATGGAGGCGTCTCTTATTTTTCCACTACTCTTTAGATATTTCTACTGGGCTTACATTTCATTCTGCCTCTTTTGTGTTTGTTGTTGATGACAAGTACGTCTTCCTCCATCAGACTGTAAGTTCCTTGGAGACTAACATTTTCTCATTTATACATTGTGACATTACCAGCACTTGTATTACTTGCTTGGCATATAGTGGGACTCATAAAGGGGGCTTTCTAATTTGTAAATTAGTCAATTGGTTAATATATGTATCTAATTTTTTTTCTAAAAGATGAGTTGTCTGCAATTACCTCATTATTTGTAAAATATAACTTAACTTATCTATATGGGAGAATAATTTAACAGGTAAAGCTAAAGTAACAACTATTACAAACACATCTTAAAAAGAAATATAATATTAGTCAACACTTGATTTTATAGTTTCAGCTATTTTGTACCTTGGTACCTTCATAGTAATTTCAGGTCTTAAAATACCAAAACACAGAGAGAAAAATTAGACTATACTAGTGTTTTTGTTTTGTTTAAAGTATAATAGGTGTTATTTTTTTTAACAGTAAAAGCTATCCTCTTATGAAACCTAACTACAATGTTTACTACAGTAGGTACCCTCTAAATTTAACTAATTGGATCCCCACAATAACATACAAAGCATGCATGAATTTTCTTACCCAACAGATAAGGAAAGTTAGTCTCAGAAATGGTCAGTTGCAACACCCAGATCTCACAGCTTGCAGGACACAGGTGTGACTGAACACTGGTCTGCTTTACTCTGACACCTTTTGTATTTCTAGCATGCTGTATATAAGAACATCAGCTTGCATCTTCTGGACACAGATGTCTGATTTTCCTTTTGTAATTTACCCTTCAGGGGAATGATACCACATGCTGGCTATATGAATCTAGTCAAGTTACTCCATATCTCACAGATCTCAGTTTTCACTCAACAAAGGAAGACATCATGTTCTTATCATAGAGTCCCTGTGAGGACCAAATAAGGCAATGACATAGTTACAAAGAACTAGGTTTCAAATGATGGACATCAAATCTGGAATTTTTGCTTTTAAAACAGAAGTGCACTTACATGGACAAGGCTCCAGTCTACCTCAAGAGTTCTTCCAGTCTCATTGGCCTAACTTCATTATTCCGTATTTCATATCATCCTATATTTTACTGACTATACCTCCAGCTTGGCTACTGGACCAGATTAGTGTTTGGTTTTGCTTCATTCATTCATAGTTGAAGTCTTCAACTGGATGTTTTACATTTTGGGATTCCAGACTAACCCTGATAGATAATACTGACTTCAAGGCAATGTAAATGACACCTTCTGTTGGTAGCATTATAGCCTGTGTATAGAGTACGAACTCTATTATGCAAAATAATGTAAAGGTACGATTAGAAAATCACTATTTTGCTTGCAGAGAACAGAGTCTGCCAAAGAGGAAAGTTTAAATTGTATCTAATAAACTTCTGTAATGTGCACCATTAGAGCACATCCTCTATCTTACAGAGGAGAAAAGCACTGTAATCAAAAATTATGGTGGTAATGTTATCAATTTTAGATTTGAGCATTATATAGTACCTACTCCTACACTATAGTCCTGAGTCTACCCATATTTCTACATATTTTAGATGCGGCATTACGCTGGGTGTGTTACGTTTGATATATAATTTATTATATTTAATGTGCCTGTGTTTTTAAAAGGTACCTTTTTATCCTATGAAGCTTTATGTTTTAATTGGAATACTTAGATCATTTATGTTTAATGTAATTGCTGATACAGTCGGTTTCAAATCTGCCATATTGTTCTTTGTCTTCTACGTCTCATATACTCCTTTATTCTTCCTTTCTTGGCATCTTGCACATTATATATTTTTATTATTTTATTTTTCCTCTTAGACTAGACTTTTTTGTTTTACCTTTTATTACTATACATCTACTGGTTATCTTAGAAATTTAAATTGTAACCTTAACATGCTAGAAACAACAACACATATTTTTTATTATTAGAGACAAGTCAGTATTTTTACAGCATCAGAAACAATGTAGAAATCATTGTAATTAATTTAATTTTCTCTATCTGCAATTTCGTGATCATAGTTACGTATTTTGTTTACATATGTCCAAAAACACAAGAGGGTATATTTAATATTGCTTTAAATAATAAAAATCATTTTATATTTAATAGTATTATAAAATATAAAAGCCATCCTAGTAATGTTTATTTCTTCTTAGCCTTTTCTGGCTTTAATTTGAGATATGCATTTTCCATTATGAAGGTCTACTTGGAAACAAGCTCTCTTAGCTTTCATTTTTTTCTGAGAATATTATTATTTTGTCTTTACTTTGAAGGACATTGTCACTGAATATAGAAGTTTTGTTAATAATTCTATTGTCTTTCAGTACTTTAAAATCTTCTGTTGAGACAAACTTTCTGTGGAAAAGTCAGGTTTTGTTTCTTATTGATAAAAATAGGCTTTTTAAAATTTTCATTGGCTGATTTTAGGATTTACAATTTATATTTCATTCTCTGCAGTTGGTGATGACATTCCTAGGTAAGTTTCTTCTCCATTTCGTCTTGTGGTTTATTCACTCATGTTCTTGAATAGGTAGTTTGGTGGCTTTTTTAAATTTTGAAATTATTTTCCATTATTTACTTTATAAAATTGCTCTGCTCATTTTTTCTCTCACCTCTTTTACTTCATGTTTGTTAGTCTGTCATGCACTACATCTCTATTATAATCTTCCTTTCTTTTCATTTTTTTTCTTCCTCTGTTCCATGTTGGATGTCTCCTCTTTTATTGTACTCAACTTTTTGAATCCCATTTTCTGTTCACTAATATTACAATAGTCGGCTGCTAACTCATGCTTTTTTATACCTTTTGTCAACTCTTTTCTCTATTTAATCAATCCCAGTGTTGATTCTTGTGCTTACCATAGTATCTGGATCATTTTCAGGTTCTGCTTCCCTTGACAACTTTACCTCCTGCATATCACCTGACAGATTTATCTCTTAACATCTCTCATGCTTTTTATCATCTACTGAACATTGTGGATAATTCTTACTGAGATTTTGGTTATGTTGTCTTCTTCGACAATTGTTCTAGTATGCAGACTAATTCTCATGAATCCCCTTAACACTGTTGAAACTTGGTTTTTAACCCTGTTGAGACTTGGTTTGGGGTCAATTAGGGCAGATTTATTTCTGTTAGTTCTTTTCCTTAGTGCTCTTCAGGGTCTCAATTAAATTCAGAATCTTCTCTAAGTTATATTTGTCCAAAATGAGCTCATACATCAAAGAACTGTCAGAATTGTGTAACCTCTGACATGTTATTTGGTTCCTAGTCTCTCAGTATCTGTTCTCTCCTGACTATGTAAACTTTTGCCTTGAATAAGTATAGTTGAGGACAACTAAGAGATTTTCATACAGATATTGGAAACTAGTATATGCAGTTTTTACTTTTCTTGTATCCTGTCTCCAAAACTTAGCTGTTATAGCTGCCTTGGTTTCCAATCTGTCTTTCATCCATGCAACACTATAGCCATTTTTAAAAAATTTACGTTATATTTTCCTATGCACCTTTGAAAAACATACTCAGGGAAGAAGCTGAAATAAATATGAAAACTCACCTTTTATTCTTCTCTTATCCTATCTGTTATCAATCTATGTTGTCTAGATTTAATGGCTGTTTAAGATAGAAAGCAAACTTACTAATGGCTACTCTATCATAAGTAGAATAGAAACACTCCTGTTTATTTATTTTTTCTTCTGTACAACCGTAATGGCTTTTCTCTATTCCATGCCTCAAGGTAGACTAGCAATGAATTGACTCAGAACTAAACTGGATTAGACTGAAAGGATATTTGATTTCTACTTGCCTTTTATGACTGGCAAATGGATTCCTCCAGAGGACAAAATCAGAGGGAAAAATGCTCATTTTATCCTTATGGCCTTATCTCAATCAGACAGATTAAAGGATCTGGTACCCACTGCTCTCTCCTAGGGTGGACATTCCGTTCAAGAGTGTTCCCTGTGTACCTAGTCCAAGCACTCCTTTCTGTGAGATGGAGAAAACTAAGGAACTGAACGCGTTATATTGATTTTCTCCTACATTTTTTTCCAGATATACTCTGCTTTGCACTTATGCTGTGTGTCATGGTTATGCTTGCTTCTTACCCTAATATCCAAATGTAAACACTTTAAAAAAAGTTTTACTGACTAGTCATCATTTGTATTTTTGTGTCTGTTTAGGCAAGAAGTTCTGACACAATTAACACCATTTAGTTTGAAAAGGCGAAGTATTTCTACTCCATATAACCGTTAGAGGAGGTGATAGGTTTCAATAAATTTTTCCATAATAATAATAGGTGCATGGAAATTTATTTAAATGAGACTTTTTTGAGGTCTTAATAGAATGACCTATGTAAATTTATGGATTTCAATTCTTGTTGCAAATGAGAACACCCTGGAGAGAAGTTTATTTTTAAAATGGCAGTGCACAGCATACTTAAGATCATATGGAATCCGGGAGTATTAAATACCAATAAACAATAACACTTTTCGGATGGGTCTTGCATGTAAACAGATGTAAACATATATTTTATTCTGTCGCTTTATTATATATAATTTTCAATCCTCCAGGTGGTTTATAGGCAAAAGTTAAGTCCACATTGTAAGATGATAAATAACCACACATATTGAATAATCAAAGCATATTCACACAAATCAACAACCTTAGCTAAAATGAAACTCCAAAAATAAGTCAAGGTACACATCAATTCTGCATTTTTTTTTTTTTTTTTTTTTTTTTTCCCCCCCCGAGACGGAGTGTCGCTCTGTTGCCCAGGCTGGAGTGCGGTGGCGCGATCTCGGCTCACTGCAAGCTCCGCCTCCCGGGTTCACGCTATTCTCCTGCCTCAGCCTCCTGAGTAGCTGGGATTACCGGCATCTGCCACCACGCCCGGCTAATTTTTTTTGTATTTTTAGTAGAAACGGGGTTTCACCGTGTTAGCCAGGATGGTCTGGATCTCCTGATCTCGTGATCTGACCACCTCAGCCTCCCAAAATGCTGGATTACAGGGATGAGTTGCCACGCCTGTCCTCTGCATTTATTATTATTATTATTATTTTGAAACAGAGTCTGGCTCTGTCACACAGGCTTCAGTGCATTGGCACAGCCTCAGCTCACTGCAACCTCCGCCTCCCAGGTTCAAGCGAGTCTCCTGCCCCAGTCTCCCAAGGAGCCTGGATTACAGGTACGTGCCACCATACCCGGCTAATTTTTTTGTGTTTTTGGTAGAGACGGGATTTCACCATGTTGGTCAGGCTGGTCTCCAACTCCTGACCTCAGGTTATCCACCCACCTCAGCCTCCCAAAGTGCTGTGTGCCCTACCAACTCTGCATTTCTTTATGGAGTGGCCTGAATCAGTCAGATATGGCTGCTGCTTGTACTTTTTTTTTCCCTTTCAAACTAAGAATGTGTTTCCGTAGTAGCCTAAGAAATTTTATAACGTGTGGAGCATTGTTCTCACCGCAAGTCCTTTTGGTTTGGATTTTTTAGAGTATATACTTCACGAGACACAGAAATAGGAAAAGTCTGAAGGAGTATTTTCCATATTTCAGTCTGCTAAAATTCATATAGCTATAAATTACATATTTATTTATAATAAGTGAACTAAAAATTTGAGTGTACACTGCCAAAGAGCGTTTTCATAGAACTTCTCAGGAATCTTCATATGTACTACGTCTATAAGGTGCTATGGTAGAGAAATATTGTTGCCTCAATTAGATTAACTCCAAGTAGGGAGAGGGTGACCCATGGGTCCGCTACTGTTTTTTCTTTCCAGAGAGCTTCTACTATGATTTGGATATTCGTCCCTTCCAAATCTCACGTTGATATTTGATCCCAGTGTTGGAAGTGGGGCCTAATGGTAGGTTGGTTATGTCAAAGCCATCCCTCGTGAAGAGATTAGTGACCTCCCTCAGGGGTGAATGAGTTCTTACTTCACTAGTCCCTGCAAGAGCTTGTAGCTAAAAAGAGCCTGGCACCCGCTCCTCTCTTACTTCCTCTCTTGTCAGGTGATTTCTGCACACACCAGCTCCCCTTCACCTTCCTTCTTGAGTGGAAGCAACTTAAGGCCCTCACCAGATGCAGGTGCTGGTGCCACCCATGCTACTTGTACAGCTTGCAGAACGGTGAGTCAAATACACTTATCTTCTCTATAAATTACCAGCCTCAGGTATTCCTTTATAGTAACACAAAACAGACTAAGACAGCTTATGTGACTCCTTATGGCATGACATCTTTTTGTTGCACACATTCCGGAATCAGGTAGCTAAATATGTCAGTCTTATTTTTGCTCCATATGCTGTTTCCTCTGCTAGAAAATGTTCTATTCATTTCAAAATTCTCCTCCCTGCCCATTCTACCTTCTAACTCAATGTACCTGAAGAACACAAATTCCACCCTCAAGACTTGGCTCAAATATTAACTTATCTTTAACTCCTTCTCCTAGTAGCTCAAGCAGAATTAAGAATGTCTTCCTTCATGTTTCAGGCAGAACATCATTTTTCTCTTATTATTTGTGTTCCTATCACTCACTAGTACATGGATGAGGGAAGTAAGTAATACTTACTAGGTAAAAAAAAAAAAAAAAAAAAAATTACTATATGAATAAAATGCAATAATACA
Source organism: Chlorocebus sabaeus (assembly GCF_047675955.1). NCBI lineage: Eukaryota > Metazoa > Chordata > Mammalia > Primates > Cercopithecidae > Chlorocebus > Chlorocebus sabaeus. The sequence continues at coordinate 67,494,946 of NC_132907.1, read as the reverse complement.
TTTGATTTATTGAGTAATATTGGTATGATATATTCAGTGCCTTAGATTAAATATCCATGATTATCCTAACCATTCTTCTATGTAACATTAAACAAACTAACAATAGCAATAATTGGGGCTGAGAAAGTTTTCATGATAACTAGTCCGGTTTTCTACTCTTCTACTCTGAAATCCATATTATAAGACACTAGAATCCACAGGAAACCTGGTTTTCTATGACTCTTGAGTACATATTCTTTCAATTAATCAAAACTGACAATGTGACTATCCATTTTATTGCGAATTTTAACAAATTTAGTATTATATTTTAAATTGTGGAAATGACATTTTAAGGCAATAGGAAATAAAATATAATAATTTAATTAAAATGAATGGAATAGAATGATCAAAATGAGTTAACTTGAATGTAATCTCTTATAAACATACACATTTACTATTTTAGAAAATATACTCTTTTGATGTCACTAAGTAGATCTCATGACATCAAGGAACAGCATGACGCTCTTAAAAGTAAATAAAATATTCAGAGTATCTTAGCTTTAGTACATGCACATATAAAATATGTTTGTATAACTCTTTTAGTAAGTCAATGATTAATTTAAATGTTGCCACTAAAAATGTATAAACCTGTAAATTTCATAATCAAACAAATATCTTATAAATCTTTATAAACATGTACACATGATTTATTTCAAGTTGTTACAAAAAGTCAAGTGTGGATTATTTTTATATACAGGTTGAAAGGAATTATTCAATTTGAATAGCAATTTATGCCATTTAGTTGAAATCCTTATTTTGTTATTTTCTAATTCAAAGAAGAAAAGGAACTTGTGACAGTGTATTTCATTATAAACTGTACAGTGAGATAAATTTAAGCAGAACTGCATATCTCCCATTGTTCTAGCATGAAAGTGCTATAAGGCTTCTCAGTGATATTGCCTTTGACCATAGAATTAAGTTTTCTGTCTCAAACAGGTTTTATCAATCATATAATTATTAAGTTAAAACTGTTTCTGATTTCAGCACCCTAAGGCTTTTCTTTTCTATGTAGTATTACATAATACTACTGATTAAATGCAAGAAATATAACTGCGTAGTATAAATGGTTATTTAAACTTAAATTGTCAAACACACCAAGACCAGGCTTACTATTAAATTGATTTTTCAAGTAATTGACACAGTTTCAAATTTCTTTGTGCAGATATGTCATTCTCTCTATCTGTCTCTCTTTTTCTTTTTATTTATTTTCCTCTTCTCCACTTGAAATGATTTCTAGTTTGGGACACATTATTGGCAAGTAGTAACTAACCATGAAACTATTGCACAGATATTGGCAGTTTAATTTCAGTGTGCAAATAAAACAGTATTTTACAGTTCCTTAGATATGCCAGTGTTTATACTAAGTTATAAAATATTATAAGATTAGATTATGCAATCAAGTTCTGGTAAAACTAGAAAAATGAATTTTAATTTCTTAAATTTTCTATACCTTACTGAAAGACCTGGACCTAAATAGAATTTTGCAGAATCACTTAATAGAATGATATATAGAAATAAAGAATGAAGATCCAGTGAAAATTAGTAGACAGAAAAACATGAGTTTGTATTAACTCTGCTTAGTCTCTGAAATATCAAAAGTGCCAAAGGGACATATCTGTGTATCTGCTCATTTATGGACTAGCGAGCCCACAAGCAAACAGGCAAGACCATTTTATATTACATTAAATTAATTGTTTCTAACATTATGTGTGACCATGAAGCCAGATCAATTTATATATGAGATTAATTGTTGTTGACATTGATTAATTTATTAAGGTATTCCTGGGAAAACATAGTGTCTTGGCTTGCCTTTCTCAGAACCAGGTCTTTAGACCACATCTTGATTCTATGTAGTTCATTCTGAAGGTCAGCTCAGGTAGAAAAATCAGGTTGTAGTACAAAAAAAAGGGAAGGTAGCCTGTAAAGGGTTGTTATCAGTCAAGTTATCACTAAGCATTTGGAGCCTAATCCCACTGAGAAAGTCCAGAAGCCAGAATAAAACATGCATTTACTAATTATCCTGCTCAAAGGGCAAGTGAGCTGAAATATGTGTATTCTGTTTTTCTTTAGGCTTTGGTTGAGGTCTGCTTCTGAGGGAAGGATGCGAATTCCACATTATTTTCTGTGTGCAGAATTTGTAGCAAAGTGTCTTCAGAGAAAGCACACAGGGTATCAGTAGAAAGTTGGATAGGTGTGAAATAAAAACGTGACAACATTGATTACAACTGGTCCCCAAGTAATAGTGAGTACCTTACATGCCTGGTTTAGAAGTAAGTATGAAAGATAGTGTGAACTGTTACGCAGGAGGTCAGAAGCCATTAGCTCAGTAATGTTTCTAGACTTCCAGTGGACTGAAGTATGTTGATATATTCCGTACAATGTTAAGGCCATGCTGTAAATGGCATTTCCTACCACCAAGAAAGGCTTATTGTGCTTAGGAGAGTCTATGTATGTTACAGGCGACTTATACATCATTCTGCATGCTATTGGCCCCCATTAACCAAATAATCCATAAAGCTACTAGATTTACTGGAGACAAAGAAGACTCTGTAACAATTCCAAGCTTCCCAAAGACAGATCCTGCTGTGGCCAATGCTTAGTTTTAACCTGTTAACAGCAGAGAACAAAACTGAGCTATCATATTCCAATATTATCCAGTATGTTGGCATGTTGAGTACACTGGACCTCTCCATCAAATAGGCGGCATTGATGTGCCCTCACTAGAAGAGGTAATTTTTCTGGAAATAGATTTGATTTTCTGGATATAGATTTGACTTTCTAGCTGAAAATACCTATCTCAAAAGCACCATCACATGGATTTACATAATATTTTTTTCATCTCCATTTTATTCCGCAAAACATCAATTTCGTCCAGGGAACTCACAGCAGAAAAAATAAAGAGAGGTAGTAAGACTAAGGTCAGATAATCTAAAAATATTCTCCATAACTCTCTCCCCAAAGCAGCTTGCCTGATAGGCTGGTCTACTGTAAACTCAGTTATGGCACTGGCTGAGTGGTGACCACTATTACTGTTGAAAGGCTGTCCCATGATGTAGTTTATGATTTTTACCAGCATGTAGTTTATGATGTAGTTCATGTTTTTTACCAGCAACCAACACAATGTGCCTTTTTCCCTATAGCCAGGTTATGGAAATATATGAAAACAAAGATGTGGAAATGGGAGTGACCTCTCCCTCTATTACTTCTAATCATAGGCATACACTAGCAAATAAAAAAGAAAAAAAAAAGTCTTTTTATCTCCAATGGATAAGATCTACCGAATGAGAGGACCTTATAAGGCTTCCATTGAACTGGAAGCTGAGATCATCACTTGACCATATTGAACATCCCTTGCCACTGAAACTACAGACAATTAAGAGAATTACTGTACTAACTAGGTTGATTGTTATTTTTTGGAAGAAACAGAACAGTTACTACACAAGAAAAGCGAGAAGAGACATATTTGCAACCCAGAAGATTATCTGGGCCTTCGCTTTTTATCCCATGCTCACAGATAAAAATTCATAAAAATGTAATTATTGAAAACAGGCAGGATTATTAGTAGTCAAATCCTTTCAGGTAGAAAGTTGTGTATTACCTCTTCAAGTAAGAACCAATTGAGCTTTCCAACTAGGAGAAAAGAAACAAGTAGTCCACAATGAAGAAAGAAAATTATACATACAAATTATGACCACATGGCCAGTTGCAGAATTGAAGATGGTGGTAGCTAGGCTACCTGTTTTCATTTTTTTGTGTTATTCATAGATTTTGTACAAACAATGATGCCTTTACACATTTGTCTTGAATTAACAAGGTGATTATTCTGAAACATATAATTCAATATTTAAGTAACAGTATTTCTAGGAATGATTGTGATTGAGCTACCAAAAATATAATTATCATTAATAGATTGATAAAATTAAATTTTGTGCTTTATGTCTCCATTTTTAGGGAAAATTGGAATACATCTTCAGTTACATGAGAAATAATTGTGTCCGGTTTGGAAGAATAATAAAATGTTTGTATGTTTTGCTTTATTCTGAAATTATGTGTGGTTAAAAGGGCTGGATATAAATGCTGAGTTGTCAAAGAGTTGGTTTGTGCCATGTCTGATTTTGATATAGCATCATTCTGACCTTCTTTGATCTATAATCTCTGCACCTCAAAAGAGAAGCCAGGAATGTCATTTTCGCAAATCCCTTTCCATATGTGATTCCTGTTCAGAGTTTTCAATGCAAGGTACTCTAATGAGATTCGGAGGGCAAAAGAGAAGAAAAAGATTATGCTCTAAAAAATATTTATAGCCAGAAGCAAGGGTAAATACAATGTATAGGGACTTCTTAGTGAGCTCCTGAGAAGCATCCATTTTAGAACTTCAGGTTAAGAAATTTTGTGGTGACTTCTTTGCTCTATAATAACAGCTTTAATAGCAGCATTTCAGAACTTTATGGTGGTTTCTCTGACCTTTGTTTCCCTAGTGTTTCCAACAGTGGTGTAAGCCCTAGTCCTTATATTACATCTTTCAAACTTGTGAGGCATTCAGTGGCCTCTGTTTTCTTGGTCACATGTTGACTATTACACTTGGACTCTAAAAATACCCATCATTTTCCTCTGTTCATTTTCTGAGACATTTCTTTAAGTTACCTTGAAGTGCCATTTCCCGGTCATGTCCTGATATCAATGAACAATGGCTTTGTTAACTTTTCCTTGACCCTCCCTCTCAACAGATACCTATATCTGCATCTTCACCTGATTTAGTTATTTTCTCATAATCTATCAAGAATCAGTGAGCAAACAACTAATAGAGTTCCATATTAGATCTCACCATACATATATGAATCTAATTTTCAAATACTGAATGATAACCGTTATTTAAATAACATACGTCACTAGCCAAACAAATATGCACAGCAAGTATTACCAGATTGTTTTCAAACCTATTAAATCAGTATTTCATTTTTTACTTAAAAAGCACTTAATGAAGATGTATTTTATGTAGGAAATGAGCTATAACATAAAGATATAACTGTAAATAAGACCTCTTTTCTCCAAAGAGGATCACATTCTACTGGTAAAGAAACACCGAGGAAATCAGTGGGGAAAAAGGTAACACGTTGAGTTTTAGATACCAGTGATAAGCACAGAGATAATTATGATTTGATACAAAGGAGTTAGCTGTATAAATCTGACATTCATGCATAATAGGCCAGTAGGCATATGCTACTTTAATAGGCTAGTCTAGATATTCACTAAGCTGTCATTTTTCTAATACCATTTCAATGAACATGAAGGGTAAAGTGTTGTCAGCGATGTTTTCTTTAGGCCAATTTAGATGCCCTCATGATTTTCTGTATATATATTGACTTGGAGATTAGAAAACAACGATTCAGTGCATATTCAGATTAGCAACTCAAACAGATTTGCATACATTAGCTGAACACCTACATCCATGAATAGTTTTATCCATCTCTCTTCAGCAGTACTATAGTATCTTCAGGATGGATATTTGTATTTTAGCTTCCATTGTCACCTCCGAATTTATCAACGAAACAACAAATTATTTAATAAAGAGAGTCAATCTGATAATTTACCAGGCCAAAATAATTTGTAGATAGTTCATGGCATGTAAAGTAAAGTTAAGTTCTCCAGCGGAGCTTATAGAGACCGCATAATATGCCTGCTTCCTCTGTTCTCATTTTTATGTAGTATTTTCTATTCATGCTATTTTTTTTTCTCTCAGTTCCTGGAGCACACCATGCTCTTTTTCTATTTCATGCTTCACATTTTTTTTTCACTTAGCTAAAATGCCTTTTCCCTTGATCTAGCAATGGCCAGTTTATACACATTCTTTAGTTTTCAAATTAAATGCCACCGTAGAAATACTTTTCTAACCAACCAGCCAAACAGCCTCACTCGTCCTTCCTTGGTGCATTTACTCTTTACACAGTATTCATGTATTTTCTTTCTAGTCCTTCTCATAATACTTTATCATAGAAAGAACATTCTTGCTCACCACTCAACCCCTATTGTCTGGCACAAAGTAAGTACTCAGACACATGTTGGATGAATGAATGAATAAATTAATAATTACAAGGTAAAGATGTGTGACAATATAAACAACATAGATCTTTCTACATATACACAACATGTGATAGACATGGAAGTACCCCCACAGGATTTTCTTTCAAAAGGAGCTTCATAAGAGAATGCAGTTAAATCATAATCTCTGTTTGCCCTTCTTTTGGCATCAACTCTAGCAATTGAACCAAGGCTATGCTGTCTCCAAACAGCTCTAAAAAATAACTGAAAATGGTAGGCTACTGACAGCACACAATTGCAGCCCAATGCCATCCTCCTCTAACGGGCAACATTTGCACTCGGACTCCACCTTAGAATGGCTGGGACTTTCTCAGAGCTGTTCTAGATTCTGGGCTTCTCTTACATATTCTTTTCTTCTCTCCTTTTGTAGGTAGCAGACCTGCACCACAGCCTGAAGCTTTTCTTGTCTATACATTCTCTTTCAACTTTGTCTGGCACAGACTTGACTCACAATACATCACTTGCAATTCTAACTTTATCTTGAACTGTGTTTTTTTTTAAAAAAAACTGACACAGTAGTCATGTCAGAAGTGGTCTCAGAAATCGACAATATGATGAGGCTTAGAGATTGGATCACTTGCCAACTGGCTGATGGAGTATGTGGGATCTGAATAGTTCCTAGCACAAAGTAGTAGTCCAAAGATTCAAAATTCTTTAGGCTGTGATTTGGAAAAAAAAATATGCCAATGAAGTAAACTGCCTCTGCCACTGAATGCAGAATCAGGCATTTTTTGAGCTATAGGGGGAAATAACTAAATATATCAAAGATGTCTCACTTTAACGAAAGTGTGTCAATTCTTTTCAGAGGGACAATAAGAAATTGAGGGTGATTATCAAAAGTAAGAGTGATTTTTGAGTGACAAAGAAACACTTTGTAGCACATAAAGAGGCCTTTATCTTTTCTAGCAGGAGCGTGGACACCAGTGATGGGCATACTAAGAATTTGATAGTTATGGCTGAAAACCATCAAAGATGATTGAATTATCAGTCAAGTCAGGTCTGTTATGCCAAGGTCAGGGACCTGGTAGAGAAAGTCTGGGATTCTTACACATGGGAAGAATACATTTGGATAGATTCCAATAAGAGTATGGCTCTGCCGATTTCTTGAAATCTCAGAGCTCATAAAGCAAGTGAACCCCTTGCTAATAAGAATTAGCATTGCCCCTGTGTGAAAATACACTTCAGGGCAGACGTCTCTTGCTCAAGGCGTGGTTTCTCTCACCTCTACTCCTAGATCGCAGGCTTCTGACTTCCAGGTCCACTAATATTAAATCAAAGCATATGCAAGCTGGAGATGTGCTGGGCATAATGAGGGGAAAAAGGAGTTATATCCCAATATTTCTAGCAAGTACAAGTAGGAACCTGTGTAGTACCAGTGGGATTGGATTTGGAGATATCAGTCGGCTTGAACACTGGGGTAAGAACACGAAACCAAATGAGCAAGAGTTCATTAGTCCGAGAATACTAATTTGGCCACATGGTTGCAAGTTAACTACATTAGGTTCCTTCCTTCTATTCTAAATAGGCCAGAAGTTCATCTTGAGAAGAATAGATATATATTCCAGATGTGGATTTGCCTTTCATGTTTATCAGATCTTCAGCCAACAGCACTATTCAGGTTCTTATGGAATGCTTTATCTATAGACATAGAGTACCACAGCGTAATATAGCATTTAAATAGCAGACATATTTCATAGCAAAGGAGTTATCACACCATCCACAAGTAGGAGTGATCTACTGAAGGAGCTGATAAAGCACCAGCCTTGAAGCAATACTGTACTCTGTGAGTGTCATTCTCTAGGACACAGTCTACCCACAGAATCAGCACTGCCAATTTTAAGACTAAATGGGGCTAACAACAGAGGGATGTAAATGCTCACACACACAAAGCAGAGTTCATAAGTGGAATAAAATAATGTTTAAATTGTTAAGGTAGCAGATACCAAGTGAAAAGCTACTAGTGTCATTTATCAGAATATAATTCAGACAGTTTATAATTAAATTGATTAAAAATTAAGTTCCTCAGTCTAACTAGCCAGATTTCAACTGTTCAATAATGACAGGAGGCTACCGACTTCCATATTAGACAAAGAAGAAAGTTCTACTGGATAATGCTGATAGAGAAGTGTAGAAATAAACAATAATGATAAACCGACACAGAGGAAATATTTTTGCAAACATTCTCAAAATCATAAAGATTATAAAGATTATTAATAGTGGATAAAAATTATATTAGCTAAATCAAAGAAAATCACAGTGATTTCAAAGTGACAATTTTAAAAATTTAAAAATGAAAATAAAATGTTCCATGTTCTGTAGTTTTTAATATTTATCTTTTACAGTGTCATTATTTGGTAATGTTACTCAGTTGGCATATGCAATGCCTCATCATTTTACTTTTCTTCTCCTCTCTCGGTTGTGTAGTCTGTCTCTCTCCAAGACGTCTCTTATTCATTTTTCTCCCTAATTGTCTATGTTTTGTTTTTCTCTTTGTAGCCTCTCTCTCAGGCTCATCAGCAGTGCAGTTTTGAGCAAAGTATCAAAGCTCTCTAAGCCTCAGTTCTATATCAATAAAATGGAGTTGACAGTAATTTTGGTGATATTTTGAGGATTAAACTTGAAATATTTTTTGCTGGGTATCTTATTAATAAAGACTTAGGATCTTGACCTGCACAAAAGACATCAATGAAGATCATAGAGAAATTAACATTTTTGAGGCATTAATGATTGTTGATGGGACTTTTCCTAAAAGAAAATTTAACTTTTCTGGCCTTATTTATTCAGAGATAAAAATACTCAGGGAAAAAAAAAAATGATATCGATTTTTAAATCATACACTTTCAAGCAAGTACAGCACATCCAAGTGAAAATGCCTGATGCATTTCTTAGGAGATGTAAAGTTAGGATGCATATGTAAGATCTGGGCCAGAGTATTGGAATGTATGGCCACAATAGACAATAGCGTGGCAGTCATAACTTGTGGTTGTGCGTTGTGGAGAACATTTTGTTAAAACACAAGGAGATTGTGGTTCAATAGACTATACTAAATCTTTAATGTTTTCCTTTTTAGTGTCTTTATGTCTTGTTTCTTACTAATACATAGTTGCAAATAGAACTTTTATTTTTTCATCTAAATTTGCTAGCATAAAAAATTTAAAAAATGAAACAGATGATGTTGGATATGACAATTATTTCACTGTAGTTGAGGAATTTACTTAAAATAGTCAATCTCTGTTGACATTCATGAAAACCACTAAGGTATTTGCTTAGGTATTGAATGACTATTGAAGTGAACATGGCCCGGGATTTTGATCATCACTCATTTGTATTGCTTTCTCATGGTCAAAGAAAGTACCAATAAATATGGTAATTTTTGCAATCTACAAAGAAGTTATTGTATTAATTTTCAGATAAAACTTGAGGCTCCTTCAAGCTCGATGATTATGCAATAATATAAACATTACAGTTTTTATGGTATGCATTTTAATCATAAAGTGAAACTTGGTGTGCTAGGAAAAATTTCCAGTTTTTAAATGAGATAATTCAGGAAAATTAATTTTATTAAAAGGTAAGCTCTTACACAGTTTTCTTATAGACTAGTATTTCTCTCATATATATATATGTATATTAATAAATAATATCGTATTACATAAATATAAATTTTCCTGAGGGAAAAATGCTACTATAGATAACTTTCTGTTTATGACTATTACACCAGTATGCTTATTGGAGCTCACAAAAACAACATCTTATTTCAGATTGCACTCTCAATGTGCTAAAGAATGTTTTATTACCATTTGATTTGTTAAAAGAATGTTAACAGTGAATAATAACAAAGATATACATATTCTGATTGCTGTAAGGGATATTAGTAGGCTTGAATCAAATATTAATATTAATAGTACAATTAACTACTAAAATAGATTGTAACTTGCTGAAATAAATTTGCTCCTAAATAACTTTTATGTAGAAAATTTGAAATGCTGAAAAAAACATAAAACAAACTGAGTTTTCAAAAGAAACCTCTCTCTTATACATTTAAATTTAGTACAAAATAGCATTGTATTTTGTTGTGTTTAAGTGAGAATATTTGCTTCAAAATTCTGAGAAACTTGCATATACAATGTATATATTAGCTAATGATATATTCCCATGACAAATATTTACAAACAGCCATCAGTATTAAATGTAGAAATTAAGGATAGCTAATGGCAGTATTTTTTTTCTTCTTATTTTACAGACTTCTTATTAAATTGTACAAGCTATTAGTAGTATATGTGGATGACTGAATACATTATTCATAGAGTGATATGAAATCATACTTTTCTCACTGAGAAAATATGTTATCCTCTTATAACCAGAAACCTTTTAATAGAGTTTAAGCTTTGCTGAAAGTAGGATATATACTATTGCATTGTAGTTTAAATATAATTTCCATAAACTAAAACATTTAATAATGCTTCCAGTGAGGAGATATTATTTTTTTATTCCCTTCCCAATTATTAAATTCATACTATATCCAGGAATTTTGTTGTTTACCAGTTATAACGTAGTAAACAAAATAGATACAATGGTCCATTTTATGTTTCAACTTGACTGTGCTGTCCTGTAATGGTTAATTTTAGGTGTCAACTTGACTGGATTAAGGATTGCCTGCATTATTTCTGGGTGTGTCTGCAAGGGTGTTTCCAGAGGAAATTAGCATTTGAATAAGTAGAATAAATAAAAATCTCTTCCCACCAACACAGGTAGACATTATTCAATTGACTAAAGACCTGGATACAACAAATAGACAGAAGAAGGGCACATTTTCTATCTCTTTTGGAGCTGGACATCCTTCTTCTCCAGGGAGAAGTTCTCACACATGGGAACTTTAGGTGCTTAAGTATTTGAATTCTGAGACTTACGCCATGTCTCCTCTCATTCTCAGGGCTTTGGATTTGGACTGAATTACAGCACTGACTTTCTTGGTTCTCCAGCTTCCAGATGGCAGATTGTGGGACTCCCTGACCTCTGTAACTGCATGAGCCAATTCCCATAATACATCTTCTCAAATCTATATGTATACATACTGTTGGTTCTGTTTCTCTGGAGAATCTTGACTCATCCAGATTACTTTTCCATAGACATCTCTGTGGGTGAGGAAACAATACTCCAGAACAGGGATTCAGCAAACTACGACCCATGAGCCAAATCTAGCCCAGCAACTTGTTTTTGTAAATTTAGTTTTATTTTAACTCAGTTACTCAAATCCATTCAAGTTTTATCTAAGGCAGTATCACCATCAACAGCAGAGTTGAATCTTTGAGACAGAGCCAAATGCCGTATGTTTCCCAAACCTATACAATATATTATCTAGATTAAATTAAATTAAATTAAATTAATTAATTAATTTATTGAGACAGAGTCTCGCTTTGTCACCAGGCTAGAGGGCAGTGGTGCATGCTTGGCTCACTGCAACCTCTGCCTCCCGGGTTCAAAAGATTCTCCTGCCTCAGCCTCCCAAGTAGCTGGGACTATAGGTACAAACCACCACACCCAGCTAATTTTTGTATTTTTAGTAGAGACAGGGATTCACCATGTGGCCCAGTGTGGTCTCGATCTCTTGACTTCGTGATCTGCCTGCCTTGGCCTCCCAAAGTGCTGGGATTACAGGCATGAGCCACTGCGCCTGGCCTATCTAGCTTTTTAATGAAAAAGTCTGCCAATCTTTATTCCAGAATATAAAGTATAATTTCAAAATAATTATCTGTCAATATCTTATTAAACTTAACAAAAATTCTAAAATGTAGAAAAGATAGTAAAATGTGTAAGAAACCCCATATAACAATTATCGCAATAGAGAAAAAATTTAGTCAAATTATCAATAATATACAACTAATATATTTATAAATAATAAGAATAAACTATTTGTATTTGATGCAGTCAATTAATAAATAGCAGCTATAATCTTAAGCAAGACATACCTATCACAATGCATATTAGACTAGTTTAAAAACTATGTTAAATACATGATATATATTTTATAAATATTACATATTTTAATATAGAATATTATTTATATATATTAAATATATAAAAACATATTTCCACATAAGAACAAGGCAAAATAATAAAAATAAACATAAATTATGGTGTGAAAATACACATTTTCAAGGGAAATCATTAAGATATTCATAATCTATGCACATTTTTTGTAAATGACATTTATTTTCTATATATATTTATATTTTTATGGGGTTGATAATCAGCTGTTTTGTAATAGTTCTTTCTTACTGGTAGCTCACACTTGTCATCTGTTTTGGTTTGACCTTATGTATATCCTACCAGCCATAAAATTTTTAATACCATCCCTGGTTTTATGGTGAATCAATAAGTATTACATAGTTATTATTTTAAAAACTCAATATTGGAAATAGGAATGTCTGTCCTATTTCAGGAAAAATAAATTTTGGGTGAAAAACAAATACCTCTATGATAACTTTTTGTGATTTCATATTAAAAAGTGATGTATCTAAACTCATCTACTATAATCTCATAGAATCCAGATAACTGCCTCATGTAATTTTCATAACAATCTCATGACATCATTATAATGTCATTATTCTAATTTTAATGATCACAAAACAAAATAGAGTCATTAAATTACTTGGAAAAACCGGTTGCAAGATACATCTAACACAGTTTTCCAGGTATACTTAGCTCATAGATCTATGATTGTACCCACAGTATTAATAATATTACACCATTTGAAAGCTACTCTAACTCTTCAATCATCTCTTTTTTTTCCTGTTTTAAGAATATATTTTGTAACTTACATGATACATTTCCAAGAACATATTACCTTGTCCTCATTTGGTTATTATCTGAAAATGATAATATCCATTAAAGATCTCAAATAATTACAATTTTCAAATGGAGACAATAGTGCACTGTGATGTGAATATTCCAGAAGGACCAGGATTAATTGCACATTTCCTCAAACTTGTTTGAATTTTTGTATTCTATCTTGGGATAAGAGAAATAAGAAGTAATGTTATAAGACTATATCTAAAAGATTAAGAATCCCAGAAAGTATTCATATGAAATGCATTAATTTAAAAAGCTTTATTAGTTTAAATGTTACTGATTTATTTTATTGGAGTTTTTTGAAGATTCGTGTAAAGTTCCTAAATCTTTACCAACTTCTGCCTAAGAACAGCAGAATTAGAATGATACAAATGCAAACTCAAGAAGGTTATTACCATCATATTCTACTCTTTGCACTCTTCACTGAACTATAGAATAAATTCAATCTCTCATTATTCAGAATGACCAACCAGCTATACTTTATTTGAAAAAGATGATCAGGTTATACAATGAAAAGCCATTTTACTATTTTTGTAAAGAAACTCTTTGGAGACCCTTGAATCATATTTCTCTATGGAAGGTGACTACTGGCACTGTTTGTATATCACCGGTTTCAGCTTCACATTCCCAGGCTGATGACATTAACAGTTACCTTTCCACTTCAGAAACTTGGGGATTGGGTTTACCATGTTCATTCAACTGAGAAAATCTGGAAACCAATGTGTAATTTTTCACGAAAAAGATGAATCCAAACAAATAAAATGAATAAAAATGACTAGCAGCAAGATTCCCACCCTGGAAAATTACTTCGACACAAGTCCAAATAGACTCTATATTCATCATTTCTAAAGAAATTGGAGTTTGAAAGTATACTACTTTATTGAAAGTCATCTCTTCATAGTCCATATTTACACTGTACAGCATTAGTAACATCTACATTCTGGCCTTCATCTTTGGACAACTTAATATTACTGTTTTCTGAAACATTAAAATTGTATTTGTCTATCTGCCTATCATCTATCAATCAATCTTCCTACTTATATTTTATTTCTATTACTTGTTTTGAAATATGATAAGAAGTAATCTCATCTGACTGACACAGGAAAGCTATATAGGAGACAACTTTTAATAAAAGAAAAGCACAAAGAGTAAGTGACTAATTTAAAAATAATTTAGAAATGTAAACCTTAAGCCATTTACTTTTTAAAATTTTTGAGAGAAAAACTGCTGATTAATGTATTAAACACTAACAACTTTTGTGTCATATATATTTGGAGTTACTTGTCTAGTGTTAATAATATTAGACTATTGAGATAAGTGAGCACACAATTTAACTATACATTTCATTAATTGAGCTAAGCACTGTCCATTCAGTTCTTATATTGCCTCAGGCACTGATAGAAACACATTAGATTATCACATCAACCTTACTAAACATGCACTATTATAAGCCCTTATTTTTTAGTTGATAAATTATTACACAGAGGTTCACATTTTGCCCAACGTCACAAAATTTATAAATAGCAGAGCAGGTATTTGAACCCAGGCAGTCTAATTCCATAATAAACTTATTTTGTCACTATAGAACAACTGCCTCTTTCTATAAATAGCAATGACATAAGATGAGGTGTGCCATTTATTTCTCAACAAAAAGCTTAAAATATATACATCTCAAAGCTCTCAGGATAAATCATATTATTATTATTTCATTTATCAAAAATTTATTGAATATCTACAATAGGAATTATAAGTGTCAAGGTCATGGTAGTGTATAAGACAATGCTTCACTCCTCATAGATCCTGAGTTTGTGCCTCATGTTCTCTGACTTCATGTTTAGCCAAACCACCATCCCAACTGAACTATTCCAATTCCAATTTTATCTGCTGCCATCAAGGCACTCTAGAAAATTCTAATACAATGGTGTTTGTAAAAATCTCCATCTACAAAGATTACAGGAACAGGGTCATGGACATGAGAAAATTTACAACATCATCAATGGGCATACCTTGAATATAAAAGAGAGAAAACAATTTAAGATTTTTAAAAAATTCAAATGTATTTTGGCAACCTTTGCATAGAAGGACATAATTTTTCATTTTGTTCAATTGCTTCTGATTTTATCAGAATCCTATGCTGCAGTGGAAAGAATATCAAAGACAAACAACATCAGAAATAAAATAAGTCTGCTTAAACTTAAGAGTTTCCCCCCACTTCTGGGATTAGGGGCAGTTACAACTAATGCTTTTTATTTACGATTTTTTGGTTTAATTTTTAAGTTCTAAGACTTGCTTCTTCCTTTAGAAACTTAAAGAAAGCAATATAATAGGTTTCAAAATACTCTGGATAGAATAAATATGAATAAAGTAAATCAAAGTAATTAGTTAAATTTTACTTTGCCAAAATAGTTGTGTTATAAGTATGAGGGTACAAAGTAATTATTCTCAATTATTTTGTTTTTTAATATGTTGATTGGATAAATTAACACCACTATGTGATTTAAATAAGATTATTTAGTTTTCAGTTAGCTTAACTTACTTTTCAAATGTTTTAAGTTTTAGTCAATTATTTCAGTTTTGTTCTTTCTGCTCACATTTGGAAAGCCACAGAAGCACAACACTGATGCGGATAGATCACGTTTCTCATCTCCCTTGCCCCTAGACACAGTCATGTGACTAAATCTGGCCACTGGAATGTGGCAGATTAGAGCATAGTACTCCCACTCCTAGTCATTCAATCATCTCTCTGTAGCCACAAACAAAACTTAACAGTTTCAAATAAATGGATCTATTAAATAGACTATGGTAAATTCAAGGGCAGCATGTACAATATGATTCTGTTTAATAATAATATTGATCACAGTATGCAAATATAGTTATGTAAGTAGACAGGCCCCACATCAGAAGGGGCAAGCAAATACACCTTCAAATGAAACATCCAGATACTCACATTGGAATTAATCAAGAAAACAACCCGACCCACAGACAATGAAGAAAAGCAAGATAGGACAACCACCCACCCACTTGGGAGCAACACCCCTACCCGGGGAAGTGGTGAGTGAATGTGTGACCCTGGGAAATCATGCTTCTCTCAAAGATCTTTGTAACCCTCAAGTCAGGAGATCTCCTATTGAACCCACTCCACCAGGGACTTCAGTCTTCAGTCTGACAGGCAGGGCTACATGGAGTCTCCGCGGAGCAGCCACTCAGCATGTGTGGAGACCCTGGAGTCTTAGATACTCTGGCTTTCTGACAGAACTAGCTGCAGCTCCATCAAAGTGGAAGGTTAGACTCTTATACATACCCATAGGAAAGAGGCTGAATCCAGGGAGAGGAGCAGCAACAGTCTGCAGGCCCCGCTTCCACAGTACCTCACAAAGTGAGAGCCATTGGCCTGGAATTCCAGCTAACTACCAGTAGAGACACTGAACTACTCTAAGAAGGAGCTCCTTCAGGGAGGAGCCAGCTGCCATTTTTGCTGTTTGGATGTCTTAGCTGTTCCAGCCTTCAGGCTTTGGAGAGTCTATGCCGACCCAGGGCAAAAGGCATCCCCTAGTACAGCACAGCTGCTCTACCAAAATGTAGGCAGACTGCTGCTTTAACTGTGTGTTCAATCCCATTCCTCTCAATTGGGCAAGAACTCCCAACCAGGACCTCCAGCTACCCCACCCAAGGTCTCCAGCTAACAGAGATCTGAATTCCCCATAGCACAGCACTTCCAGAGGGAGAGGCAGGCTGCCATCTTTGCTATTTGGTTGACTTACTATTTCCAGCCTTTGGGATTCAGAATGTCTGAAACCATGGGTGCGGGGAGCTGAAGCGGACCCCCAGCACAGCACAGCTGCTCTACCAAGACATGGCTAGACTGTATTTTTAAAGTGAGTTTCAATCCTATTCTTTCTCCCTGGACAGGACCTCCCAACTGGGGTCTCCAGCCACTTCCTACAGGTGCCTCTGGGATGGCAACAGGTTTGTGCCTCCTTGGGACAAAACTCCAGAGGGAGGGATAGGCTGCCATTTTGTTGTTTCACAGCTTTCACTGGTGATATCTCCAGGTTCTGAAAAATCCGAGGTGACTAGGGACTGGAGCAAACCCAAGCATACTGCAGGACTTATATGGAAAAGTGGCCAGACTGTTACATGGGTGCCCATTCCCATGTCTTCTCACTGGGCAGGTCTTCCAGGCCTGAGCCTCCAGAGCTATCAAACCCGGACAGAACTATCAAACCTGGACAGAGCCTTCAGGGGCAACTGAAAACCTCTCTGCAACAGTCTCTTGCAAGGGTACTGGCCATGCCACCCTTGGACTAACCAAGGATCAAAGACCTTTAGTGCCTTATCCACACCTCCAACAAGCTGTAGTCAACCCAAGGAGAGGAGACCAATCTGTCTCTCATAAGTCCCACACATCGCCAACTGCTCATAACCAGACAAGGAGCCCTGGCTTGTGCACACAGCACAAACCCATCATCTGGGGCTGAATGCACTGAGCGAGTGCTGACCTGCATCTCTCTGGGATGTAGCTCCCAAGAGTTAAGCAAATAAGCCTTGGCCACAACCACTGCTAAGATATCTTCTTCTGCTGCCTCTTAGTTAGGGAAGGAACATAAATACTGAGATTTCCCCAGAAGTGCAGTGAGCAGCCCAAGAATGCCGAATCACAAACTACAGTCAGCACTTAAGGGGTAGAGAAATCAACACTTTCAGAACACTGAGAGGGAGCGTGGCTGGAAATGTGAAAAAACACAAGGGAGCCCACAAAACCGATCAATAGTCTACCTAAGTGTCACCTGCTGAATCAAACCCCAAAGCTTCAACAGCAAAAGTACCTCACCAAGGTATCAACCTCTGAAACCAGAGTCAAAAAGTCAGCTTCAAATAAAGACCCTACGCAATGCCTTGGCCCGGTGAAAATATCCAGAAAATAAGTCTATTTATTGTACTCAATCGACACTGCAGTTAAAGGAACACCCTCATGGAGCAATGAGAAAGAACCAAAGCAAGAACTCTAGTAACTCAAATGGTCAGAGTGCCATAGATTCTCCAAATGACTGCGCCTTAACCAGGCCAAACCGGCTGTAATGACAGAAGTAGAATTCTAAATATGGATAGGACCAAAGATTATTGAGATTCAGGAGGATGGCAAAACCCTATCCAAGGAAAATAAGAATCATAATATAGTGAAACAGAAGCAGAAGGATAATATACCATTATAAAAAAGAACCTAAGATGTCTGACAGAGCTGAATAACATAATACAAGAATTTCACAATGCAATCACAAGCATTAACAGCAGGATGAAACAAGCTGAAGAAACAGTCTCAGAACTTGAAGACTGATTACCTGAAGTAGACACCAGAAAAAAATAAAGAGAAAAGAATACAAATGAATGAACAAAACCTCCAAGAAATATGGGATTATGCAAAGAGGCCAATTCTATAAATCATTGACATCCCTGAAAGTGAGGAGGAGAAAGCAAACGACTTGAAAAATATGTTTCAGGATATCGTCCATAAAAACTTCCCTAACCTTGCTAGAGAGACCAACAGTCAAATTCGGGAGAGGCCCCAAATATTCTATACGAAAAGATCATCCCCTAAACATGTAATCGTCAGATTTTCCAAGGTTGAAATGAATGAAAGAATGTTAAAGACAGCTAGAGAAAAAGAACAAGTCACTGCCAAGGGACCCCATCAAGCTAACAGCAGTCCTCTTAGTTGGAATCCTACAAGCCTACAAGCCAGAAGAGATTGGGGACCTATATTCAATATTCTTAAAGAAAAAAATCTTCAACCTAGAATTTCATAGCCAGCTAAACTAAACTTCCCAAGTGAAGGAGAAATAAAATCCTTTTCACATAAGCAAATGTTGAGAGACTTTATTCCCACCACCCTGCCTTACAAGAGATCTTGACTGAAGCACTAAATATAGAAAGGTAAGCCCACTACCAGCTAATACAAAAACACACTTAAACATACGGACAAGTGTCACTGTAAAAAAATCACACAAGCCAACATAATAACCAGCTAACAGCACAATGACAGGATCAAATCCACACATGTCAATACTAACCTAGAGGGTAAACTGGCTAAATTCCCCCACTTAAAAGGCACAGAATAGCAAACTGGATTAAAAAAGCAAGTCCCCTTGGTTAGCTATCTTCAAGAGACCCATCTCATCCATAATGACACACAGTATCAAAATAAGCAAGTGGAAAAAAAAATCTATCTTGCAAATGAAAAACAGAAAAAAGCAGGGGTTGCAATCCTAATTTCAGACAAAACACACTTCAAACCAACCAAAAAAAGACAAGGAAGGACATTACATAGTGGCAAAGGATTCAATTCGATAAGAAGGCCTAACTATTCTAAATATATATGCACCCTACACAGGAGCACCCAGATTCATAAAGCAAGTTCTTGGAGACCTACAAAGAGACATAGACTCCCACAAAATAATAGTGAGAGACTTCAGTACTTTACCGATAATATTAGAGAGATTTTTGAGGCCAAAAATTAACAAAGATATTCAAGACCTAAACTCAGCATTACACCAAATAGAGTTGATAGACGTTCACCCAAAACCAACGAAATATACATTTTTCTCATGTCTACATGACATATACTCTAAAAGAAACCACATGATTGGAAGTAGAACAATCCTTGACAAAAGTAAAAGTATCAGCATCATAGCAAACACACTCTTGGACCACAGCACAATAAAAATCAAAGTCAACACAAAGAAAATTGTTCAGAACAATACAATTATGTGGAAATTAAACAACATGGTTTTGCATAAGTTTTGGATAAATAATAAAATTAAGACAGAAATCAGGATGTCCTTTGAAAATAATGAGAGCAAAGATACAACATACCAGAATTTCTGGGACACAACTAATGCAGTGTGAAAGGGAAATTCATAGCACTAAACGCCCATATCAAAAAGTAAGAAAGATCTCATGTTAACAACCTAACTTTGCAACTGAATTAGAGAAACAAGAAAAAATCAACCCCAAGCTAGCAAAAGATGAGAAATAACAAAAATTAGAGCTGAACTGAATGAAATCGAGACAGGAAAAACTATTCAAAAACATCAAGGAATTCAGGAGTTGGTTTTCTGAATAAAGTAATAAAATAGGTTACTAGGTAGACTAATTAAGAAGAAAAAAAAAGGAAGATCCAATAAACACAATTATAAATGACAGAGGAAATGTTACTACTGACCCTACAAAAATAAAAACAACCATTAGAAACTATTATGAACACCTCTATGCACACAAATTAGAAAACCTAGAAAAGATAGATAAATTCCGGGACAAATACACCCTCATAAGACTGAGTCAGGAATAAATTGATTCCCTGGACAGACAAATAATAAGTTCCGAAATTGTATCAGTAATAAATAGCCTACCAACCAGAAAAAGCACAGGACCTGATGAATTCACAGCTGAATTCTACCAGATGTGCAAAGAAAAGCTGGTTCAATTCCTACAGAACCTATTTCACAAAAATGAGGAGTTGGGACTTCTTTCCAACTCACTTCATAAGGCCAGCATCGTCTTGATAACAAAACTTGCCAGAGACACAACAAAAAATGAAAACTCTAGGCCAATATTCTTGATGAACATTGATACAGAAATCCTTGACAATATACTTGCAAGCTGAATCCAGCAACACATCAAAAAGTTAATCCACCATGAGCAAGTCAGCTTCATCCCCAGGAGGTAAGGTTTGGTTCAACATATGAAAATCAATAAATGTGATTCATCAAATAAATAGAACTAAAGAAAATAACCACTTGAATACCTCAATAGATGCAAAAAAGGCTTTTGAAAAATTCAACATTCCTTCTTGTTAATAACTCTCAATAAACTAGGTGTTGAAGGAACATACCTAAAAATGATAAGGGCCATCTATGACAAAACCACAGCCAACATTACACTGAATGGGCAAAAGCTAGAAGCATTCCCCTTGAAAACTGGCAGAAGACAAGGATGCCCGCTCTCATGATTTCTATTCAGCATATTATTGGAAATTCTAGCCAGAGAAATCAGGCAAGAGAAAAAAAGTAAAGGGCATCCAAACAGGCAGAGAGGAACTCAAACTGTCTTTTGTTTGCAGATAACAAATTCTTTATCTAGAAAATCCCCCACTTTTGGTCCAAAAGGTCCTTAAGCTGATAAACAACTTCAGCAAAGTTTTAAGTTACAAAATCAATGTTCAAAACTCACTAGCATTCCTATACACTAGCAGCAACAAAGGAAACTGAGAGCCAAATTAGAATGACAAATCCAAATGACAATTGCTACACAAACAAAATGAAATACAGCTAACCAGGAAAGTGAAAGATCTCTACAATAAGAATTATAAAACAACACTCAAATAAATTGAGAATAAAAAACAAATTATAAAACATTCTCATGGATAGGAAGAATTAGCATCATTAAAATGGCTATACTACTGAAAGCAATTTAGAGATTCAGTGATATTAGTATCAAACTACCAACAACATTGTTTACAGAACTAGGAAAAAATATGTTAAAATATACATGGAACCAAAAAGACAGCCCAAATAGCCAAGTCAACCCTAAACAAAAAGAACAAAGCTGGAGGAATCATGTCACCTGACTTAGAACTATACTAAAAGGATACAGACCGAAACAACATAGTACTTGTACAAAAACAGTCGCATAGACCAATGAAACAGAATAGAGAGCCTAGAAATAAGGCATCATACCTATGACCATCCTATCTTTGACAAAGCTGACAAAAAAAAAAAAAAAAAAAATAGGGAAATTACACCCTATTCAATAAATAGTACTGGGATAACTGGCTAGCCATATGCAGAAAATTAAAGATGGATCCTTTCCTTACACTATATACAAATGTCAACTCCAGATGGATTAAAGACTTAAATGTAAAAAAATATATAAAAACCCTGGAAGACAATCTATGCAATACCATCCTAAACATAGGAACAGGCAAAGATTTCATAACAAAGATGCCAAAAGCAATCGCAACAAAAGCAAAAATTGACAAATGAAATCTAAATAACTTAAGAGCTTCGGCACAGCAAAAGAAACTATTAACAGAGTAAACATATAACCTACAGAATAGGAGAAAATGTTTGCAAACTATGCCTCTGACAAAGGTCTAATATCAGCATCTATAAGGAACTTAAGCAAATTTACCAGAGAAGAACAATTCATTCAAAAGTGGGCAAAGTGCATTAACTGATACTTCTCAAAAGAAGACATGCATACAGCCAATAAACATATTAAAAAAAAAAAAAAAACTCAGTATAATTGATTATTAGAGACATGCAAATCAAAACCACAATGAGATACTGTATTAGTCTGTATTCACACTGCTGATAAAGACATACTTGAGGTGGGTCAGACATGGTGGCTCACGCCTATAATCCCAGCATTTGGGGAGGCTGAGGTGGGTGGATCACGAGGTCAGGAGATAGAGACCATCCTGGCTAACATAGTGAAACCCCATCTCTACCAAAAATACAAAACAATTAGGCAGGCATGGTAGTGGGCACCTGTAGTCCCTGCTACTTGGGAGGCTGAGGCAGGAGAATGGCGTGAACCCAGGAGGTGGAGCTTGCAGTGAGCCGAGATCCCATCACTGCACTCCAGCCTGGGAGACAGAGAGAGACTCTGTCTCAAAAAAACAAAAACAAAAACAAAACAAAATAAAACAAACAAACAAAAATACCTGAGCTGGAAAAGAAAAAGAGGTTTAACTGGGCTTACAGTTCCGCATGGCTAGAGAGGCCTCAGAATTATGGCAGGAGGTGAAAGGCACTTCTTAGATGGCAGCAGCAGGAGAAAATGAGAAAGAAGCAAAAGCAGAAACCCCATATAAACCCATTAGATCTCATGAGATTTATTCTGTATCACAAGAATAGCACAGGAAAGATTCACCCCCTTTATTCAATTACCTCCCCTTGGGTCCCTCCCACAATGCATGGGGATTCTGGGAGATACAATTCAAGTTGAGATTTCAGTGGGGACACAGCCAAACCATATCGTTCTGCCCATGGCCACTCCAAATCCCATGTCCTCACGTTTCAAAACCGATCGCCTTCCCAACAATTCCCCAAAGTCTTAACTAATTTCAGCACTAACCCAAAAGTCCACAGTCCAAAGTCTTATCTGAGACAAGGCAAGTCCCTTCCACCTATGAGTCTGTAAAATGAAAAGCAACCTAGTTACTTCCTAGATAAAATGGGAGTACAGGTATTGGGTAAATACAGCTGTTCCAAATGGGAGAAATTGGCCAAAACAAGGGGACACAGAGCCATGCAAATCTGAAATCCAAAGGGCAGTCAAATTTTAAAGCTCCAGAATGATCTCCTTTGACTCTGGGTCTCACATCCAGGTCGTGCCGATGGAAAAGATGTGTTCTGATGGTCTTGGACAACACCCCCAGTGTAGCTTTGTAGGATACAGCCTCCCTCCTGGCTGCTTTCATGGGCTGGCATTGAGTGTCTGCAGCTCTGCCAGGCACATGGCACAAGCAGTTGGTGGATCTACCATTCTGGGGTCTGGAGGATGGTGGCCCTCTTCTCACAGCTCATCTGAGCAGTGCCTCAGTAGGGACTCTGTGTAGGGGCTCCAACCCCTCATTTTCCTTCCACAATTCCCTATCAGAAGTTCTTCATGAGGGCCCCACCCCTACAGCAAACTTTTGCCTGGGCATCCAGACATTTCCATCCATCTTCTGAAATCTAAGTGGAGGTTCCCAAACCTCAGTTCTTGACTTCCATGCACCTGCAGATTAAACACCATGTGGAAGTTTTCAAGGCTTGGGACTTCCACCCTCAGAAACTCTATGTTGTCGCTTTTCAGCCATGGCTGGAGCAAGTGGCATACAGGGCACCAAGTCCTCATGCTGCACACAGCAAGGGGAAACCCTGGACCCTACCCACAAAACCACTTTTTCCTACAGGGTCTGGGGGCCTGTGATGGGAAGGACTACCATGAAGACCTCTGACATGCCCTGGAGACATTTTCCACATGGTATTCAGGATTAACAATATGCTCCTTGATGTTTATGCAAATTTCTGCAGCCAGCTTGAATTTGTCCTCAGAAAACAGATTTTTCTTTTTCTATCACATAGTCAGGCTGCAAATTTTCTGAACTTTTATGCTCTGTTTCCCTTTTAAAACTGAATGCCTTTAACAGCACGCAAGTCACTTCTTGAATGCTTT
Source organism: Chlorocebus sabaeus (assembly GCF_047675955.1). Lineage (NCBI taxonomy): Eukaryota > Metazoa > Chordata > Mammalia > Primates > Cercopithecidae > Chlorocebus > Chlorocebus sabaeus. The sequence continues at coordinate 67,470,739 of NC_132907.1, read as the reverse complement.
GCTGCTTAGAAATTTTTTTCACCAGATGCCCTAAATCATCTTTCTCAAGTTTAAAGTTCTACAAATCTCTAGGGCAGGGGCAAAATGCCACCAGACCAGTGTCTTTGCTAAAACATAGCAAGAGTCATATTTTTTCCAGTTCCCAAGAAGTTCCTCCTCTCCAACTGAGACCACCGCAGCCTGAATCTTATTATCTATATCACTATCAGCATTTTGGGAAAAGCCATTTACAAGTCTCTAGGAAGTTCCAAACTTTCCCACATTTGCATGTCTTCTGAGCCCTCCAAACTCTTCCAACCTCTGCCTGTTACCCAGTTCCAAAGTCACTTTCACATTTTGGGGTATCTTTTCAGCAATGCCTCACCCTACTGGTACCAATTTACTGTATTAGCCTGTATTTATGCTGCTGATGATAACATACCTAAGACTAAGAAGAAAAAGAGGTTTAATTGGACTTACATTTCAACGTGGGTGGGAAGGCCTCAGAATCATGGAAGGAGGCAAAAGGCACTTCTTAAGTTGCAGTAGCAAGAGAAAATGAGAAAGAAGTGAAAGCAGAAACCCCTGATAAACCCACCAGATCTAGTGAAATTTATTCACTATCATGAGAATAGCATGGGAAAGACTTGCCCCCATAATTCAATTACCTCCCCCTGGGTCCTTCCTGGGAATTCTGGGAGATACAATTCAAGTTGAGATTTTGCTGGAGACACAGGTAAACCATATCTCATACCATCTCACAGCAATCAGAATGGCTATTATTAAAGGGTCAAAAAACTACAGATGTTGGTAAGGTTGTGGAGAAAAGGGTACTCTTATACATTGTTGGTGGGAGTGTAAATTAGTACAACCATTGTGGAAAGCAGCATGGCGATTCCTCAAAGAGCTAAAAGCAGTGCTACCATTTGACCCAGCAATGCCATTAGTAGGTGTATACGTAGAGGAATATAAAGCATTCTACCATAAAGATGCATGCACATGAATGTTCACTGCAGCACTGTTCACAATAGCAAATATATGGAATCAATCTAAATGCTCATTGATGACAGACTAGATAAAGAAAATATGGCACACATACACCGTGGAATATTTTGTAGCCATAGAAAAGAATGAGATCACGTCTTTTGTAGGAACATGGATGGAGCTGGAGGCTATCATCCTTAGCATACTAATGCAGAAACAGAAAACCAAATACCACATGTTCTCACTTATAAGTGGGGGCTAAATGATAAGAACTTATGAACCCAAAGAAGTAAACAACAGACACTGGGGTCTACTTGAGGAGGGAATGTGAGAGGAGGGAGAAGAACAGAAAAGAAAATTATTGAGTACTGGGTTAAATATCTGGGTGATGTAAAAATATGTACAACAAATCCCTGTGACACATGCTTATATATGTAACAAACCTTCACATGTACCCCCAAATCTAAAATAAAATATTTAAATTAAATAAACAAGTTATTATGGAAAAAAAGAACTATCTAGAGTATTATCCGGTATTGACGAATATCTTTCTCTTTTAGATCTATCCTGGCATTTAAGTAACTATACCTAAAAATCCATTACATTAGTTTTGCTCCCAAGTTTCTTAAATAACTCATCAATGTAAGCATTAAGAGAAAAAATTAGTGATGATTAAATGCAGACTGAGTTTGTGGTTTAAGCCTTGGTAAGTTCTACCACTTGGGTGTACTGAGAAGACAAAGCTATAATTTACCAAGAGCATTGCAGAATTAACATGGGTTATTCCTAAGGCCACCTCTGAGTAGAAGTCAAAGAAAAATACACAATTTAATGGTTACACTCTTACGGTTTGCAGGAACTACTAGCCTCATGGCAGGTAACAGACTGGACTATGGTCTCTGGGCTGTACAGCTATCACAAGATTTTTTTGAATTTGCAGGAAGTTAATTCTAATTAAGATATGAGCCAACTTCAGGATGAGGAGTATTTTTTAAATTGCATTACCATCTTATTAAAAAAATGTTGTTTCTTATGCATCTCTGTGACAAGTGCAAAAACATGATTCTCCATTAAGCAGGGCTAAATTAACAATAAAGTTTCAGGAAATTTGAAACCAACTACCAAGTTCCTTCATTGTTAAAACTATATTAGTATTACTGGCCTAAGTTTTTTACATTTCGTATATCGATAACCAATGTCAAGTATAAATTATAATATAGAACAAAAAGAAGGCAATGTTAAATAAAATACCATTTTTTTTCCCTCAATCTGCAGTATTTTATAGACAGACAGAATTATCAATGCCTATTTTCAATGAGAAGCCTATTCATAAATACCTAGAAGTCCTATGAAAGGTTTAGAGAGGATTGAAGAAAAAAATGTAAGCATTTGTTACCTAAAGTTAGAATTTTATATATCCTAAAAAGTATTTTACTAAGTATCAGGAAACCTAATCCTAGCTTCATGACTAACAGAATACATGCATTTTCGTCTAACCTAAAAATGTTTCTTTGTTGTATAGAAAGTTTCAATAATAAAACCTTATTTTGTTTTAAAATATGTAAATTAATGCAAACTTGCAGATCCAGAGCCTGAAAAATATTTCTGAATCTGACTCCAAAAACATTAGACAGTCAGCAAGTAATTATTTAAATTAAAAATGGAAACGCCAACTCATCCTCCTTGAATTGCATTCTTCTGAATACTGCTTTGTGAGTGCGCAAAAGGTTTCTATTAATACATCTTTGATTTCAACTTTAGCTTGTGTATGTAAAACTTAATCATAAGGTTGATATGTACTAGGGGATATTAGAGAGAATAATTAAAATAAAGACTTTAAACGATTTCTTATGAAAAATTACACAGCTTTCTACACAAAGGGATGCAACAAGTTACCCACAAAGCAATCAAATAGAGGAAGGATTGATTGTGAGGAGCAAAAACTATCAAGGTTCAACATTGATGGACAGACACACCTAGTTGTATTGTAGCTTTCCTTAATACTTATGAGTCTTCATCAAGTTACATAATGCTTCTAAATTTCAACTTGCTTTTTTCATAAAATGGTTATTAGAATTTTTTTCAGATGAATTAAGGTGATTATTTTCATATATTGCTTAACCCAATATCCTATGCATAATAGCTATGCAACAATTACAATTCTTTTTCATATTTTTTTCTATTTTGTATATAGTCAGTTCAAAAAAGAGTGCTTTTACTTTAAGAGCCATTATGCTAATGCATACTTCTTTTATCAAATATTGGGGGAATATATTTAAAGCATAATATCAGGCTTGTGTGGTAGAGCCACAGCAGACTCCGCACAATTAATTAACTCAAAAGTTCATTCTTCAGACTCTGGCCTGATCCCAGGTCATCCTTGTTTTTATCTTTCTGAACTGGCTTGGTTTCCTTAACATCTTGTTCCCTTTCTATGAATGAGTCTAAAATATTCTGCTCCAAAAAAAAAAAAAAAAAAAAAAAAAACAGAAGAAACAAAAAAAATCCTTTTCTGCAGCTAACATCCACTAGATTTCATTTTAAGGAATCACTCCAGGTTCAGTTTTCTGCTTTCTATACTGTTACTCTGATTTAGCCACAAACATGCCTGGATTCTTCCTCTCTGACGTGGCCTCTTCAAATGCATATCACTGCCTCCTGTATCAACCTCAGTTCCAAGATTTGCAGTTAAAGGGTCATTTTTCCCTCCGCCTTTTAGGCCAACTCCAGCTAGATGGAAAAAATATACATCTGATTTCCAGAGAAGATTGTTCAAAAATCCTTCATAATTTTCCAAAATGTAGTCTTTTCTCTTTTCCTTCAGCCTTATTATTGGCTATTCATTCTATTCTAGCTCTCCCGCCTTCCTATCTAAAAAGACTGCATAGAATTCACAATGACAGCTAAAGCAAAGGAGTGATCACTTTAATTCCTCATGTTAAACATAATTATCAGTGGAGATACCACAAGATTAGATTCTTAAAATGTCAAGAAAAGATAGACAGTTGACAAAAGCACTAGGGAATTCTAATCAAAAACACCATCAATTAAAAAAAACAAAACAAAACAAAAAACACGTGGACAAATGAAACAAAAGCATATTTGGGAAATTCCTAGTATGTATAGCTCAGTTTGCTGACCACATGGTTAAGGAAATAAACAATAATAAAATAAAGGACTGGAAATACAGGTACAGCCTAGATCATGGAGAATCTTTTATCCTTTGCATAATGATTAGAAGTCTATTTTATTGACAAGAATACTGAACAGCTAAACAATATTTTCAAATTTGTGTTTTAGGAAAGAAATTCTGGTTGGAATAGACTTGTATCTCAGAAAAAAAAACAAACATTCAACCTTGAACCTAAGAGGCGGAGTTTGCAGTCAGCCAAGATAGCACCACTGCATTCCAGCCTGGGTGACAAGAGTGAGACTCCATCCCCCCCAAAAAAAGAAAAAAAATTCAACCTTATTTCCTTTTTCACTCCTGACAGTAAAATTATATTACTTTCCTTTCCTTTTCCATCACTTCTACCATCATACTTCTAAATCTAACAAGTTTCATTTAGATGCGAAGATATAGAAATAAAATGGCTTGGCCTGAAATAGTAGTTGTGAAAGCAATGCTTTATTTTCCAAAACAGGCTATAAATTCATAATTATCACTGAAACTCAAAAAATCCTTACGGAGTTGGCAAGCTAAATGGTATTATTTACATTTGCAGATGAAAATGAGAGGCCTAGAAAGGTCAATTTTTTATTGAAAGTTATACTATAAAATGTAGATCCTGGGCAATCTCTTACACGTAACTAAAAATGGCAGAGCAGGGACTACTGTCTCTGCATACTATGGGCTTTCTCTTTTTAAACATGATGAAAATGCCAGAGAAGATAAAACGATAAAAACTAAAAGCTAGCAAATATAAATGTTTATGTGTAGGGGTTTGGGTGGTGTAGGGTTGATTGATATGTGAAGGCCACTGTGAGGGCTCATCTTCATGGAAGTTTAATTATTGCAAGTACTTTTTAAAGAAAGTATGACAGGAACAATAAACCTCAAACTCAACAATGATTGCTACCTAGAAAAACGTGCTTGAAATATGTCTTTTTGCTGTATTAGAAAAGTTGATTCAGTACAAAATAAGCTGCTAATGTAGAAGTGATCGTTAAAAAGTTAAAAATGTGAAGTTGAGGGCCTTCTTTATGGTAATAAATACAAGGGAAGAAAAAAGCAAAACACAGTTAGCATCAAGGACTGTGATAGCTGAACTATTTACGTTTTTTTCTTCTGACAATTTCTTAAAAACCAACTTGGTTTCACTATCATTTCCCTAATTTAAGCACCTTTTCTAGAATCTAACAATTGTTATAAACACAAAGAATCACAAGTAGCCATTCCATTTTCCAGGACAGCCATCTGGTACCAGAGTTTGCTGCCTGTAATCAAGAATAGGACTGTAACCCAGGCAACTGGTTGATTCTGTTACAAATATTTCCCACTTCCTTTACAGAAACACTAACAAATCTTACTCTGCCTAATTACCTGTCTACTGATAACATCATCGGTTGCATGATATCCTGTTCCTGAACTGAGGTTAGAACCAAACTTCACAGATGACACAGGGACAAAGTATCACCAATACTCTTTAAGGAAGCCTGTGTCCTGAGTGGTGCAAGCTCACTGGTCTGCAAGAGATAGGAAGTTAATACAAAGTAGGAAACAAGGACAATATGAAAGTCAAATGGAATCATGACAAGCTGGAAAACACACTCCGAAAGTTTATTTCTGCAAAATAAACTTTTTGACGATAAAGCAGAAGATAAAACAGAAATTCTGATTGCTATACAAGTTCTTCCAAATTTACATTTTAATGCCTTTTCAATACTGGCCTAACAAAACATTTCTTAAAAGTGTAGAATTTCTCTTCTTGCTTTTGAACTTCAGTTATTTTTTAGGTAGTCTGAGCCTGAAACGAGCTAACTAAACCATCTAGAACAATGTGTCAAGTTGACTCAATTAAGGACAAAGTAAAAATAAATTTCCATGGAAATAGAGACTTGTATTCACATGAATGCCAAAATAATGCCGGATGAATAAGATTATTACAGTGAATACAAATGAAATCATAATTTACCATTTACTTAATTTGTCCTATTAAATGCTTCATAAGAATGTCAGAAGGGTTTTTTAAAAATGCTCATTAAAATGGTTTATTATAATGATGAGTTAGAATTACTATTAAAGGATTAATATGAATCAAGCATGTATTGGGAAAGGATTGAAAGAGGAAATGCAGAGAAAAAAGAGAAAATATAACCCCAAATATAGATCATGAATACATATGTTCTGAGACTGTCATAGAATTATGCAGCATTTAAAAGTACACAGTTTTTGAAAAAAATAAAATGCATACCTTAAGCACTCTTTAATATAAATGCATACCTAAATGTAAGAAATAAATGCTAATAAATACTTTCATATTTTCAAGATTTCAAGGTGAAGTTATATAAATTACACACTATATTTCAATGACATATGAGTTGATATAATTATAATTTATAATTCTTAAAATATACTTTACCATGTAAGAATTTCATATGCATTTCTGAAACTTTATTATTGGCTTTTTTGGACATTTTATGCTTAACAATGTAAAGACATTTATCCTTGCAATATTTTTAAAACATGTTTTATAATACAGACATAGCAAACATCCTTTATTTACATAAATACTGTTTATATATAATGCCCAATTTCCATTGCACTTGAATTTTATCAGGGAAGTTTTTAGTGTAAAATAATGTAGTCTCTAGAATTGAACAGTTTTAGTTTCAGGAGGAATATTCACAAGCAACGTCAAAAGGAGAAATGAAAAATTATCTGCTGAATTTGGCTCATGTATTTTGAAAAGCAGCTTATATAAGCCAACCCAAAATTCTATCATCTGATAGAATAACAAGCATGTTTTCACACATTTAATGTTTTAATCCTATTTGTCAGTTTGTTAGCTTGCTTTTCCAAATCTCTCATTTAAATTGGCCCACGGAATCTCTGGGTAACTTAAGTCTAGCAAAAAGAAATGAGTCTGTGACACTAGGCTGTTAAAAGGTCAACAAGAGTGACAGCTTCAGCATCTCAATTGCAGATTTTCAGCTAAAAGCCAACTGATGTCAAGATTAAGTCAAAGCTGAGACCTCATCATAATAAACAGATTGTCAAAACAGGAAAGCAGTGCACGGTTTATAATAGGAAGCATAAGAAGCTGGCTTTGTGTAAATTTGAGGGCATGACAGAAATCTGAGCGGCCCTCAAAAACCTAACCTACCACTTTGCCATTGAAAAATAAATCTTGGAGGTTTGTTGATCTTCCATATATAATGAAAGAGAGAGAAGTGTTTTTGTGTCTCTGGTGGTGGCTTGGGAAGGGGAAATGTGCAACATACATCAGCTTTCAGTTACTTTATTAATTTTCACATTTGTAGTAAATATAGAAGTAGTAAAATCTATTAGAAGAAGTAGTAGAAACAAATGATAGTAATTTAGCAATAGATTTGTGCTGAATCAACAAATAAGAAATGACATTGATGGTGGGAATGCAAAACAAAGATGAAATTGGCACATGTACAGTGTATTTCTTACTTAAAAGTATATGTTGGCAGTTATCAGGACAGAGATAACTTTAGAAAGAAACGGAAATAAAAGTTGTAAAATTAATAGCAGATATTACTGGAAAGGAGCTTTGGATCAATTTACAGAGCAGTACGGGTATCTTAAAATGATATGATTGCATATTTAAATTTGAAGATACATCCCCAAAACTTGACGTAATTTACAATGAGTATCATTTGCCATGACATAGGCACACAGTAAAATACAACTAATATATATTGACTGTATGTTATGCACCATTCTCTCTTCTAGATTTTTGAAATAAATTAGAGAATAGAAAACAAATTCCTGCCTTTATGGTGTGTACATTTTCATAAGCTGGAAGGTGGTAAGGGCTATGTAAAAATATACATGTTGCAATGGGAATTTGGATGCTGCGTGTGCGTGTGTGCACACGTGCACATGTTAGCATGGATGCATGACCATGTATATGTGTGTTTTTGTGTGTGCTTAGAGACCTGAAATTTTATTTCATTTTATTTTGTTTGTTTTATTTATTTATTTTTACATTTCGAGATGGAGTCTTGCTCTGTCTCCCAGGCTGGAGGGCAGTGGCCTGATGTCGGCTCACTGCAACCTCTGCCTCCCAGTTTCAAGCAATTCTTCTGCATCAGCCTCCTGTGTAGCTGGGATTACAGGCACACACCACCATGCCCAGCTAATTTATATATGTATATGTTTTTAGTAGGGACAGGGTTTCACCATGTTGGCTAGGCTAGTCTCAAACTCCTGACCCTAAGTGATCTGCCCGCCTTGGCCACTCAAAGTGCTGAGAGTATAGGCGTGAGCTACCTTGCCTGCCAAGAGTTGCAATTTTAAATATAATACTGTGTTCAAGGCAGGATGAACTGGTAAAACATTTTTGCAAAGTTCTGAAGAAGACTATCATGAGAATCTTGAATAATAATTTAAAATCATAACATGATTAAATTTAAAATATATAAATAAGAAATATTGATGAAAAAGGGATGGATAAATGGGCAGATATATGTTAAAGCAAATATAATAAAATATTAAATGAGAGGTAGTGGGTATTCACCATAAATTTATTTCACCTTTGCAGAATGCTTAAACATTTTAAATAAAATTTTGGAACAAAAAGTGTAGAAGGATTTTCTCTGTACACACATATTCTAATTTTTGCATATCTTCTTTTCTTTCTTTTTTCTTTCCCATTCCTTATGCCTCTACTTCTAAAAATTACATATGAAAATTTATTTTAAATTATATTCTGTGTTCTACTATCTTGGCAACCATTAATTTCCATAAATAATGTTTACTTTTCTCACATGACTTTACATTCAGAACTTCACTTCTAAACATTAAGATTTTCTTTAACTTTCCTTGCTAAATTTCAGAGCATGGGGAAACCAGAGGGTAAGCCTCAGATAAAGTCATACAATGAAGTTTAAATATCAAAATAAAACAAACAAACAAAAAAAATCTCTAGAAAGGCATCTTTTTTCAAAAGATGGACAGCAATATTTGCCTAACTACTCCCAAACTTTGACCTGATTCCAAGAAATAGAACGACTTAAATATGACAAAGACTAATTGTCAACTATGTATTCAATTACAAGTAGATTTTAAAATTGTAAACTTATAATTGAATTTTATAGCATATTGAACAAAATCCCTAAAATTAGAGTGCATATAGCTTATGCTATCAATTATTATGTGAGTTAAAACCTTTTTAAAAAACCTGATTTCTATATGAATACACTTCTTAAAGATAAAGAGATTCTAATTAAAGAAAAGAGAGTAATATTTAATTTCCAAATACTGGCTCCTGTGAGGTCAAAATACATTATATCCTGTACCAAAAACATAATAGATACTCACTTGTGTTGAAATGCTTAACTAAAGAGATGACAGCTCAAAATACAGGTCATAGAGCTGCATCAAATTAACACATATTCATGTGTTTTTCTTTCGTTACCACGTATGTTACACTATTCTAGTGTGGGGAGGCAGTGTCTCCTTCCTAGTTTTCTTATTCTTGTGATTTATTTTTTCTCGCCACCCTCTCTTCCTTCATGTTAGCACAATGAATTTCAGTGATTTTTAAGTAGAACTTTTAAAAGAGAATATAGGTACATGATCACATCTTTCATGTTTTAGCTAAACGGCCTTATTCCTTCATTTCCATTGAACTTCAATTTTCTTATCTGTAAAAGTGGATAATAGTAGTGACCCTATGAAATGTTGGGAGGAAGGATACAATAGCAGATTCCAGGGATTCTGCAGAGTGGATGATTTTTCTAAATTCTATTTATTATCACCTTGCTAGGCACCAATGTGTCATTTTGACAGTTTATTGGGAGATTTACATTTTTAGCATTTTTTCTTTTTAAAATTTATCTAGCATAATTTTTATAATATAGTACATTCAGTTATTTAAAGTGCTATATTTTCTGAAAGATATTTGTTTTTCCATTATAATTTCTATGTTGCTGTTTACCTCTGGCTAATCATGAGTTCAAACTTTAACAAAATATTTTAGGTAACTTATAACCCAAAATTGATTTTTAAAATGTTTTATAAAAATATCCCAAAATTTAACAACACACAAATTTATAACCCATCACTATCATCAGCAGCATAAAAATTAATAAATGGCATTAATAATGCCATTTTTATTAAAATGGTTGAACATTTTTTAATCACTTCCAATATTTAAAGTAATATTATACATTGTTAATTACAAAAACAAAGATAAATTGTAAATAATAGACTGACATTTTGAACATGATTAACTTCATGTAAAATGATGTTCATAGATGTAAATTTATAGGATAACCAAATCCCTTCTTTGAAATTGCTCTTAGATGAAAAAGCAACTTGGACAAGGCTCTGTCTCCTCCCCAGGGTGGCCCATATTTAGTTACTAATCTTGATAGAGGTTAAATGCCTGGTCATCGTGCTTCAAAATCCATTCATCCTAACTCCAAAACTGATCTTTGGACAATCTAAGTCCTTTATTTCCAAGGACATCCAAGTCTTACTCCCGACTCTGCCTAATCTTGCTTCCTTTCCTGAAACAGGCTTTCCTTCTGAGAATGAAGCTGCCTTGGCAAAAATCATAACAGTGGGAAAATTCTGACAGTGAAAAGGATCTGATGTAACCAACTCCATTTTGCCTTCATCTTGCAAACTGCCCTTGGTCATTCCAGGGCTTGGGCCACATTTTTTTGGGAAAAAATTAATTTATAGTTTAAATGATGATAACCCTTCCCCTCCATTAAACCACCTTTATAAAACTAATGAAAGACAAGCAGGTTAGGAGAATGAGAGAAGCCAGAAGTATGCCAAGATACTGGCATTTAATGATTACCAGTCATTATTCCTAAGGTCACATAATTTCCACCTTCCCCAATCACTTCTGCAGATAAAAATCACCATTGTAGAACCAAAGACTGGCCTTTTGAGATATCTTTTCAGGCTTTTGTATCTCTGATGACTAGATGGCCCCACCCAGAGTGTCGTGGGTCCCACTCAGAAGTGGACTAAATGCATGAGAACTATATTCCACATCCTTATGATTGCATCTCCAACCAATCAGTAGCACCCATTCCCTAGCCAGCCGTCTCCCTGAGGAACTATCTTTGTAAAGTCCTAACATCCAAATTGTGGGGAAGGGTGATTTGAGTAATAATAAATTCCAGTCACCCTTTTAGCCAGCTGTCTGTGTATTAAAATATTTCTCTATTGCAATCCTCTGGTCTTGATACATCAGCTCTATGTGGGAAGCAGGCAAAAGAACTCATTGGGCAGTTACAAGAAAACATCTCAACCAGTTACTTTTCCATTGATCTTGGATCATCAAATTCTATTTTCTGGGGGAACCAAATATGAATGATTCTTAAAAAAAAAATGTGATATTTCTAGATACTTGAAAAATTATCATTATGCTTTATATGAAAATAGGTAACTACTGTGAATTTCTATTTTATCTATAATATCAAGGCAAGTGTGTTGGCTGTAATTCTAACTCAGCTATTGCCAGCAGTGTGGTCTTCTATGTTACTATAATTTTTCTAATTTTCTTATATGCATAATGTATTATTCATAGAGCAAACTCAAGATATAATGAACTAGATAATGTAAGAAAGCACACTTAATGACTGTACTAACTTAGGTTAAACATTCTGAGTTAGGGCATGTTTTAGTAGATAAATATAGGATACTTGCTCATCTTTTAATGACAGCAGTATTCATAGATAAAATTCTATAAATTCTTTGCATTTGAAACACATCTCAACTTCAATTCCAAAATAAGAACAGAGACATAAATGAGCTTCATATTTATGCTTCAATCAACTGAACAACCTGAGCAACCAGTAGGTGGCTTAAGAAAAAACAATGCTGCTCACTTTGACATGCAAGAACTTAAAAGTACACTTACAAAATGTATTTTTAATGCTTCTAAGAGTAATGTAGTAAGAAATTCTCATCGTTATGCTGTCAACACTCAATCATAAGCTGTAATGTCAAAGACCACATAGTTTCTTACAGTTCTATGAAATACAACACAAACCTAATCAGTGATAGGAACGTCAAAAACAGGTAATAAACTCTAAATTCTGGTTGTTTGCAAAACTCAATTTTTCTCAGAAGAAGAAGCAAAAATTACAGGTGAGCACTTACAGTATTAACTCCTTAACAAAAACCTTACTAAATAATAGCTTCTGGAAAACTTTTGATTTTACATTTTTCCTTTCACACTGTGTGATTCTGTACTCTATTTCACAGAACAATGCTCCACTGAATGCTGTCACTCCCACAAATGGTATGGTAGCTGTCAGTGATTTTCAAAGAAAGCTGAATAATATGTACATATCATATTTTAATGTGTTCAAAACACATGGACCTCTTTGGTGTTAATAGCGCATACAGAATGTGACCATAAGGTGACACATGGCTCATGCTGTGGGGCCAAGCAGCATGAAACTGTAAGCTTCATTAGTGCTTCTTCTCATAGCAATGAGATCATGAAAATGAATCAGAAATATTAGCCTTTTTTTGTCTTTTTGTCACTTTCTGCATCACAAGCAATTACGAACAGTTGGATTCCACATGTTGATGGGTTGTATTTCAACTTTCTGCTTTTTACTTTACAAGTTTCCATTCTAAAATCATACACCCTAACTCATGCATTTGTTACAGATAACAAACTCATCTGAAGCTCTTAGTTGACTATCTCCCAGTAAAAATGCATGTTAGGAAATAATGCCTTTCCTTTAAGTTGAAAAAGTCCCCCAAATGTTTTGAAGTAAGCCAAACTTTTCTTATTAAATACAAAATAAGGCCAAGCATGGTGGCTCACACCTGTAATCCCAGCACTTTGGGAGGCCGAGGTGGGTGGATCACAAGGTCAAGAGATGGAGACCATCCTGACTAACATGGTGAAACCCCCTCTCTACTAAAAAATACAGGAAAAAAAAAAAAAAAAAGAAAAATAGCCGGGTGTTGTGGTGGGCGCCTGTAGTCCCAGCTACTCGGGAAGCTGAGGCAGGAACCAGGGAGGTGGAGTTCGCAGTGAGCGGAGATGGCCCATTGCACTCCAGCTCAGGCGACAGAGCTAGACTCTGTCTCAAAAACAAACCGGAGGGAGGGAGGGAGGGAGGGGAGGGGAGGGGAGGGGAGGGAAGGGAAGGGAAGGGGGGAGGGAGGAAGGGAGGGAGGGAGGAAGGAAGGGAGGGAGGAAGGGAGGGGCCGGGCGCGGTGGCTCAAGCCTGTAATCCCAGCACTTTGGGAGGCCAAGACGGGTGGATCACGAGGTCAGGAGATCGAGACCATCCTGGCTAACCCGGTGAAACCCCGTCTATACTAAAAATACAAAAAACTAGCCGGGCGAGGTGGCGGGCGCCTGTAGTCCCAGCTACTTGGGAGGCTGAGGCAGGAGAATGGCAGGAACCCGGGAGGCAGAGCTTGCAGTGAGCTGAGATCCGGCCACTGCACTCCAGCCAGGGCGGCAGAGCGAGACTCCATCTCAAAAAAAAAAAAAAAAAAAAAAAAAAAAAAAAGGAGAAAGAAAGAAAGAAAAGAAAAAGAAATACAAAATGAGTTCATGAATTGTATTCTCAAAACAGTAAAGTAAGACTACTAATCTGAATCTATACCTATCCTCATTTATTACAGCTGTACTGCAATTCTCTTCCTAGACTCCACAATAGCAAAGAAAGCAGGAATTCAAATTAAATAATTTTCTATCCATAGGAAACTGTTTGTATCACACTATTCAATGCTGCGGATACTGGAGTTTGGATGCATGGTGTTTCTGAATGAGCATCCCTTCAACATAATATTCTGATGTGAAAAGAAGAGTACCTATCAAAGAAAGGAAAAATAATAATAAAAAAATAATTAAAAAACTTCTTCATCCTGAATATTAATTATTCTCACTAAAAGTATCAGCTAAAATTAGTTGGAGATCCATTTTTAAGTAAGTTGAGTCATCACTGGTATCCATTTTATTTTTATATGGAGTGGTGGTCCAGTATTACCTAACCCAGTCAACAGTGTTAACTAAATAAATTATTGCAAAATAAAGACCTATTTATTCATTAAGGGAACTTTTAGCTACCTAAATTTAACCAATTTGTATTCTCAAATCAGCATGATGATTTTAACAAATGATTATTAAACTGCCTTAGAAAAAGAACTACCCAATCAATTATACAACTGACTAGTTTTGCTTCCACTGTAAGCCAGGGAAAGTAACTTATTTAAAGAGTATCTAGAATTGTTAAAAATTAGTAAGTAGCTTGTAGTCTATTTTATGTACACCATAACTTGAGCTTTGGAAATGCCTGTCTAAACATCTAGTAATATAATTCAGAAATAAAAATAAATTGAAAGGCATTATATTTAAAAGTATTTATCAAAAGATTGAAAAATAAAATAGAAATAATGCAGGATTGGTACCTATTTTTCTAAAGTACTCTGTAATTATACACATCATGTAATCTACCATGTTATGTTCTATCTCTAACCAGGAGACTCACATCTTAAGATAATTCCTGAGATAATTATCTTATACATTGAAGTTTAATTATTTATTTTGCTTGAATAGTCGTGACTTAACTTCATTTCTGACAGAGGCAACCTTTGTGTCTAGAGGAATTTATCAGGCTAATTATATAGGATCAGATTTTTCTCATTAAAAATGCCATTGAAATTTCTTAAATTATGAAAGTACAAGCCAGATTAAATATATTAACAATCCTTCTCAAACTTCTTTTATTCAGATTATTTTAGTTCTTTCCCATTTTGTACTGGCATCATATACAATTTTATATAATATTCCTCCATCTTTTACTGTAAAATACCTCTTGTCAAGGTCCATGGTAACTTGCTGTATGCCAAATCTGAAGAAGGTAAAACTTCCTCTTTTTTTTTTTTTTTTTTTTTTTTTTTGAGACTGAGCCTCGCTCTGTTGCCCAGGCTGGTGGGCGAAGGTGTGATCTAGGCTCACTGAAACCTCTGCCTCCTGGGTTCAAGCGAATTTCCTGCCTCAGCTTCTCTACTTGCTGGGATTACAGGTATGCGCCACAGACACCTGGCTAATTTTTGTATTTTTAGTAGAGACGGGGTTTCGCCATGTTGGCCAGGCTGGTCTCAAATTTCTGACCTCAGGTGATCCACCCACCTTGGCCTCCCAAAGTGCTGGGATTACAGGTATGAGCAGCCACGGCCACCCAAAACTTATTTCATCTCATGTGAGTATAACTGCCCAAAGGCTTCACCTTGCCCGCTGCCTAGACAGAGCTGATTCATCAAGACAGGGCAACTGCAATAGAGAAAGAGTAATTCACACAGAGCAAGCTGTGCAGGACACCCGAGTTTTATTACTACTCAAATTAGTCTCCCCGAACACTCCGGGATCAGAGTTTTTAAGGATAATTTGGTGGATGGGAGCCAGTAAATCATGATTGGTTGGCTGGGGTATGAAATCACCGGGAGTCCAAGCTGTTTTCTGCTGAGTTAGTTCCTGGGTGGGGGCCGCAGAACTGACTGGCAGGTCAAGGTAGGGCCATCTGGTTGTTGGAAGTGCAAAAAACCGAAAAGACACCTCAAAAGGCTGATCTTAGGTTCACAACAGTGATGTTAGCTCCAAGAGTGAACGAAGAAGTTGCAAATTTTACCACCTCCAGAATAATGGCTGGTAATATTTAGAATTCCAGCACCTCTCGTTTTGACTTGGTGGCTGGTGACTTTTCATTTGTTTTTTAAGAACAGCTTAGCCTTTTGGGAAGGGCTATTATATATAAACTATACACTAAAGTCCTTCCCAAATCTAGTTCGACCTATGTCCAGGAATGATCAAGGACAGTTTAGAGGTTACAAGCAAGATGGAGTCAGTTAGGTCTAATATATTTCACTCTCATAATTTTCTCAGTTATGATTTTTGCAAAGGTGACTTCAAGAGCTCTTCATGGCGTTTAATAGAGATGACATTTTACTTCTTGAAACGCACTAACTTCTTGTCTTCCACTGTAATTGACCATTGGGTTCACCTTGTCTGCTACCTAGAGACAATTTATAAAGAGAATTGCAATAGAGAAAGTGTAATTCACCCAGAACTGGCTGGGAGAGAGACCATAGTTTTATTATTACTCAAATCACTCTCTCTGAATGAGCATTCAGGGAGCAGAGTTTTTAAGGACAGCTTGGTGGGTGGGGGGGGAAGCCGGTGAGCCAGGAATGCTGATTGATCAGAGATGAAATCACAGTGAGTCAAAGCTGTCTTCTTGCACTGACTCAGTTACTGGGTGGGGAACACAAGATCAGATGAACCAGTTTATTGATCTGGGTGGTGCCAGCTGATCCATCAAGTGCAGAGTCTGCAAAATATCTCAAGTGCTGATCTTAGGAGCAGTTTAGGAAGGGTCAGAATCTTGCATCCTCCAGCGGCGTGACTCCTAAACCATAATTTCTAATCCTGTAGCTAATGTTAGTCCTACAAAGGCAATCTGGTCCCCAGGCAAGAAGGAGGTCTGCCCTGGGGAAAGGCCACTATCGTCTTTGCCTCAAACCACAAACTATAAACTAAGTTTCTGTCAAAGTTATTTCAGCCTATGCCCAGGAATGAACAAGGACAGTCTGGAGTTTAGAAGCAAGATGGAGTCAGTTAAGTTAGATCTTTCTCACTGTCTCAGTCACAATCTTGCAAAGGTGGTTTCACCATGACACCATAATTTTATCATTTTCTTCCCACCTCATAGTACATTTCCTCTCAGTTACATATGCTGCCTCTAGTTCACTGAACTAGAGATCCCCTAGAGTTTGATGTTATACTGTCCCCATTTGTTTCACTCTCATAGAGGAATCTTCTCTAATAACATGACTCTAACATCTATATGTAGATGACTTTGCATTTATATCTTTACCCAGATGGGTGCCTTGAACTCCAGATTCATAAATCCCATGGTCTCCTTGATACCTCCAGGTTGTTGTCTCATACATTTCTTAAGGTAACAAATCCAAATTTGATTCCTGACTTTCCTCCACAAGAGCCCTGTTTTTTCTCATCTTAAGGATACCACAGCTCACCCAGTTTCTCAAATTCAGGGGAATACACTTAATTCTTCTTTTCAACTAATTTCTCATATTGTGTATATTTTGAAGAATTATCAGATTTATCCTGAAAATATAAAGGATAGGTAATCAATGATTCTAGTTTTTTATTGCTGGCACTTTAATCAAAGTATTTTTTTATTATTGTCTGAACTAAATCAATAACCTTCTAATTGATTTCTCTGATTCTGCTATTGCCTCTACATCAATCAATTCATTCATAGCATGTTAATCTAAAAGATTCTGTGATTAAAATATGCCAATGGCTTTTTCTATCATTAAAATAAAATCCAGGCTTATTTATATGCTTTCAAGGTCTTACTTCATCTGACCCTGAATAGTTCCATAACATTTTGATTAACACCTGCCAGAATGGTTGCTATTCTCCAAACACATCTTTCCTTCTGATGCTTAAGCGTCTCAAACTTATTCTGCCTTTTCAGATTTGGGAGTCTCAAGACCCTCTGCCAGATATTCTCCTAACATATTTCCTGCAGTGGCAGACCCTCGTTCTTCAGAATACAGCTAAAATATCACCTTCTCAGGTGCTATCACATTCACACATTTTATTCTATTTATTATGCAACAATGATTATTATCATTTTGCATCTTTGTTTTTCATTCTTTCACTTTTTGTTGCCTGTCTCCCCTATTAGAATCTAAACAGTATCCCAACAAAAAAATGTGTCTTGTTCTCAGCTCTATCCTGAGACCTAGGAGTATATGGGATTACTAAGATGTGTCTAATAAATATTTATTTTTCAACTATATAAATGAATTGTTTTATTATTTCTCTGTACAAAAAAATATCACCAAAGAAGGTTTAGCAGTCCTGCATGTTAATCCCTGTTCCAATAATGGCTGGCTTTTCTCTCATAAATGTGTGTAAATCTCTTTACTTCTCTGTGCCCCAATTTTCTTGAGGGATTGGGCTAAATCACATCTAAGCTCCTTTCCTATGATTCTATTTCAATGAGCAAAGGAGTCTATAAAGTATAGTATTAAACTTATTTTATATTTCATTTTACATCTTTCCCTTAGATTAAGATACAGCAAGGAATCTCATCACCTTGGAAAGTTTCAGGAAATTCACACCTAGATAAGACAGAAATGCAATGCTTGTATCTTTCATTCTCTGTTTTTATTTTAGAACAGCTCTTTCCATTTCTGCAGTTTCCTAGATATGTTGATGTTTAAAATCATCCCTGCCGTTATAATTCTGACGTTATTTTTATCTTTTTATTCTATAAAATCTTCTTTATAGTCTCATCCACCATGGGCCTCCAACTCAACAATTTCAAGGAGCATTTCAATAATTTAGCTTACAAATGTAAACAGGAACTTACTTTAATTGTCTCCACAAGAAGACGCTGAAATAGACAAGGTTGTGAAAACACCTACCAGAGTGAAACCTTTTCTATGCAGGGAACTTCTAGCCCTCCAGCAAGGACTCCACTCAGTTGCAAAGCTAAATGTTTCCTTCTCCTTATAGCATTTGTTTTTTAATCTACGTCTGTGTTAAAAGCCGTAGGAAAAAAAAGGATGGTATTCTGTTTTTTCAAGTTTGCACAACAAAAATGTCCTTTGCCCTTTTTGCACCAGGTTCATTTTTAGTGAATGCACTGCTGGATGGGCTAAGCCTGAGGAAAAGCAATCAAGAATGTTATGATGTCGCTTTAATACAAATTTCTGATTTGGCAGAGCCCTTTTACAACCATTTCTTATTAAAAGTTTGAGAATCAAGAAGCCTTTTCACAGCAAAATCTTTGGGCCAACTATGATTCACTAGCAATAAGCACTTCACATCATGTCTGCAATCATTATCAAGAGACTTGATTTGTACACATGAATGGAAGCTTCTTTTGGTTTTCCAGTTGCCAATTCAGTCATCTCCACTCCCAGATGTTAATCACCATCATATAGCATCAGATTAAGACATGGAAGAAAAAATATCCTCATTTACTGTCTGAAGAGGAGTATATGTATATCCTACAGAGATAAAAATTGCATACTAATAAAGTAGAAGACATTTTATTTTATATTTATATCCTGCTTCTAAATTATATGAATTTCCTTCGGGATACTTGACTTATGTTTTCTTAAAAAGTGTATTACGATCACAATTCATTTTTTACTTCATAGGCTGTTTAACCTTTAAAAATATTCTCACACAAATATTAAATACTCTTTTAACAAAAGAAATGATGAGTTGTAGACACAATTACGTATTGATTTATTCTTCCAGTGTGAAGTCCTGGGTTTTTTGTCATAGTTTTTTGTAAACCTTTTCACATTCTACTCTAATTATACATACGTACTCACATGCAGTTATTTTGTTTTATTTTCAGTGATATCCTGAGATATATAATGTATAAGCAAATATACATGGTATAAAAAAACTTATATAGATACATTGTATTTCTTCTACTTAATATTTTTTACTTACATTCTTGCCAATCATTTACAATCCAAGTATTTTTTAAATAGGCATATTTGTTATGATGAATGCGCCATAATCTTTTATCGTCAGCCCCCTATTTATAGACATTTAAATGTCTATATACATTTTGCAATTGCAAACTTTTCCCTAGATAGTAATGCACCTGTATTTTTTTTATTTAGGCTTTTTAAAAGTTTTGTTTTCCATAGGTACAGGGCTGAACTTCTAGTTTTAAAAATAACATACTTATTTTAATATTAATAGATTACCCCACATTTTTTCTGAATGAATTTTAACAGTAATTGTCAGTAGCCTGAGCTTACTTATTGCACTTAAGATTACCATTCTTGGTTGAAGGCAAATAACTCATTTATATTTTAATTTACAATTAATAATGTCAATTAACTTATTTTTATCAAAAAGGTTGATAGCTATATAGTTCTGTATACTTCTAGCTGAAGAGGACACACTTTTATGTTTGATAATTTTTAATGATAAATGTTCTTAACATCATATTCATACTTACAGAATGTGAACTAGTTGAATGTGTATTAAAAAACAAAACATGCAATTTTCTTACTAGCAATAACACGGTTACTAGTATTGTTTTATTAAAAATACTAATCAGTATATATGTAAATAAAATAATTTTAATATTTTAATGATCCATTGAAAATTAAATTGTGTTTATGATATATAAGAAAACAATGTATCCTAAGAGAAGTTTTAGAAATTTATTATAAAATATTTAAGATCTATAGAGTCGTGTAAAACTATTTCCAGGAATATGTGCATATGCACCATTCAGTATACAAATAAATAAATAAATAACACCTTACCAAGCCAGTTGAAGTCGTGTGTGTACTCTGTATCAATTGTGTAAACTCCTTTCAATAGAGATAACCAGTATCTTTAAATTGCTTTTTCTTATTCTCATGCAGTTCTGAATATTTTGTAACATACATTATTAAATATTTCATCAAATAATATATAGTGTTGCATTCTTTACATGTTTTTAACTTTACAGATAAAATATTAATACTCTATGTTAGGGGTCCCCAGCACCCAGGCTGCAGAGTTGTCCTCGCCCATGGATTGTTAAGAACTAGGCCTCGCAACAGGAGGTGAGTGGTAGGCGAGCGAGCATTACAGCCTGAGCGCCGCCTCCTGTCAGGTC
This sequence comes from Chlorocebus sabaeus, assembly GCF_047675955.1. Lineage (NCBI taxonomy): Eukaryota > Metazoa > Chordata > Mammalia > Primates > Cercopithecidae > Chlorocebus > Chlorocebus sabaeus. Next base: position 67,449,910 of record NC_132907.1, on the reverse strand, counting down.
AGCTGTGGCATCAGATTCTCATAGGAACTCAAACCCTATTGTGAACTGTTATACCCAGACCATTTGTTCCCCAAAGAAGACCACCAGAGTCCAGAGTCAAAGCCCAGCAGCAAGGATCTTTTACTACAAGTTCGAACTAGGTCCCTCCATTCCACAGCATATAAGAGGGCCTCGAACAATGCGAGTGCTTGCTTTTTATAGCCCCACGTAAACAGGATATGTAAAGTTATAGGGGAACAAGGTAATTCTCTCGGTTACAGCATTACAATTGGTTAATATTATATATTTAGCATTTTTTATTGGTTCCCGCTGCGTCCTTATCGGAGATTTCCCAGGTGGTGTTTTTCTGAAGTTTGAAAGAAATATGGAGGAATGTGTTTGTGCTGGGCTCAGGGAGTTGGGAGATATATGAGGAATGTGTTTGTGCTGGGCTTCAGGGAGTTGGGAGATATATGGGGGTTGTGTTTGTGCTGGGCTCGTGCTGGGCTCAGGGAGTTGGGAGATATATGAGGAATGTGCCTCATTCCTTTCAAACTACATGTGGAGGGAATTAGATTGCTCACTCTTATGAGAATCTAATGCCTGATGATCTGAGGTAGAATAGTTTCACCCCAAAACCATCCCCACAACATCTGTGGAAAAAATGTCTTTCATGAAACTGGTCTCTGGTGCCAAAAAGATTGGGGACTGCTGTTTTATGTGTTCTTTTGGAATTAGTTTCTATTTCTCAACACCAGGTTTAAGATATTCACCAATGTAATCTAGTTTATATATACAGCATTTGTCTATGTGTAATATTTTATTCTATGGATACACCCATAATTTATTTACCCATTTTGTTTTTGATTGACATAGAGTTTGTTTCCAATCTATTGCTTTAGTAAACTATGTTGTTACTCATGTCTTAAAAATTCTTTATTTATTCTTGCAAATGCATGAGAATTCCTTTGCATTATAACTAGAGGTAGAGTGACTAGACTGTAGATTATAAATATCCACTCTACTATGTATTGCAAAATAATTTCGTAAGTGCGATTGTTATTTTCAAAATAATATGTTAACTTCTTGGAAATGTATTCTATCATCAAAAAATTAAAACTTTTTATTTTAAAATTTTGAATTTCATTATGCATTGTATTTATAAATTACCTTTTTGTAGTTACTAATATTTGAATATTTAAATCTCTGTGAATAATAATTATTTTTCTCTGTTCTGAATTTCATTGTATTTTAATGCTACTTTCAGTTTTATTTGTATACTTCATCCCTTTTATGAATAGTGTTTATAAGTAATTTTATGGATTTCTGTTATGATTATAAATAGGATTTTTAAACTAATTACATTTCTAGCTAACTGTGGACTGTATATCTCGCTCTTTTTTCAGTAAGTTAATCAAATCCTCTAATCTTAGTAGTTTTTATGTGAGTCATGCTGGTTTTCATAGTACCTTATTTTATTATTTCCAATGATGTTGGTCTTGCTTAATATTTAAAATAATTTAGTTAGACATATAGGCAGTGATTGAAATTTTTCAGCACAACAAACATATGAATAAATACTTTAATGAAGAAACATTTCATTTGCTGTAATAAATATTTACTTTAGAAAGCATATTTTTTTTTCTCAATTCAATTATGGGAAACCTTTATTTTATAAAATAAGATTTGTTTTATCTTAAATATAGCAAATTCACATTTCAAAAAAGTAAAGAATAAATATTGCCACTCAATTAAAGTGACCTGTGCTACTCTTCTAGATGCCCTCAAAGAAAGATTAATTTAAGGTAAAATGTGTTTATGGGATCCAAATAGACGTGTTGAGAAATCACATCTGAGTAAGCTGGAGGACACTTTTGAAACAAGTGAGCATTGAGATTTAGGTGGAAAACGAAGTGTTGAATTCCAATCTAAATTCTGATTTTGAAATTTGGTGGCTATGTGAAATTGGAGAGTCAATTATTCTCTGTGATTCAAAGATCAGTTGTCTGTAAAATGAGGACTTTCAGTTACATGAAGCTGAACCAGCTTAATTATTGCTACTTCTGTATATGAGACAGAGTATAAGTGTAAAGCATGCAGAGTGAGATATATGAAATTGTTTCTTCTGGATGCAGTAACATTCGATGAGCAGAGAAGTGTGAGCGATTATTAGAGCAAATTCTGGGAGGAATCATTAAAATCTGAGTTCTGTGCTGTTGATTCTATCTGATGGTGAGGTGTTTAGTATAACAGTCTATGTTTTCAACCCATAATAACAAAAATTATGAAGTGAGCCATGAACTTCAACAACACATTCTTTTTCTGTTTTAGAGCATAACAAATGAACAAACAAACCATTTCAAAACAATGAACTTTAAAAAATTATTGTTAAAGTTCATGAACTTATATTTTTTGTCTTAATTTTTGACTTTCTTGCACGTGGTTAAATATAACTCTAACACACTTAGCTTTCCCAGTTCTTGGTTGGCACATTATAAAAGAGCAATTGGCCCACAGCAGGAAGAATTTGTAGAATAAGAGACAATGAAGTACTCATGAAGTATTATGTGCTGACTATTTAACCCTGAAGAAACAGATAGAAATACATACTTTATAATACAGTACTACTTTATAGTACTATAGACATACTTTATAATATGGTATAAATGTGTACATTTATATATGTGAGTACTTATGTATATGCAAAAGCAGTGTGTGTGTATACATAGACAGTATATGCATATATAAAAACGGCATATACATATATACACTATATATGTACATATATAAAAGTGTGCTTGCATGAGAGCACACGCACACACACACACACAGACACATACATATGTCTCTATTTAGGACCAGCTGGTTTAACAGCCATATGTAACTTAATGTGTATAGAATATTGCTCTCTAAAACAGATATAACATATGACCTAGCCTGCAATATAAACTACTCTTTGGCAAGTAAACAAAAAATGAGCATTTCCTAGGGAAATAAAAACAACACATTTGATTTTTCTGTTTTCATTCTTGTCAAGCACTACATTTGCTTTCACATTTCATAGTTAGGCAAAGCGGAATAATTAACATCACATATTTATTCTTACTTCATTAGTGACATTTACACCTGCACTATTACAAAAATGTGCTAATGTTTTATTGATGATTTCTTTATAGCTTCCTTATTGCCATTCACGTCATTCACATTTAACAAAGACAGAAACTAATAAAAGCCAGGTATTGGGTATTATTTATTTTGTCCCTGGCATGATAACACCTTTAATGAAAAAAGAAATAAAAACTTAGGTGGCAGTAATTACCTCAGTCACATTTACCTTGCTACGCAGATGGAGTATAATGCACTAAGTTTCTAGGCTGTGTCCTTCATGTATTCACATCACAGTGAAAAATACACAGAGCTGTCACTAAGCATAAGTCAAGCTGAACAAATGCTTTTTTAATTTGAACTAGAAAATACAGTCAACCGACTGTACTTGATCTTATATGGAAGGACATTACAAAGATCTATAAGAGGTTAAAACACTTAAAATAGTGAAATTGAGATGTACAGGATGGGGGGGCGAGATACTTAAAGTGAAGCAATATAACAATACATCAATACATCAATTAACCGAAATACTTTGCTATGAGCAAACATTATAGAAAAAGAATATTACAAAAGACGTAGAAGTTGAATGCAGATATGTGTAATATGTGTAAAAAAGAGGCTATAGTAAGTCCTAAAGAGATTAATGATTTAGATTAAGAGACAAAGCTGAAATAGTGGGATGGTTATTAAAACCTTGTAGTTAAAAATCAGGATGGCAGATTACTACAATTATTAATCTGTTAAATCTGATTGAGGGCAGTCACAAAAAATGGCGAGTGCTTTTAACATATGGGCCTATCCTGTTTGTGACAACTGTCCATAAATCAATGATGCATGAACAAAAGTTTTATGGAGGGCTAAATAAAACTGGAGTGTTTAAATTGGAGTGGTTTAAAAATTCTATCATAATTTTAGGACACGTTTAACATATTATGCTCAAATATGTTCTTCAAAAAAATGTGTTGCTTGCAAAGGCAAAATGAACACATTTAATTTAAATTTTTCATTTTCTATCAAATTGTTTCCTTAAACTTAGAATGTGAAAAAAAATATACATTGACTATGATATAATATGCCCATTCACTAAATGTATTACTAATACAGAGAAGTAGTTTGGCGGATATTCTATATATATATATATATATATATCATCAAGTAATAATTGCCTTAAGATAGATATTATTATTTTCACATAATAGGTTAGGAACCAGGGGCCAGTTGAGTTGGTTAATACATGCAATGAAGCTGTTTTATTCAGACATTCTGACTTCAACCTCAATGCTTTTTGAATTACCCCAGAAATTCTTATATTTTAGGCTTATCTCCAGGTACCTCACAGTATGACTGTATTTAGTGAGAAGGCCTTTCACGGGGTGATTAAGTTAAAATGAGGCCATTTATGGATGCTCGTCCAATCTGACTAGTGCCCTTTAGTGGAGGAAATTTGGGCAGAGAGTCATCAAGGATGCATACACACAGAGGGAAGACCATGTGTGGACATATCCAAAAGCCATCTGGAAGCCCAGAAGACAGGCATCAGAATAAAACTGCCTTGATCTTGGACTTCTAGCCTCCAGTAACTAAGTATATGTTAAGTATATATCATATATATGTATACACACACACATATATATAGCTTAAGACATTCATACTGTTGTATTTTATCATGGCAGCCCTGGAGAACTAATACACCTTCTGATCAAGGAAGTAGAAAAGATACTGTTAAATAGTAAAGTAGATAATTATACTTAGATAATTTCCATTATATAAATGTATGCACACACAAAATGGAATATATGTACATAATGAAATATATGTGAAATGTAACCATGCGTGTGTGTGTGTGTGTGTGTACACAGTTTAAGCCTTCAGAATTTAAAAATGTTTTGTTATTTCCTATTTATTTGTCTCATTATATGGGTGATACTGGTTCAGATGAGCTGGTTATGTGGTCCCTGGACCAACAACCTCAGGTTAGTGAATGGAACTGGCACGTTTCTTTCTCCAGAAATTTTCCATACCCTACCTAAAGCCTCAACCTAGTGTTAAGGATGCCCTTGATCTGTTGCTTTGTTTAATACAAAGACTGATGAAACAGAGCTTTCTGTTAATAGCATAAAAATATGAAATAACATTATTGAGATGCAGGTTAATACCAATTTAACTGTAGTGACAGATGTGCTTCTCTCTCATTATATTAGGTAAGACTTTCAAGACTTTCAAGATATAAAACACATTGGGCTTGTAATCCCAGCGCTTTGGGTGGCTGTAGCTGGTGGATCACCTGAGGTCAGGAGTTCGAGACCAACCTGGCCAACGTGGTGAAACTCCGTCTCCACTAAAAATATAAAAATTAATCAGGAGTGGTGGCAGGCACCTGTAATCACAGCTGTTCAGGAGACTGAGGTAGAAGAATTGCTTGAACCCGGGAGGCAGAGGTTGCAGTGAGCTGAGATCATGCCATTGCACTCCAGCCTGGGCGACAAGAGCAAAACTCTGTCTCAATAAATAAATAAATAAATAAATAATGTATTGGTTATACTTTTTTCCAAAGAAAACTGTAGGGGTTGGAGTCAGGAGAGTATGAAAAGGGACCACCCCAACCACCACAAAACTTTGTTTAAAAACAAAAATCTCCCAGTAGGAAAGTAGGATGAGACCGATAAAAGAGAATATCCTTAATGATGAAGACAGAAAAGTTCCAAAACAAAAATACACAAATGACTTATGAACTCTAAAACCAGTTTAAAAGGTATTGAAAAGTCAGAATACAATTTTAAACACAAGCTGTTTAAGACAAAGATATTAGCTTTCAAACTAATTTTGAGATTTTAAATTTTACCATATTCCTTTGGAAATTTTAAATTCACAATGTAGTTAACATCTTTAAAACTCAGAGAAGACATAGAAGCAGCTACCTGTTAGTTATCTAATTAATCAAATTTGTACAAATATTTTAGTGGAAATTCAGTCAGCATATCTAACTCAGAGTTATTCAGTCAATGCATATTATTTTTAAAAATGATCAACAGCTAAAATCAAACAATAAAAAATAGGAGCTATTCTTACAGTACTCCTGGAAAAGTCTAGGCCTATAAGTCCCTATACACATGTCACACAGAGAAAATATTATTTTATGTGGTATATCACTGAAGGTTCCTTGAATAAGGATAAAATGTATGGGAGTTTTTTGTTCTTTACATTCTAAGTATTCTAAATATGGAAAAGTCATAAGCACTGGTTTGCAAAGCATATTATTGAAATATATTTTTAAAATTCTCTTATTTACTTATAAGAAGAAACAAATACTCAAGTTAAAAAAAAGTTAGATATATTAATTTAACAGGATTTACTTGAGCAAATAACAATTTATGGATCAGGCAGCACTCAGGACCAGAAGAGGTTAGGACAGCTCCACTTTAGCAGCACGAACAGTGACATTTTATAAGCTGAATGTAGACATGAAGTAAAGAAATTACTTGATTGGCTACAGCCAGACATTTGCTTATTTTAGGTATAATCCTGTGGAAAGTCCTTAATTAGAGGACAATTGGCAGTTTCTGACAGGTAAAGCTTAAGTTTCATTTCAGTCTTCACATTGGGCTTCAGCTTGCTTGTGTAGGAATTCAAGACATGGGAGCTGTCTCAGCCTAATGGCCTCTCAATTGAAATTATTTTTAATGTTAAGAAAACTTAAATCTCTGAAATCTCTTATCAGGCAGTTAAAACCAGATAACTAACTAATCAAAGACAATGAAAAGATTTTTGAGTATCATTTGACAACATTTTGTTAGCAGCAGAATATATCTTAGTCACACAGCATCAAAGTATGTTACTGGTGGTGAATCCATATGGGTCTGAAGGAACCTCAGTTCTTCTCTCCTCAAAAGAAAGAATTTGACTGAGTGGCACAAGGCAGAGGAGAGACTGAGGCCAGTTTTAGAGCAAAAGTGAAAGTTTATTAAAAAGCTTTAGAGTAGGAACAAAAGGAAGTAAAGTACACTTAGAAGAGTAATAATAATAAGCAGGTTAGTTGAAAGACAAGTGCACGATTTGCCCTTTGACTTAGGGTTTTATATGTTGGCATATACTTCAAGATCTTTCATCCGTTGTCCACTGATTCTTCCCTTAGGGTGTGCTGCACCCATGCACAGTGGCCTATGAGGACTTGGGAAGGGAGCAAGCACAGAGTGTTTACTGGAGTTGTACATATGCTTACTTGAGGCATTCTTCCTCACCAGTCAAATATCCCTAGGAGGTCATACAAGTAGAACTCTGTCATTTTGCATTTTAATGTGCATGCTTGAGCCCTCTTGTCCAAATCCTGAGATCTTATTGGGAAGCTGCTGATCACCGGTTTCAGGTGTTTTCCATCTGCTGGGAGACTGCCTTTCCCTGGTGCTGGCTGTGATCAATTATTATTTGAGAGAGACAGTTAACAACTGCCTGGTGACCTGACAAGCCTGGTGCATGTGGAGTTGGGGAGCCCTCTCTTGTCCTGCTCATTCTGACCAGCTACCTACTGTAACAATTGATTTACTGAAATTAAAAAAAAAAAAAAAAAAAAGCTATGCTTTTTATGTAAACTTTTTTACTCTTTTAGATTAAGATTTGATAAACTTTTCTAATTAAAATGTTATCTTAATAATAAAATTAAGACTAAGACTACACTCTTATAAAACAAACAGTATCATCAGACTATTTCTAATGAGAAAAACTGGAAAAAAGCATTGTTTTAAACTTTAGTGATTCTGTAAATCAAAGCAAAGATACTAAACTAATACCAACTAAATGATAGTTGGCATTATGGTACCTTAAAACATAAGAGAGCTCAATGATGTAGTGAAACTAAAATAGAGTAAATGTTAAGTCTGAAGATCTAGTCCTGGTTCTGGCATCAGTTAAACAAAGTCACGGGTATGTTATTTAGACAAATAGACCAAATATTATCATCACTAACCGTAGCAGTTTGCTAAGGGATATTGCAACCCATGTCTGTATAGAGGAAAAAAAGAAAAAATTTCTCTATCTTTCATAGTTTTTTACTGGGCTTTCTGTAAAAAAACACAAATTAACATGAGAAAAACAAATAGACATTTATTAACATTTTTAGTTTTATATACACATGGGAGACACCAGAAGGTTTGTAATTTTATAAAATATATCTCAAAGAATAGGTTTAAACTTCAGACTTAAATATCATCATTACCTAAAAGAAAAAAAGTATGGGTGGAAAGACCTGGTTAAGATGAAATGATGAGGAAAATCACCTTTAACAAAGGCATGGTTTGTTATGCAGATTTAAGTCCTTGCCTTCTTCATTCAACCATCCCTCAATTCCTGGTGCAGAGAGGAAGATCCCCCTACAAACAGAAATTATCATTTTTTGATGTAACTTTCTCTTACAGAAAGACAAATTTTCAGAGCTACTTCTGTGTCTGTTTCTCAGAGTAACCAGTTCAAAATAATTAATATGTCTAAGAAGCACTTTTTAGGGTGGCATATTCTGATCTCCAACAGTCATATTTTGAGTGATGTGTTTGGAGTCCCACTGTCTGTAGAGTCCATTCTCACTTATAAATAATAGAATATATTATTTATAAAATTATCTCCACTTGTAATAGACAGAGTTCTAATTTAATTCTTTTAACATTTGAATACACTCAGAATGTAAAATTATTGAAACTTCCATAATAAAAAATATAATTCTCATATTTTACAGTTGAAATAAAAACAATATATCACCAACTAAAGTTAGACTAGAAGAGCGTATCCTTACAAGAAATACTAAGACTTTATATGTGTTTGAACTACAGTGATACTTCACCTTCTAAGAGTTTTAAAATATCTGATCATTGGACAATTTGTCTCTCAGATGTATTCAATTGAGAATTTGGCCCTGGATATTTGTACTCAAATATACTGCAACCAAAAGTTGAAACTCAGTTAACAGGAAATCATTCTGATATACGTGTTACAGGAAAGGGGTCCCAATCCAGACCCCAAGAGAGGGTTCTTGGATGCCACACAAGAAAGAATCCAGGGCAAGTCCATACAGTAAAATGAAAGCAAGTTTAATAGGAAAGTGAAAAAATAAAGAATGGCTACTCTATAGAGAAACACCAAGGGCTGCTGGTTGCTTATTTTTATGGTTAATTGTTGATTATATGCTAAACAAGGGATGTATTATTCATGCCTCCCCTTTTTAGACCATATAGGGTAACTTCTTGATGCTGCCATGGCATTTGTAAACTGTCATGGTGATGGTGGGAATGTAGCAGTGAGAAGGACCAGAGGTCACTCTTGTGGCCCTCTTGGTTTTGGGGGGTTTCAGCCAGCTTCTTTACTGCATCCTGTTTTATCAGCAAGGTTTTCATGACCTGTATCTTGTGCCAATCCCAAATCTCATCCTGTGACTTAGAATGTCTAACCATCTGGGAATGAAGCCCAGTAGATTTCAGGCATATTTTACCCAGCTCCTATTCAAGATGGAGTTCCTGTGGTTCAAATGCCTCTGACATATGTGGTAAAAGGGAGTCAAAAGTATTATTTTCAGATTGATCATACCACATACATTCAGCAAAATATGAGTCTGACATACCAGAAATGATAATAGAAACAAAAATAAATTTCAGTGGAGTTAATGAGTACAATTAACTCATATTTTGAATTTGCACATTCAAAATATTAATCTAGACATTTTTTTTTTCCTTTTTGGGAATATGTTATGTTAAAGAGAACCTTTGGACAGATTAAACTTAACAGAGTTTAACTGAGCTAAGAATAATTCATGAATTGTGCACCACCACCACACTCCCCTTAAGACAATGGAAGTGAGGAATAGAAACAGTTACATTGGTAATAGCCTGGCATTTGTCTTACGCTAACACTGTTGGAACAATTCATCACTTTTGGCTGAAACTTGCTGATTTGTGTAAGAATAGATTACTGTCTGTTTAAACATCCATTTAAGGTTACAGTCCACTATGTATGAAGGAACTTTTAAGCTGAACTTACAAAGAGGTTGCTTTAGGCTAAACTTAATTTAACAGTTATATGAACTGATATATGGAAACATATCTACTATTGTCTGAACATAAGTGAACTTGCACTTACAGTATAACAAATTATTCCACTTGAAGAAGGCAATGGCTAGTAAGGTTGAAGTGTTGACAATAACAGGCTGCAGTGTATCTCGAAATAAACACCTATTCATTGGGAGAAGTAAAATAAATTTTTAAACAAAAATAAAACCACTAAAAAAATAAAATTTGAGTGCTCGCTTCAGCAGTACATATATAAAATTGGAACGATACAGAGAAGATGAGCATGGCCTCTGCGTAAGGATGACAAGCAAATTCGTGAAGTTTTCCATATTTTTGGCCAGGATCATCCTGATACAAAAACCTGGCAGAGACACAACAAAAAAAGGAAACTTCAGGCCAATATCCCTGATGCATATCGATGTGAAAATCCTCAATAAAATCCTGGCAAACCGAATCCAGCAGTATATCAAAAAGCTTATCTTATCCACCACTATCAATTTGGCTTCATTCCCAAGATGCAAGGCTGGTTCAGCATATGCAAGTCAATAAATGTAATCCATCACATAAACAGAACCAATGAAAAAAACCACATTATTTTATCAATATATGCTGAAAAGACCTTTGATAAATTCAACATCCCTTCATGATAAAAACTCACAATAAACTAGTTATTGATGGAACATATCTGAAAATAATAAGATCTATTTATGACAAACCCATAGCGCATGTAATACTGAATGAGCAAAAGCTGGAAGCATTCCCTTTGAAAACTGGCACAAGACGAGGATCCCACTCTTACCACTCCTATTCCACATAGTACTGGAAGTTCTGGCCAGGGCAATCAGGCAGGTATTGAAATAGGAAGAGAGGAAATCAAATTATCTTTGTTTGCAGAAGACATGATTCTATATTTAGAAAACCCAATAGTTTCAGCTCAAAGACTCCTTAAGCAGATAAGCAACTTCAGCAAAGTCTCAGGATACAAAATTAATGTGCAAAAATCACAAACGTTCCTATACACCAACAATAGACAAGCAGAGAGCCAAAACATGAATGAACACCCATTCACAATTGCTACAAAGAGAATAAGATATCTAGGCATACAGCTAATAAGGAACATGTAGGACCATTTCAAGGAGAACTAAAAACTACTGCTCAAGGGTATAAGAGAGGATACAAACAAATGGAAAAACATTCCACCCTCATGGATAGAAAGAATCAATATCATGAAAATGGCCATACTGCCCAAAGTAATTTATAGATTCAATGCTATTCCCATCAAACTACCATGGATATTCTTCACAATATTAGAAAAAAATACTTTAAAATTCACATGGAACCAAAAAAGACCTTGCATAGCCAAGAGAATCCTAAGCAAAAGGAACAAATTTGATGCATCATGTTACCAGACTTCAAACTATACTACAAGGCTACAGGAACACAAACAGCAGGGTACTGGTACGAAAACAGACAAATAGACTAATGGAACAGGACAGAGAACTCAGAAATAAAACCATACATCTGCAACCATTTCATCTTCAACAAACATGACAAAAACAAGTAATGAGGAAAGAATCCCCTATTTAATAAATGGTGCTAAGAAAACTGGCTAGCCATATGTAGAAAACTGAAATTGGACTCCTTCCTTACACCTTATAAAAACATTAACTCAAGATAAATTAAAGACTTAAATGTAAAATCACAAACCATAAAAAATCCTAAAAGAAAACCTAGGCAATACTATTCAGGACACAAGCATGGGCAAAGACTTCATGACTGAAACACCCAAAGCAATTGCAATAAAAGCTAAAATTGACAAATGAGATTTAATTAAACTGAAGAGCTTCTGCACAGCAAAAGAAACTATCATCAAAGTGAAAATGCAACCTAGAAAATGAGAGAAAATTTTTGGAATCTACCCATCTGACAAAGGCCTAATATCCAGAATTTACAAGGAACTTAAACAAATTTACGAGAAAAAAAATAAACAACCCCATCAAAAAGTGGGTAATGGATATGAACAGGCACTTCTCAAAAGAAGACATATGTGCAGCCAACAAACATAAAACAAAGCTCAACATCATTGATCATTAGAGAAATGCAAATAAAAACCACAATGAAATACCACTTCATGCCAGTCAGAATGGTGATTATTAAAAAGTTACAAAACAAGAGATGCTGGCGAGGTTAGGGAGGAAATAGGAATACTTTTACACTGTTGGTTGGGATGTAAATTAGTTCAACCATTGCAGAGGACCGTGCAGTGATTCTTCAAGGATCTAAAACCAGAAATACCATTTAACCCAGCAATCCCATTATTGGATATATATCCAAAGGAATATTTATCATTCCATTATAAAGATACGTGCAAACATATGTTTACTGCAGCACTATTCATAATATTGAAGATATGGAACCAACCCAAATGCCCATTAATCATGGTCTGGATAAAGAAAATGTGGTACAAATACACCATGGAATACTACGCAGCCAGCCATACAAAGGAATGAGATCATGTCCTTTTCAGGGATATGGATGAAGCTGGAAGCCATCATCCTCAGCAAACTAACATAGGAACAGAAAACCAAACACCACATGTTCTCACTCATAACTGGGAGCTGACCAATGAGGACACATGGACACAAGGAGGGAAACAACACACATTGGGGCCTGTCAGTGGCACGGTTGGGGAGCAACGGGTGGAAGAGCATCAGGATAAATAGCTAATGCATGAGGTGCTTAAAACTGGCTGGGCATGGTGGCTCATACCTGTAATCCCAGCACTTTGGAAGACTGAGGCAGGAGGATCACGAGGTTAGGAGTTTGAGACCAACCTGGCCAACACAGTGAAACTCCATCTCTACTAAAAATTAAAAAAATAAAAAAAATTAGCTGGGTGTGAGAGCACATGCCTATAATCCCACCTACTTGGGAGACTGAGGCATAAAAATCGCTTGAACACGGGAGGCAGAGGTTGCAGTGAGGCCAGATTGCACCACTACACTACAGTCTGGGTGACAGAGCGAGACTCCATTTCAAAATAAACAAATAAATAAACCTTAGGTGATGGGTTGATATGTGCACCAAACCACCATGAAACATGTATACCTATGTAACAAACCTGCACATTCTGCACTTGTATCTCATAACATAAAGTATAAAATCAACAAACAAACAAAATATTTCTAAATGCAGGTAAAGCCCAAAGCTGCAGCAGCCATTTTGATGTTATGAGGGTAACAAGCCTAAAAGGGAATGCCAACATGCCGAATATAGTAAGCACAATGTTACATAGAAACTCTGTCTTTGATTATGTTGCTGAGGTGCCGCAATAACCAAAGCAGGGGGAAAAATGTATTTTACTGTTAACTTTCATGCAATTTTGCTACTGAAAAATGTGTTATGCCTTTGTATAACACAATTTTTAAAAAATTTAGAACATTTTCTTTGTAATAAATAAAAAAAAGATGAAATTTCTTGTTAATAACTATTAAAAAATAAATAAATAAATACAATTTGAATTTGACCTGCAGGGCTTGATCTCAATTGAGAAATTTGACCTGCAGGGACAAATTGTTCACTGGAAGAATCAATGGAAAAATTTGACCTACAAGGACAAATTGTTCAATTGTTATAAAATTTTCAGTTTCTAAGGTTATGATTTATAAACATTATAAATTAAAATTTTTACTTCATTTGTTAGTAAATATAGTTTTTTAAATGAAGAAAGTCTTTTTATTTTGTTTTTTTATTATTATTATACTTTAAGTTCTAGGGTACATGTGCACAACGTCCAGGTTTGCTCTGTGTGTATACATGTGCCATGTTGGTGTGCTGCACATGTTAACTCATCATTTACATTAGGTATATCTCTTAATGCTACCCCTCTCCACCACACCCCCACCCCATGACAGGTCCTGGTATGTGACGTTCCCCACCCTGTGTCCAAGTGTTCTCATTATTCAATTCCCACCTATGAGTGAGAACATGCCATATGTAGTTTTCTGTCATTGAGACAGTTTGCTCAGAATGATGATTTCTAGCTTCATCCATGTCCCTACAAAGGACATGAACTCATCCTTTTTTATGGTTGCATAGTATTCTGTGGTGTATATGTGCCACATTTTCTTAATCCAGTCCATCATCAATGGACATTTGGGTTGGTTCCAAGTCTTTACTATTGTGAATAGTGCAGCAATAAACATATGTGTGCACGTGTCTTTATAGCAGCATGATTTATAATCCTTTGGGTATATGCCCAGTATTGGGAGGGCTGGGTCAAATGCTATTTCTAGTTCTAGATCCTTGAGGAAGCGCCACACTGTCTTCCACAATGGTTGAACTAGTTTACAGTCCCACCAACAGCATAAAAGCGTTCTTATTTCTCCACATCCTCTCCAGCACCTGTTGTTTCCTGACTTTTTAATGATCGCCATTCTAACTGATGTGAGATGGTATTTCATTGTGGTTTTCATTTGCATTTCTCTGATGGCCAGTAATGATGAACATTTTTTCATGTGTCTGTTGGCTGCAGAAATGTATTATTTTGAGAAGTGTCTGTTCATATCCCTTGCCCACTTCTTGATGTGGTTGTTTGATTTTTTCTTGTAAATTTGTTTAAGTTCTTTGTAGATTCTGGATATTATCCCTTTGTCAGACGGGTAGATTGTAAAAAATTTCTCCCGTTCTGTAGGTTTTCTTTTCATTCTGGTGGGAGTTTCTTTTGCTGTGCAGAAGCTCTTTGGTTTAATTAGATCCCATTTGTCAATTTTGGCTCTTGTTGTCATTGCTTTTTGTGTTTTAGTCATGAAGTCCTTGCCCATGCCTATGGCTTGAATGGTATTGCCTAGCTTTTTTCTCTCTTTTTTTTTTTTTTTTTTCCTTCGAGATGGAGTCTTGCTCTGTTGCTCAGACTGGAGTGCACTGACGTGGTCTCGGCTCACTGTAACCTCCACCTCCTGGGTCATGCCATTTTCCTGCCTCAGCCTGTCAAGTAGCTGAGACTACAGGTGCCCACCACCATGGCCAGGTAATTTTTTTATATTTTTAGCTTGATGGGGATGGCATTGAATCTATAAATTACCTTGGGCAGTATGGCCATTTTCACAATATTGATTATTCCTATCCATAAGCATGGAATGTTCTTCCATTTGTTTGTGTCCTCTTTTATTTCATTGAGCAGTGGTTTGTAGTTCTCCTTGAAGAGATCCTTCACATCCCTTGTAAGTTGGATTCCTAGGTATTTCATTCTCTTTGAAGCACTTGTGAATGGGAGTTCATTCATGATTTAGCTCTCTGTTTGTCTGTTATTGGTGTATAGGAATGCTTGTGACTTTTGCATATTGATTTTACATCTGAGACTTTGCTGAAGTTGCTTATCAGCTTAGGGAGATTTGGACTGAGACAATGGAGTTTTCTAAATATACAATCATGTCATCTGCAAACAGGGACAATCTGACTTCCTCTTTTCTTAATTAAATACCCTTTATTTCTTTCTCTTCCCTTATTGCCCTGACCAGAACTTCCAACACTATGTTGAATAGCAGTGGTGAGAGAGGACATCCCTGTCTTGTGCCAGTTTTCAGAGGGAATGCTTCCAGTTTTTGCCCATTCAGCATGATATTGGCTGTGGGCTTGTCATAAATAGCTCGTATTACTTTAGATACATTCTATCTATACCTAGTTTATTGAGAGTTTTTAGCATGAAGGGCTGCTGAATTTTATTGAAGGCCTTTTCTATAAGATAATCATGTGGTTTTTGTCTTTGGTTCTGTTTATATTCTGGATTACGTTTATTGATTTGCGTATGTTGAACCAGCCTTGCATCCCAGGGATGAAGCCCACTTGATCATGGTGGATAAGCTTTCTGATGTGCTGCTGGATTCGGTTTGCCAGTATTTTACTGAGGATTTTTGCACTGATGTTCATCAGGGATATTGGTCTAAAATTCTCCTCTTTTGTTGTGGCTCTGCCAGGCTTTGGTATCAGGATGATGCTGGCCTTATAAAATGAGTTAGAGAGGATTCCCTCTTTTTCTATTGATTGGAATAGTTTCAGAAGGAATGGCACCAGCTCCTCTTTGTACCTCTGGTAGAATTAGGCTGTGAATCCGTCTGGTCCTGGACTTTTTTTGGTTGGTAAGCTATTAATTATTGCCTCAATTTCAGACCTGTTATTGGTCTATTCGGGGATTCAAACTTTTCCTGGTTTAGTCTTGGGAGGGTGTATGTGTCCAGGAATTTATCCATTTCTTCTAGATTTTCTAGTTTATTTGCATAGAGGTGTTTATAGTATTCTCTGATGGTAGTTTGTATTTCTGTGGGATCAGTGGTGATATCCCCTTTATCATTTTTTTATTGCATCTATTTGATTCTTCTCTCTGTTCTTCTTTATTAGTCTTGCTAGCGGTCTATCAATTTTGTTGATCTTTTCAAAAAACCAGCTCCTGGATTCATTGATTTTTTGAAGGTTTTTTGTGTCTCTATATCCTTCAGTTCTGGTCTGATCTTAGTTATTTTTTGCCTTCTGCTAGCTTTTGAATGTGTTTGCTCTTGCTTCTCTAGTTCTTTTAATTCTGATGTTAGGGTGTCAATTTTACATCTTTCCTGCTTTCTCTTGTGGGCATTTAGTACCATAAATTTCCCTTTACACACTGCTTTAAATGTGTCCCAGAGATTCTGGTATGTCGTATCTTTGTCCTCATTGGTTTCAAAGAACATCTTTACTTCTGCCTTCATTTCGTTATGTACCCAGTAGTCATTCAGCAGTAGGTTGTTCAGTTGCCATGTAGTCGAGCTGTTTTCAGTGAGTTTCTTAATCCTGAGTTCTAGTTTGATTGCACTGTGATCTGAGAGACAGTTTGTTATAATTTCCATTCTTTTACTTTTGCTGAGGAGTGCTTTACTTCCTACTATGTGGTCAATTTTGGAGTTAGTAAATATAGTTTTTAAACAGACATATTTTACAAAAATTGTTTCGGAAGTTTTTCTCATTAACAAAATGAAGAATATCTAAACTTTTTAATAATGGTTGTATGTATAATATTAAATTTCTGCCTAGTACCTGAAAAAATATTGTGCTGTTACATTGATTTATCTTAAAAAATTACAGTATTTGATTTTAAATTGTATGACCAGAATTTACTTCTTAGAACCCAGTTCATATTTTTGTATGTATCCTTACTTTGTGTTTGTTGGGAGGTAGAGCTTTACACTTCTTTTACGTCTCATTCAAATTATTACAGAAATGTAAGTGGTCACCTAGTCTTTCTCTCAATCTTCCATTTGTAGACTATCTTCCATTATTCTGTCATAGCTATTTCCCTAAAACAAATATCCGATGTGCGGTGTCATCTGTCTGTTCACAAATCTCCATTGACTTCTTGAAGCTTACATTGTTTAAAAAAAAAAAAAAAAAAAAAGGCAGGTTTTGTGTCTGATGCCTGCAAACTCAGCACTTTGGGAGGATGAGGCAGAAGGACCACTTGAGCCCAGGAATTCTAGAACAGCTTGTGCAACACAGTGAGACCCCATTTCTACAAAAAATGAAAAAGCTGGCTGAGCATAGTTGTGTGCACCTGTGGTGCCAGTTATGTAAGAGGTTGAGGTAGGAGGATCGCTTGAGTCCAGGAAGTTGAGGCTGCAGTGAGCCATGTTTATGCCACTGTACTCCAGCCTGGGTGACAGAGTGATACCCTATCTCAAAAAATAAAAAAAAAAATTAAAAATGGAAAAAATAAAATAGATATTCACTGTGATGACAATGATCCTTGTGAAAGCCCAGTAAGAAAGACTATTCAGTTCACAGTGATGAATACAGAGACCACTGCAATGGGATTTTGCAGTGGGAAAGAGAGATTGGGTTTAACTAAGCATGGGCAATGTGGATACAGCATGACTAAGTTGTTATTTACAGCCAAGGACAGGATAAGGGTCAGTGAATGGAAAATTACTAACAGGAAATATCAGAGGTCAGGGGGATTCTGGCTAAACTGACCTAGCAGGATTCTAGCCAAAGACAGGCTAGAGTGATCAGACATTACCTGGGGGATAATGGAGAATGAAAAACCACATCCAATACCAAGGATGATCAGATATCAAAAGTAGAATTTCTTGCTCAACTGATCTAGCAAGATTTTTAATAAAACTGAATTTTACAAGGAAATGCACAGAGGATTTTCAAAGGCATGATTAAAGTTTGGTTAAGCAAAAAAAAAAAAAAAAAAAAAAAAAAAAAAATCAATAAACATCAGAGTTCAAACTCCTTGCTATGCTTGTGATCTGGGCCTGGCACATCACTAGTAGTCTTGTTTTGTTCTTCTTCTACCTCCATGAATCCCTATTCCCTCCAAAATAACATTGAAATTCAATAGAAAGATACTTAAATTCTGGCTCCTCAAGCGCACATACAAATTCACATACACACACAGACAAACACCCCACTGACTTGACCATAGTCAACTCTACCTTCTTTGCTTATCAGGACACTTCTCCTTTCATCCTTTATTTGGACCACAGTGGACTCCCTGTCAATTTCCAAACATGCACGTGTTTCTTCTGTCTCTATTTATTTGACACTTTTACCCTCAGTGCCATCTGTATGACTCAAAATCTTATACCGACTTCAGAACAAAGCCTATGTGAAACCCTTTCAGAAGCACTTTCTTCGATTATTTCTTCCAAAATTATACTCTCATGAGACTTGTTTTTAGTAAACTCTTACAATATTCTCCACTCATTACTTTTGATATTATAGTAACAAATTTGACTACCTTGCTGATAGACTGTAAACATTGCAAAAGTAGAAATTATTCCACTCAGTTTTCTCTCTTCTACAGTATAATAATAATTTAAATATTTAATGAATGATGAATACAAATTTTATTTACATAAAACAATTATTATGTAAATTCTCTAGAATTTATATAAATTTAATTCACTACATTTCAGGTATCTTTTGGAAGTAAATCAAATAGAATAATATTATGGAAGGTATACGCATTTCATAGAAACGTCTTATATTTTATCTGAAGATACTGCAATCACTTTGGCATGAATAAGAAATTAAATTCACAAGAAGACTAAAGAATATACCAAAAATCTACATTGGGTCCTCATTATTTTATAGTAAGAAGATCACAATAGGCTATTGACTGATTTATCCAGATATGTAGAAACCTATAAGGTAAATCCTCAAGTAACTCACAGCCCAACTGACTGTTGTAACACAATGCTGTGTACCTCCTTCCACCTCCTGAATCAAGTGTCATGACTCTGCTACCTAAATCATGGACCCCCGCTGAAGTACTGGCCTTCAAACCCCTCATAAGCCAGTCTGTATATCTCCAAATGTATCACTCACTACTTCTTTACTTCACTTACTCTTTACAGTAAGTGAATTATTTACTTTCAAAAGTTGATCTAGTATTTTCCCCATAAAATATGCCACAGACTCCTGGCTCTGCTCCATGACTTATTTCATTCTTACCACCTGGAAAGCCCTTGACTTTTCTCTTCTTTCATTAAAGTTTATCTCTCCATGGAAATTTCACTTAAATGGAGTAACTCACATTGATGCTTCTCTACCCTGAACTCTTAAGGAATTTATTATCTGAACTCTTAATTAGTCAAATACACAATGAGTACTATGTTGCAATTTAATTTTTCCATGGAAATGCCTTTTCTGCTGAAAGAAATCTTAAGAATGATTTTTTAAATTTTTTATCTTCAATATTTTTAAAATGGCTTTAATAGACAGCTTTCTAAAATATGTTTAGAGAAATGTAAGTATATGAATTAAAATACCTGAGAGAATATTTTCTTTTTATATTGTTTATTATGTGCTATTTTTGGTGGGTAGCTAAATAAATGATGAGATATGGGCTCTGTACTCCAAGAGTTCATTATCTAATAATAAGAATAAATAAAGGAATTGAAATTAAGTAATGAATATCATAATAAATATATATACAGCTGCACTAAAGCTAATCTGAATAACTTTTCTTAAACTTGGGAGGGAGAGAATGTATGCAACATTCCTCAATAAGTCTTCAAATATAGGCTTTCAGACAGATAACATGGCAAAAACATTTGAATCAGATGTGTTAAAAGTAGAAAGATAATCAAAGGAAATATAGAAATATGCAGACCTCCCATTATTAGTGAAGTCTGACACATAGTAGGTACTCAAGAATTCATAACTGAATGAGTAAAAGAGTGGCTTATAAGAGGTCAGTGAAGGGCCCAGATAAAAATCAACTTAATGAACAGTGTGTACCAAACTCTTTGTTTATAACACATCATAACCTCATTAGATATGTAGGCCCATTTTACGAATTAGGAAACTAAAGAAGAGGGAAATAATCTTGTCCCAATTAAGGCTAACACGGTGAAACCCCAACTCTACTAAAAAATACAAAAAATCTAGCCGGGTGAGGTGGCGGGCACCTGTAGTCCCAGCTACTCGAGAGGCTGAGGCAGGAGAATGGCGTAAACCCGGGAGGCAGAGCTTGCAGTGAGCCGAGATCCGGCCACTGCACTCCAGCCTGGGTGACAGAGTGAGACTCCGTCTCAAAAAAAAAAAAAAAAAAAAAAAAAAAAAAAAAAAAAAAAAAAAAGATAATATGGAGAACCAGTATTCATTCTCAAATTCATCTAATTCCAGTCATATAGCTTTATTATCCATCACCCTACTTCTCTACTTGCTACTGAACTGTAAAAAAGATGGCATGTGCAGGGAAATACAAACAGCTGAGTCACTATTTGTGAGAGAAGCTGCTGGGGAGTGCAAACGAGGAGCGTATCAAAATGCAATTGTTTTGGTGAAAAAATAGGGTCTAACTAAAACATTGGGAGTTTTAAAAAGAGGGTGATGTCATACTATATAGGGGTAGAATGTATAGAACTGGGAGACAGGTTGGCTGCGATGAGCAAATGAAAATGCAAATTTTAGGACAATGCCCATGTTTTAACGTATCCCACAGGTAGCAATGTCTTTAATTTAGAAAATAAGTTTAGGTGGAAAAGTAGATTTAACCTGAAGAATGTGTTAACTAAGGAGGAATAGTGGGTAGTAGCGGATACTTCTACAAAGACTGCCAACATTTAGGTCTGTACCTCAGCAAGGTGGAATACAGAGAATAAGGAGTATATAACTAGTCTTCGAAGCAATGGGTTTGGATGAGTTCACATAGAGGTTTGGATACAGATTTTAAAAAGCTTCATGATCATCTAGGGTTTAGAGGTTCTTAAACTGCTAAGGAACAGCCAAAGTAACTGGTAAAAATAGAGAATGGTTTCACGGAACAAAAGAGGTAGAGAGTTTCAAAGCAGAAATCCTCAACATTGTAAGTTGTTGGGATTCATTCAAGATGGTGGCAGAAATATTAAAGGGAAATATTAAGAAAAGTTATAGGGAATACTCACAAAGGTTTTTGGAAGGCCGAAAGGTTACATAGCTTGTAATAATTGAACAGGCTGAAGGCAACCGGTTCTTACCTTAGAGCATTAGGTCCTAGGGTAAATACTAGGGACAATAGAGGTTTCCGCAGTTAAGTCTGTTTACCCTACCTCATTAACTAACCTTTAAGCCAGATGGCCTCCTCCGGGGGAGGTCGACCAGGAAAATTGCCCGCCTAATGGTATTTATTTTAGACCTCAGTAGCTGAACTTTATTCATTCATAGAACTACTCTCTTAACCATGTTAATTATCCACAAGTGTGTTTACTCAAAGCTTCTGTTGTTAATTCTACACTAAATAAATGGCTGGAGTGCGAGCTGCTTAGGGCCGCGGCTGCCATTCTTTACAGGACTCTCCTTGGAGTCTGTGAGTGGTCTGGGACCCTCAGCTGGACTGGCCAAGCAGAATATCTGTGTGTCAGTGTACTTTATTCATCCATCCCCTGGTCAGGGGTCTGAAAGGGACAGACTCCCCACAGCCATTGCCCCCACGAAAGGAGTGCTGCCTCAGTAAGTAGTTGCAGTTTTGTTAGAAGCTGAAATAAAATTCAAGATAGAAAAAATTGGGAGGTTGAGGCAGGCGGATCAAGAGGTCAAGAGATGGAGACCATCCCGGCTAACAAGGTGAAACTCCATCTCTACTAAAAATACAAAAAAATTAGCTGGACGTGGTGGCGGGCGCCTGTGGTCCTAGTTACTCGGGAGGCTGAGGCAGGATAATGGTGGGAACCTGGGAGCGGGAACTTGCAGGGAGTCAAGATCATACCAGTGCACTCTAGCCTGGGCTACAGAGCGGGACTCCGGGGAGCGGGGGGGGGGGGGGGGGGAACCTATAAAAAAATGGAGAAGGCATTGGTGACATAAGAGCAATTGCAGTATACCTAAATAGGAGCTGCAGTTGGATGCAGTCTAGCACTGATGGAATAATCTTTGAAATAGCTTGCTTGTGAAAATAGAGGGTAAAACAGGAAATTGTCCAGATCAGTATTAGTAAAATAGTAATCTCCTAAGCATCAATCAGGCCTTAAGGTGTCATCTAAAAAAATAAATTTGTGTCAAATCCTGACTTGGATCTGAGTTTTCCAAAGCATGACAATTTTTTGCTTGGCCAATAATTACTATTTTTTATATTGGATAAAGTGGTTTTTCCAATATCTTAATAATACCATCTCTTCTATTAATACATTATCTTATTGCAATTTATTTTGGTTTTTCAGAATCTGAACCCCATTTTGCATGGACAATTCTCGTCTTAAACATATTTGTTGGAGGCAAAATCTCCTTAAAGGCAAGGATACAGGCACCAAACTATGTCACAATTGATTGTCTTAGCAGGCCATAAACTTTCAGTCAGGAAGTAATAACACACACACAAAAGAAGTCCTAGAAGTAACACCTATTTTTAAGTAGTGACCGTAGCACCAACTTGAAGTTTGCAAAGATAGTACCAGGGTTGACATTTGTTATAGCATTCAATAGCAAAAGGCAGCTTTATTGGCTATACAAAGTACAGTTTTTGTACCTGTGAATATTGGGACAATTCTGTATACAGTTTTGGGTGTCATTTCAGAGTTCCTCAAAGTTTGTTTCTTATGAGTTCTTATTTCTCTAAATTACCTATTTTCTTTCTGCTAAACTGGGTAAACTTAATTTATTTGACATGAATTTAAGAAGCTTAACTAGTCAAATTTTAAATAACTAGTAGGCTATTTTTTTATAAGTTTTGGTTTTATGGAAAAATTGAACAGAAAGTAAGAACTTCTAACCAGTACCCTCAGTTACTGCTGTTATTAACATGTCTAGTTACTGTGGTACAGTTATGATTGATGAACCAATGTTGATACATTATTTTTAAACAAAGCATAGTTTACATTAAGAGTCACTGTTGGTATTGTACATTCTGTGGGTTTGACAGAAGTATAATGACATGTGTCTGCCTTGACAGTGTCGTACAGAATAATTTTACTGTCTTAAAAGTCTTTCTGCTTCATCTGTTCACCCTTCTTTCCCCCATAATCCCAGGCAACTACTGATCTTTTTACCCTTTCCTTAGTTTTTTTTTTCTTTTCCAGAATATCATGTAGTTAGAATCACAGTGTCTAACATTTTCAAATTGACATCTTTCACTTAACGACATTTATTTAAGGTCCTCTATATCTTTTGATAGCTTGATAGCTTCTTTCATTCTCTTTCTTTTCTCTCTTTCTCTTTTTCTTTCTTTTTCTTTCTTTATTTTTCTCTCTCTCTCTTCCTTTCTTTTCTTTGAAGTAGTGTTTCACTTTGTACCACAGACTGGAATGTAGTGGCATGATCATAGCTCACTGCAAACTCGACCTCCTGGGCTCAAGACATTGTCCCACCATAGTCTTCCCAGTCACTGGGACTACCAGTCCCAGCCACCATACCCAGCTATGTTTATTTTTAATTTTTTTTTAATGTTTTGTAGAAATGGTGTCTCACTATGTTGCCCAGGTTGGTCTCAAACTCCTGGGCTCAAGCAATTCTTCTGCCTTGGTCTCTCAAAGTGTAGGGATTACAAGCATGAGCCATTGCATCTGGAAAGCTTATTTCATTACATTGGTAAATAACTGTATGAATGTACCATAGTTTGGTAATTCATTCACTATTGAGGGACATATTGGCATGTTCCAAGCTTTGGCAATTATAAAAAACACTGATATAGCATTAATGTGCATGTTTTGTGTGTACATACATGTATTTTTGACTCATTTGAGTAAACACTAATGAGAGGTGAAGCCGCCTGGGCTTCTCCTTTGGGTGGGGACTTGGAGAACGTTCTGTCTGGCTAAAGGTTTGTAAATGCACCAATCAGCACTCTGTAAAACGGACCAATCAGCACTCTGTAAAATGGACCAATCAGCTCTCTGTAAAATGAACCAATCAGCAGGATGTGGGTGGGGCCAAATAAGGTAATAAAAGCAGGCCACCCTAGCCAGCAGCAACAACCTGTTGAGGTCCTCTTCCTTGCTCTGGAAGCTTTGTTGTTTCAGTCTTTGCAGTAAATCTGGCTGCTGCTCACTCTTTGGGTTCACACCACCTTTATGAGCTGTAACACTCACCACAAAGGTCTGCGGCTTCACTCCTGAAGCCAGACAGAACACGAACCCAGCGGGAGGAACAAACAACTCCTGATGTGCTGCCTTTATGAACTGTAACACACATGGCAAAGGTCTGCAGCTTCACTCCTGAAGTCAGCAAGACCGCCAACCCACCAGAAGGAAGAAACTCCGGACACATTCAAACGTCAGAAGGAACAAACTCTGGACACACCATCTTTTTAAGAACTTTAACACTCACCGCGAGGCTTCATTCTTGAAGTCAGGGACACCAAGAACCCACAAATTCTGGGCACACTAAGGAGCACAATACGTGGAATTAATGCATTTTTATACCAGAAAATAATCTAGTATCATCCTGTGAATGAAAAACAATCCAGATAGAAAAATGCAATCAATTATTACTACAGTCAGTATTTATATTTTATACAGTCTTAAAGAACATTAAATTAATGAATACCAAACTATTGCTCCTAGGAAAAAATACAGGATTAGGTTTCTCTGGTCACATTTTTGTCAACTTATCAATACATAACCCTGTTTATATGTGTTTCCCTATAAGGTCACCTTATTTGATATATATTGCTGATTAACATTAAACTCACAGCCAATAGTACTATATCTCATGTCTGAACAAAGCTTATCTAATGAATATTTGTTTCTACAAGGTAAAATAGTCTGCTTGTGCTTTGGCACTAGATAGTACTTCAGCACTATGTTTGGAGGCCATTTTAAACTATAAAATCACCCCAAAAAACCACACAAAAATGCTAAAAATATGGCTACGAAAAGAACACTTAAGGAGTTTGCAGTATAAGAGCTCTTATGCTGTTTTCAGGATAGGAGAGGATACATGAAAGTGGAGCATCTCCTTGTTTGACCTCAGCTGGGAGTGTGTGTTGGAGAATTCAAAAGTTTTTCACCTTTCTGTGTGTATCTGAAAATGACCATGAAAGTTTCAGAGTGTTCATTTTGAGAACAAGTAAACTTTAGAAAGCTGTTCATTTCGTAAATAAAGAATCTCTAAATAATGAAGATCAACTATTTCATACATACAGAATCTGGAAACAATGAAGATCAACCATAGAAACTCCTGGAAAGTTTCCAGGATTTATAACACATATTGCTTATGATACACATTTAATGGAACTTTTCTCTAGCAAAATTTTGCCTACCCATTTTGGTATCTGCAGGGAAAATGCTTCGACGTGTCTTACTAATATGAGCAGGGTGCACATTGAGCAGCTTCATCAATATTTGGAGTATACATTGGTTTACAGATTTATAGAAAATAGATTTGTAATTATATGTTACCAATTACTTTGTAACAGATAAAATTCATAAATATAATTTCACTTTCACAAAGTGGTGTGATTTTGATTACTGGAATTTTGAAAATAACCGCCGATTAGAAATTATACATGCAGTTAGTCAAAAAGTACTATAGGAAAGCTTGCTGTATATTGCAAACCTTATAAATTCTGTCATAACTTGCCATGTGGGTTTTTGCTTCACAGATTACCAAATGATTTCTCAAAAGTATTTTTCAATAAAATCATATAATTGATTTCTTTTTTTGTTCACAGAATCTTCTAATTTCCCATGAGGATATCAAACATTAAAATAGTTAGTAAAGTCAGGATGACAAGCATCTATAGGGCTCCTAAATGTTATTATATATTACACAAATGTATTTATATTCCTAAATTAAATTATATTATTTTAGTTTTTTAAAAATAATAATTTTTTTATTATTAGTATTATCATTTTTGAGACAAGATCTTGCTCTGTCACCCAGGCTTGAGTGCAGTGGTGCAATATAGGCTCACTGCAAACTCCGCCTCCGGGGTTCAAGTGATTGTCATGCTTCAGTCTCCCAAGTAGCTGGGAGTAGAGGCATGTGCCACCCCACCCTGCTTATTTTTTAATTTTAATTTTTTTTTTTTTTTTTTTTTTTTTTTTTTTTAGTAGAGACAGAGTTTTGCCATGTTAAGCAGACTGGTTAACCTGACCTCAGGTGATCTCCCCACTTCAACTTCCCAAAGTGCTGGAATTACAGACATGTGTCTCCTTGTCTGACCCTATATTCTTTCTTTTTTTGAGACAGGGTCTCACTCTGTTGCCCAGGCTCTAGTGCAGTAGTGCGATATCAGCTCACTACAACCTCCACCTCCCAGGCTCAAGGGGTTTGCTCACCTCAGCCTTCCAAGTGGCTGGAACTATAGGCATGAGCCGCCACACCTGGCCATATCATTTAATTTCCATAACATATTAGATGATAAATTGTGACTCAACTAACTTCCTAAAAGCTCACATCTATAGTCCTAGCACTTTGGAAGGCTGAGCAGGAGGATCACTTGAGGCCAGCAGTTTGAGATCAGCTTGGGCAACACAGTGAGACCCAGTCTCTACAAAAAAAAAATAAAAATTAGCCAGGTGTGGTGGCCTGTGCCTGTAGGCCTAGCTACTCAGGAGTATGAGGCAGAAGGATAGCTTGAACACGGGAGTTTGAGGCTGCAGTGAACTATGATACCACCACTGCACTCCAGCCTTGGCAGCAGACAACAATCATTTTTCTAAAAAGTGATAAAAATAAAAAAGAGCACCTTCCTGAAAGCCACATTGTTGTACTGCATCTCCAGTACAATACGATATTATAATATTTGGGATCTTCAGACTATACCCAAGTTGATTCTCAGTTGGAATTCTCAGTTGCCCTATCAAGGTTATGGTTGTCAAAGATATTTTTGGTAATCTAGTAGGACATTGAGAGATCAGACCTTCCCAGCTAGTTCATTTTTGAGACAAGGACTAAAAAATTGACAAGGACTCATCCAGTGTTAAGTACATCTGAATAAGCATTCAGAACCTGAATTATGTATTCTGAATTTCAAAATCTACAGAATCTAAGAATCAACAAAAGAGCATCATAGAGTTAAATAGATGTGACCATCAAAAATTTCTAAGAAATTGTACCACACTTGGCATTATTTATTTATGCCATTACAATATATAGAATGTATAAAATAAGATTATTTCTAAACAATATAGTCGTATTTTAACCTATAATATTTAAAATACGTAAGTGCATTTTAGAAGAATTTGATGGAGGACTAAATTTAAAACTCTCACTTTTGTCATCGTCTAATATTTAAAGATGCGATGGTTATTAGAGAAATGACAATCTCTTTCGATGCATTAGCACTTAAAATATGATTGCTGCTTTCATGGTTTGCTTCAGATCTTGTGCTTCCAGAGCGATTAATCCTAAAAAGGGTAGAGATATTCTAAACCTTTGACAGCACTGCTTAACTTGTTGTTTCTCCCCCTAGAATTTTATAATAGTACACTCAATTAGCTTCTTTGTCCCAGATTTCATGGAATAATTGCTAGAATTTTTTCTGGTGCTTATAAGTCACAAGTGTTTATTCTTTTAGAGAATGTTTTCTGGATATTTTAATACTTTCTATGCAAAGTAAAATATGAAATTTAAATGGGAACACAACTAATAAAAATTGTAGTTCCAATTTTAGAATTACTGCTTTACATTTAAATTAAGCATATAAAATGCACAAGATTTTCTTATAATGTTCCTATTCACATCCTCTAGGCACAATTTTACTACCCATTTTCTCCATTATCTATGACTAACATATGTTACTAATATATTTGTGATTTTTCAGCTGATTTTATTATTTTTGGAGACACAGTTTTATTAGTAAATACTTTTCACATTTATTTGCAATACCATGTACTTTATGATTTTAATTTCAATAAAAAAGAGGTTTAGATGAAATAACTCAATGGATATATACATGCATTAACATCAAATCGTATTTGCACTTGTCATTATTGGAAAACATCAGGTAGGTGATGTTTAGTAACTCTATAAATAAAGATTGGTTTTCAAAGCTTCAGTAAACACCCCACTCTTTTTGTACACAGTACGCCAATTTTATAAGCCATAAAGTTTAATAGGAGGTATATTTATTAATAACTAAAACGACTTTAGGGTCCAAAATATGGCTAAATGAGAATGAAAAATATGTCCCTGGATAAAGGACCATGTATTTATCATTTATAAACATAGTTATACTGAAACTTTTTTCTTTTTTTCTTTTTTCTTTTTTTTTTTTTTTTTTTTTTTTTTACCGTCAGAGAGCTGGACAAAAGAGCTACAGAAATAGAAAAATGTATCTGTTTCACTGGTAGAAAAGATTACATTAACTTGTAAAGAGAATATTTCAAACTTTTGTAATTAACATCTATTTTTAATTGGTATCATTGTTGCTGTTAGGAAAAATGAAAACCTAGAGAGAGTTCAAAAAGAGATGAACTATCCCAATGTAATTACCACAACTCCCAGCAGGGGCTTCCCTCCTCTGATTAACACCACAGCAGGGAAGCCGGTGGAGCACACAGCTAACTGCCGTAATCATGAAGAAAATAACAGGGGTGAGAAGACTCAAAAAAGAATTTTTCTGACATCTAAAATAAATTATCTAAACTTCTTTATATTTGTTATAAGAAAACTCATCATTCTGAACATTTCTGGGAAATACAAACTAATGACCTCAAACAACTTAAAATTAAGAGATCTGAAGGTGACTGTTTCAATAAAATCAAACAGACAATGCAAATTTTTTTTATTCCTCTCACATTGAGAAAATATTTTGACTACCAGTTGGCTATTCTGTCGTGGTTTACTTGCACTTTTAATCAAGATGTCAAATAATTCATAACTGTATATGTTATAAACTTCTTTGTAGCCAATTTTAGGTTTTTTTCTTTTTTTCTTTTTTTTTTTTTTTTTTTTTGCTGATACACATTTACAACATTTCACAGATATTTAAGCATATACTAATATAAGTACAAGTGACATTTTCAGCATAGCCACATTGAAGTTAAAATCATGATGCAGGTTAGTCTGTTATTACTTGAAACTACATGCCAGAGGATTGTTTTTCAGGTTATTGTTTGGTGTGGGTTTTTGTAAAGTTCACGTTTTCTTGAATATTTCGTGGTCAATTAACTATCTAACATTGTTCTTTAGTTTTAACTATGACAGATTTAATGATACTTTCCATGGATGTTATTCAAAATATGTAATGACAGGTGAAATGAGCATTGGCCAAGAAGAAAAAAGGTTCAAGAAAACATAATAGGCGTTGCCTCAACAACTACATTGATACCCATTGGCTGAGTTTTCAAAGCTGCAGTTTTATTTTTCAATATTGATGGTTATGGAGGTAAAGTCAGGTATTATATATTATCAACAAATTCTAATGATATTCCTGGAACAAAAGTAGAAAACAAAATAAGGCAAACTATAATGTATAGGAGTTTATTGATATTTTAAGGATCTGCATCCCAATAAACTCCAAGGAAGATATGACTCAAACTAGCTGCAATATTATTGTTAGCTAGTCTATTAGTTTCTAGGGCTCCTATAACACAGTACCACACAATGTGTGGCTGAAACAACAAAAATTTATTTTCTCATAGTTCTGAAAGCAAGAAGTTCAAAAATCAAGGTGTCAGCATGGCAGTGCCCTATCTGAAGGCTCTGTAGGAGAATGTGTTTCTGATTTCTTCTTACTGTCTGTTGTGAAAACCCGTGGCATTCCTTGGTTTGCAGAGGCATGACTCGAATCTCAGCCTGCGTCATCACATGGTATACTCCCTGTGTCTCGCCGTCTTGGTATTTCTCCGCCTGTCCTTATAAGGATACCAATCATATCAGATTAAAGCCCACCCTAATTCAGAATAATTGTATTTTAACCTGACGGATTACATCTACAATGGCTCTAGTTCCAACTTAGATCACATTATGATGGACTGAGGGTTGACAGTCTATTGTATCATGTGGGGACATAAGTAATCCATACCATTTTTCAAGGTTTTATTGGTAGGTCAATGGCTAGTTTTTAACTGTCACAGGACATCTTCAGAACATTAACAACTTGACAGGTGAAATTTCTAATTTGATATATTGTTAAGAATACATTGAGAAAATTTTATTAATGACTTGGATTTGTATGTTGGATGACATCAGATATGAATTTCTCTTGGGAATAATGCCGTCTTTACTACACTTAAGTAGTCTGTCCAGGTCCTCAACATGCCCATACCCACTCAGTCATTTATAAATACTCCCTCTATAGAGCAAAATAGCTAACTTTTTAAATTGCTTGTCAAAATACAAAACTCATTGGAGATACTGCTTTTCTGTTTATAAATGGATTAACAAGAGATCTTTTCTAAAGGAACAACTAAATCTTATGTGGAATGGGATGATGGCTAAAAAAATAACATTATTCATAGTTATTTCACAGGGAGATTATATACAGAAAAATGATAATATCAGTGAGATAAATTATATCTATGTCTCTGTACCTATATCTATCTATTTTCTTTCATATGGATGTGAGAGAGAAAGTGATGAGGAATGATACGTGCATACTTCTGATCATAAGCCATTAAAAGTATTGTTCTAGAGGAAAATGTCAAAAAAATAAGAAAAAAAATGCCAAAGTTATTGAGGGTGCTGAGTCAAAATAAATGAAAATGAAAAAACAGAAAAAAAGAATCATGATAAGGATAAAAAAAAAAGCTGAAATGTGATACAAAATAAAATTGAGGACAGGTGGAGCAAACTTTTTTATTTTTTTCAGAGAAAGTGATGCTGGTCATAAGATGTTAAATTTTACCTAATTACTTTCTAAGAAAGACTAGATGCCATACTTGTTCCAAGCTATGTGACTAAGCTTTATGATTATACAGTGCACATCAGCTGCAATCAGCCCTCAAAACTTTAATGAGAACTCTAGTTCAGAAAACAAGTAGTTTTTTAGAGGATGATGCAAATTAAAATAGAAGAAATGCAAACTACACAAAGCAATCATCTTAGAAATGAAGAATTTTGCAAAACATCAACAGGTGCAAATCATGCATGATGATATGGAATCACATTGAAATAATAAATTATCTTCTAGAGAGGAAAAATAATGATTTTTATAATGATAAATTTTCTGCATATTTTGTTTTTGAAACACATTTTCATGGAAACATTCTCATAATTATGTACAGACTCCATTTCAATCAAGTAGAGGCCTTTAGCCATGGCTGTATACTTGGAAAACATTTTATAAATAGCAATTCCTGGACTTTAGCCAAAGGCATTCTGATATAACAGAACAGAGTTCATCAGTGTTAGAGTTTTATATTATTTTATAATTTATTATTTACATACAATACTGCAAAAAATAATATTTTGGTTTCATAATTTTACTGTGACTAATTGCATCAGGCATAATAGCTTAGTTTGGGCTACCATAACAAGAACCACAATATTTCAGTGTTATATCAAAATAGGGTTTATTTCTCTCTCTCAAAGTTCAAAGTAAGTCCAAACAAATCTTCAATTAACTGTCCTCCATGTAATGATTTGATATTCCAAACAACATTGATCTGTCTACATGTCTATCTAAATGGGTTTCCAGGCTCATTGGTGAAGAAGAAGTAAGGACATTTACAAATATTTTAAGTAATTGATTCACAAATTTTGATAAAGTGTCTCCATGCGTGATCCACTGGTTAGAAGTTGTGTAACTCCACTTAAATAATAAAGACAGTGTGGAAGTATCTGGTCTAACTTTATGTCTGGAAAGTTTTCTAGTTTATAATTTGAAATAGTAGTTTCAGCACAATAATTTAATTTTCTTCTTCAGGAAAAATAATAATGCAAAAGTTCCACTTCATTTGTCTTTCTTCCATCTCAATCACTTTTGTTCTGGTCCTTCATAATATTTTAAACATCTCAGATTTGTTCTCTTGATGGTTTTCCTGCCTTGATTCAATATGCTTTAATAAGGGCTCATTCAAATCTATTATCTCAAGGGCATTTTTCTGATGGTGTCTTTATATATGATATTATTTTATCTTTTACATATATTTATTTCATGATTTTAGTGAATTTTTATTTTCTCCAATCATTTTTTATTTCTCTTATGTTTTGTATTTTGATTCAAGGTAATATTTCATTTTTTTTTTGTTTTGATGTAAGTTTCTGTTTGCAATGTTGATTTTTTTTTCAGTTGTCTAGTTTGTGTATTATTGAAACTATCTACTAGCAGAAAATTTGTGTTTTACCATATCTAACTTTATACAGAAATGTTGTGATGTCTGCCCTGTTCTACTCTTTCTTAGCGGCCAGGTCTCCTACTTTGTGAATTCCTTCTTCTGTTATTTCTGCTCTCTTCTGCCTATTTTCTTTTATGATTGAGAGAAGAAAGAAAATAAATTGGTGGTGCTATTCCCTTTCATCAACTGTAGGATACTTACTTCAGTAGGATACATACATTTCCCCTCTATTTTCTTTATTTCTTTCATGACATCATCTCCAAAGTACGCTGTCTCTTCTGCATCTGGTTCTTTTCAAGAAGCATCACTTTTCCAAACTGCCACTTAAAATTCCACCTACTTTTAAGCTTTCACTTCATAATGAAGTGTAAGAATTTCTAACGCCCGACCCGTGTTCATTAAGTTTATTCTTATTATTTCACTTTTTCTTTCTAAGGATGATGCAGTGTGCCTCCTCTTAGTCCTCTGCTTCTGGATGTTCTTGGTCATAGAGTCTCTTCACGTCTCCCCTTTCAAGCTCTCTTTACCCACAATCTTAGAGCAGACATGAGATTATGGTGGGTTTTCAGTTGATATTTCTTTTCCCATTTATCTTATTTAAACATTATCTAGAGTTATAGTGTTCTCTGTCTCCTAGTGATATTGAAAGTGCGGGCCCTATGGGGTATTATTTATTGCCCTTGAATTTTTTTTTTTTATCATTTCAGGAGAATAAGGGAAATATTGCCATTGCTATCCAAGCCCAGATGTCTACAAACAGGAAAATGTCATTTTAATGGATGATTAAAACTAGAGGAAAATTATGAAATTAATATATAAGCACTAAGGTTCTATACGGTTATTAATGTTTAGTACCAAATTTGGTCT
Source organism: Chlorocebus sabaeus (assembly GCF_047675955.1). Lineage (NCBI taxonomy): Eukaryota > Metazoa > Chordata > Mammalia > Primates > Cercopithecidae > Chlorocebus > Chlorocebus sabaeus. Next base: position 67,416,234 of record NC_132907.1, on the reverse strand, counting down.
TGAGTTCCTCGCAATATAAAATTCAGTCAGTTAAAAGATTTTTACTGTTTGTCAGGACAAATAATACATTTTATACCTCAGAAGAAAAATGAAGCCTTACAGCACCTAAATCTGAAAGAAATGTCTTACATAAATCTTATTCAGGTTATGTTGAGTAACACAGTGACAGTAATCTCTAGAGAAATTCTTTTTACTCATATCATCTATGTCATAAAATTTATTTATAGGATGGAATTGAGGATATATTTTTAGTGTCCAGCACTAAGCAGATAGCGAAACACTTAGAAGGTTTTAGCTACAGTTAATTATTATTAACTCTAAGAGTAATAATAGTAACTTATAGAATTTGGTACTATTCAACCTCTCTGCCTCATGGGCTTGTGATTTTCCACTTTCAGAGCTCTAGCAATGAGTCGTCTTAGGATAGTCAATCAGCGTATTCCTAGCTACATCACCCAGAGACAGATTCAATGTGATGTAAGTAAACAAGTCAACAAACGATGACCCCATGTCACCCACTTTCTAATAGTTTTTTTTTTCTTCTAAACGTAGATGATTTACCTTATAGCCCTGAACTTGTATATTATTATATTGCACCCACAAAGACGCAGTTCAAAGCTGAAGGCAAAGAAGAAAGATGCAAAGATGTCAAGGCTTTGCCATTAATACCACCTCAAAACACCTGAGAACTCCATCCCTAATTGCTGATATGAGTCTGTAAATTCCAATACCGATTGAACCATTTTTAGCTAAGTTTTGTGTCCATTTGTATGTAAAATAATCCCAAGTAAAACAATAAGAATTTAACGGTTTTATCCTCAATATAATTGATGAGCTTAAAACCAAAGCATAGCTCATATAAAATAATTGCTTTAAAGGATGAATCAATAACTTTCAAATATTCAGGTTTTTGTTATGACAATCAAAACTCAAAACTATATACCCAAAGATATTAGCGAGAATAGTATTTTTCATAAGCATTATTTTAAAATGCATGGACGAATACATATGATTATTAAAATACATAAAGGTAACACAGAAGAAAGTAAATAATTTCCAAAACATTCACGAACCAAATTTTACAGGATATAATGTGGCGCACAAGCTTTAAATATTTAGTTTCTTTAAAAAGAAAGTATATACGAATAGAGATTTGCATATACAATTTTATCTATAATGCTAGGTCATAAATGAAATTTCAAACAACTTGTTTCCTATTAAATAGATTAGTTTTTATCTATTCAATATAAGAGTACATCCAGCTGGAATAGGTTAAGAGTCATGGATAAATAGTTGTGTCAAGTGGAGAGCTATTACTCAGAATGCTAAGATTAGATCTGACATCAGCCTGGATTTGACAACAATAGTTCAATTTCTAAGAAAGCAAGAGCTTCAATCATAACATTACTGTGAAAAATAGAAATAGTGACCAAACACTTAAGTAAACTCATGCTAAGAAGACAGAGGAATGAGAATGACACAAAACTATACCCAGCATTAAGCAGCTAGCAAGGGATAAAATGAAGCAAATATAATTTTCCTTCTTTTTATTTTAGAGTAGAATATGACATATATAATACTTGAGTACACGTTAAACTCTTAAAAATTCATAGATTTACTGTTATATATGAATATTGGAGAAACTGTTTCAGTCAAAAATGAGTTTCAGAGTAGCTTTTATTTTACATTAATACACTGATGTCTGGGAAATTATAGTAGTTTTAAATTAAGATTTAGTTATTTCATATCATATTTACTATATAATTTCAATACTTGATTGAAAATATGCATTATATGTATATACTTTTTCTACATATACTATTTCACTCACTGCAATTTCATTTTAAAAATTAGCCATTGAATAATTTTGGTGGTTTGAATTTTAGAAGACTTTTGAATTAAAAATTAATAATCAGAAAATACAGTTGGAGGAGGCTAAAATTCATCACATCTTGAGGCATTTACTATGCATATAAATATCTATGTCTTTGTCTAAATCATTGAAAGTTTTGCAGAATATCAAGTTAACTAGATCTTATTTACAAAACATACTTTTGCATTTAAGTCACTATGTTTATATGAACAAAAAAACTTGAAAAAATAAACTTTCTAGTCTGTTCTCTAACAACTATAGAAAAGGACTCACTGGTATATTTATTTTAGAGTTTCAATCTCACTAGATTAATGAGAACTATATAGAAACATTGTTTTTTTTCTGTGGTTGTTTATATATTTTTGATTTGTTGTCTAAATTTGTTCAAATAGAGACAATGAGAATCAAGTAATTTCATATCCCAAGTATGCACAAAAGAGTCTTCAGTGCTCAGAACAATTAATAAGAACTGCTATCTTCCTCTGTACTGTCATTCCACATGTTGACAAGCCTTTGGAATAAAAGAATAAAACTCTTCACACATAATTAGTCAGTACAAATTGATGAAAAAATTAAATAAAATGGGTTCTGCTTAAACACATGATCATCAATCTATAATTCACTCCCTCATCACTGATTTATAAATGTACTGAATTAATCAAATCAACTCATCCTCCCACACAAAAAAGGGATAAAGGTGGCCTCGAACTTGTATGAACCTTAATGTGGTTGCTTAGTTCAGTCATACTAAAGCATGTAGAGAATGAAAGGGTTTTTAAAGCCTTAATAGAATGATCCTGAAAATATTGTTAAAACATTTAAACCAAATTTTCTGTGTAATGAATTTCTAGATCAAAGGTTTAATACATTATTTTTATTAAATTGTTGATAGGGTTGAATATAAAGGAGATGCTTTTTAATAATGGAATTGTTATGACTATTGATAAATTGGATATAATGTCTATCGCAAAGATTTGCAATGCAACCCAGGAAAAAATGTTTAATTAGAAAAGTTTACAAAGAAAAGAAAAAAAAACTCTTTAATTAGAAAGCCAACCAAAGTTGTAAACTGTGGGGTACATTCCTTTTTTGATGTTACTTTATATAGTAGAATAAGAAACTGATTAGCCATGGTGATATATAATATATATAATAGTGTGCATTATATAGTAGAGTATAGTAATATACATTACTATATTATGTAAATATAAAATAATATATACCATACAAACATTAATGCATATTGTTATATCAAATATATTATATGTATCAGTATGGCTAGTTTCATCTATTATGTATATATATAAAATCTGTTTCTCTTTATATGTAAATATAAGCATCCCTACATTACACATATTACTACATATTTATTTTAGAAATATGTGTGTATTAATTTAATCATACAATAATTATGTGTGTATGTATATTTATATATTTGTGTGTATATGTATACACACACACACATACATACAACTATCTTAAAAAGGTAAAGCTTTAGCCAGTGCTATTTGTCTTAAAAACTGACTCACAACAAGCCATCCCAAAACTAGTTGCTTAAAGTAAGTCTAATTTATTGTCATATATCTATGGATAAGATGAATATTAACTACAAGAGATGGAGATTAGCTGGAAGGTGTATTGATCTTAACCATGCTTGTTTACTCTGCAGAAATTGGATGTTATTTGTTGAATGTGTTTTTCCTCCCCTTTCTGGGTCACCTGAACTTGATCTGACATGTTTTTCTCATAGAAGCAGCAGAGGCATAAAAGAGAAAAGGTAAGGTGAAAATTCAGAAATGGCCTGCCATTATTTCCGTCTTATTTTAATGTCCAATGTAGGTCATATGGTTGAATCGAAGTCAAATGGAAAGAAAAGCCATGTTATCACTTACTCAAAGGGCATGGGAAACAGATCCAAGTGGGTGAAGAATTGAGGTATTTAATGCAGTATGTCTGACTTGGAATAACTGGTCTCCAATTCTCTGATAAGTAAATATAAAAATTCAAGTGTTTTATTCTTTCAGCTTCCTCAGCTTTCTTACTTTATCAACCTGTGTTAATTCAGTTGTAATTACCATAAAATTTGCCCATTTCTGTAACTGAGATTAAAAATTAATTTTGATTTTTAAGAAAAACAGAGTGAAATGTACTTGCTTTGAAGAAAGAGACTCTGACATCCTACTGTTCACAATAATAATAGTTAATAGTGAACACTATATGTGGCAAGAAAGCTTACAAGTTCATAACTTTATTTAATTCATTCAATGTAGATATTATTATTACTCCAATTTCAATTATTCACTAACCCAATTCTGTTGAAAAATAAGGTACAGGCCGGGCGCGGTGGCTCAAGCCTGTAATCCCAGCACTTTGGGAGGCCGAGACGGGCGGATCACGAGGTCAGGAGATCGAGACCATCCTGGCGAACACGGTGAAACCCCGTCTCTACTAAAAATACAAAAAACTAGCCGGGCGAGGTGGGGGGCGCCTGTAGTCCCAGCTACTCCGGAGGCTGAGGCAGGAGAATGGCGTAAACCCGGGAGGCGGAGCTTGCAGTGAGCTGAGATCCGGCCACTGCACTCCAGCCTGGGCGACAGAGCCAGACTCTGTCTCAAAAAAAAAAAAAAAAAAAAAAAAAAAAAAAAAAAAAAAACAACGAAAAATAAGGTACAAAGAACAGGTTTTAAAAGTTGACTATGTTACCATGGTTAAGAATCATCAGACTCCTGTCAAATCCCAGGACTGTTTCACATCAAAGTCTGTGCTTTAATGATCAGGAAACACTTGCTCCCATGAACAAGGAACAGGAATCAGAGGATGCACATCCTCAGTGAAGTTTAATGTATAACACATGAGTCTGGAATCGGCCAGTCTACCTTTGAACTCCAGAAGTACCTTTGAAACATTCCTTAAGCTGTCTGGATTTCCTCTTGTGCTAATGAGAATAATAGTAGTATCTCTACTTTAGAAATTCTTTAAGATCGCATGAGATGCTTGTAAAATATTTAGCAGAGCTTAAGACATGGGTAAAATAAGCTATTATTATTATTATTACTCAGGAAGCACATTTGAAATAATGTAAACAATGTATTGATGAAAAAGATAAAATTTAATATTGTTTACTGCGTACAATTGTTATTAAACCTTTTCTTGACTGCTTTATTGTTTCTGACTTTCCAAAAATGAAACCCCTACTTTATGAAACTTTTCTTTACTCTTTTAGTCATGTTTTCCAAGTGACCCATTTTCTGCTGCAGTTCAAGATAGGACTCTGTGAGTCCTTGTAAGACTATCTGAGGCATTTGTACACAGATCTTAGGAGAAGAAATTATGGGTATCTTGCACAGAGGTCCGAAAGAGAAAGTAATCTTAGAGTTCGGGATAAAATGTAGCGATAGAGTAAGCCAGCCCACAGAGATCAGAGACAGAGAGAAGGAAAGCGTGACGGCAACAGTGGATACCATAATCCAGTCCTTCATGAGACCCAGCTCTACCTCTATACTTTCCATGTCTAAAAATATGAGACAATAAATTTCTCTTTGCCAGAGACAGAGTTGTATTTCAATTTTTTGAAGACAAACAGCTTTAACAGAAACATAGATAATTGCCTGAATCTAGAGTCATAGGAAATTCACAGATAAAACATGTGGGGAGCAAATGGGAATCCAGCAAAAGAGATGAGTAATATCAACCAGCAAGTTAAGAGAAAAAGCAAAGAGGTGATGAATCCAAGAAGTCAAAAAAAAAACCAAAAAACAAAAAACAAACAAAAAAAAAACAAAAAACCAGGAGAAAGTAGTGATAAACACAAAGACATAAATATATGGGGACAAGAATCACTAAGTTTCAACTATTTTCTGCCTACAAAAATGAGAGTAGTTTTGGTAGAGCCATAGGTAAGAAGGGCTTATTTGAACAAATCGTAAGAAAGAGAGAAACTAGAAACGATGATAATTATCAATAATTTCAAGCAGTTGTTCTGCAAATATGAGCAAATAAATAGTACTATATTTGATAAAGTAAGCAAAACATAGCTTCTTTACGAGAAACTATGTAGTAATGGAAATATAACAGAGAGAGAACATTTGATTACATGGAAGGAAGAGAGAAGAATTGCAAAAATGATACCCTTGAATAGATTAGGGGAAGGAAGTGGAGTGACTGATGTTTGATAGAAGCAAATGTATTCCATCTATTGTTTCAGGAATTAATGCAGAGGAATCTTTTCATCTTTGTGTGCTAATAAATCTGAAAGACTTAAAATACTGCAAGCACATATTAATTATTTGATGGATATCTGTTCTGTTAATTAATGGCCATGGAATTAAAACAGAGGAATGAGAAATAAGAGACATCAAGTAGAAGAGGGACAAATAAAAGTTAGTAGGATCAATGGAATGGAAGTTTTAAGAGATTTGAAGTTTTCTTAGGTTTAGGGTGAAAGTGAATTAGAAGAGTTAGTGGTCAAAGTATAGGATTCAAGAAACTGAGATCATGGAGGTGATATAGTAATTAGTGCCACAAGATCTAGACGATGAAAAAATCCTAAATAAATTATGGCTGAGATAAAGACCAGAACTTTAGGGAAATGGAATTCAAGGATCTGCAGTGCCAGAAGTTGGAAGGATCACCCAGATATTTATTGCAATTACAGAGAATTGAGGCAAGTATACTATATTCTAAAATCACTGAGCTGTGGAGGAGAATAAATCAGTGGGTTGTAGATGACAGCAACAATAAAGGCTAGTGGGCGAAAAAAAATAATAATACACATGAGATTCAAACTGTATTAGTCCTTTTCACACTGCCATAAAGAACTGCCTTAGACTGGGTAATTTATAAAGAAAAGAGGTTTAATTGACTCACAGTTCCACATGGCTGGGGAGGCCTCAGGAAACTTACAGTCATGGCAGTAGGAAAAGCAGAAGTAAGTGCCTTCTTCACAAGGCAGCAGGAGAGAGAGAGAGCGCATGCAGGGAAAACTGCCACTTTTAAACCATTAGATCTTGTGAGAACTCCCTCAATATCATGAGAATAGCAAGGAGGAAACCACCCCCGCCATGATCCAATCACCTCCTACCAGGTCCATCACTCAACAATTGGGCTTTACAATTCAAGATGAGATCTGGGTGGTGAATTAGTCCGTTTTCACACTGCTGATAAAGACATACCTGAAACTGGAAAGAAAAACAGTTTTAATGGACTTACAATTCCACATGGCTGGGGAGGCCTCACAACAGAGGAAGGCAAGGAGGAGCCAGTCACGTCTTACATGGATAGTATCAAGGAAAGAGAGAGCTTCTGCAGGGAAATTCCCATTTTTAAAACCTTCAGATCTTGTGAGACTTATTCACTATCATGAGAAAAGTGCAGGAAAGACCCACCCCCATAATTCAGTCACCTCCCAGCAGGTTCCTCCCACAACACATGGAATTGTGGGAGTTACAATTCAAGATGAGATTTGGATGGGGATAAATCATGTCAGGTGGGAACACAGAACCAAACCATACCAAAAACCTAAGGATCTTCAGGAAGGAGAGAGGAAGAGTGCCCTGAAATTGGGAATAATATTTAAGAAAAGGCCAGGCACGGTGGCTCATACCTGTAATCCCAGATCTTTGGGAGGCTGAGGCAAGCAGATCATGAGGTCAGGAGATCAAGACCACCCTGGCTAACATGGTGAAACTCCATGTCTACTCAAAAACACAAAAAATTAGACAGGCGTGGTGGCACATGCTTGTAGTCCCAGCTACTCAGGAGGCTGAGGCAGAAGAACCACTTGAACCCCGGAGGCAGAGGTTGCAGTGAGTTAAGATCACACCACTGCACTCAAATCTGGGTGACAGAGCAAGAATCCATCATAAATCAACACCAGTCAATCCTAGATTTGTTTTGAGAAGCTGTAGGAACAAAAAGCAAATATTACTGACAGTCCAGCAGAGGAAGCCATGTCCTCAGGAGAGATCCATGTTTTCATCAGAAAAATAGTTTGAAAGGAAAGGTCAAACAATTTGATCTCAGGATGTAAAATAATTCCTCTGGAACACTGTAAGGATGTCAGGAAATAAGATGGTAAGACAAGAGGAAAAATAGGAATTACAGAGCTTGGACCATGAAGTGTGACTGAGTCTGGGGGTGGTTCTTGGGGATACCACAAATGAGGATGAAATATATAATGGAACTAATCCCAGCAAATTTACCACACAGTGTGTTGGAGGGAAACTAGATTTAGGGAGGAAATGTCTGGGTCTTCTCTTAATAACTCACAAAGGTGGGAATTTTGTACTACAGTTGACTTGACCTTTATTCCTAGCCCCTTCTTTCATGGCAGAACTCTGTTAGTAAGGACCCATGTTACACTGAGTCACTCTTCACACTGATGATGAGTAGACTGAATTGAAATTGAAGGATGAAGGCTTTTTATTTCCATATACAACACTTATTTCATGTCTGCTTTTTTCCTCTGCCAGAAAAATAAATTTGATCAAAAACAGGGTTTGGCGTTTTGTTTGTTTTTTTATTCATATGTTAAGAAAAGACATATTCTAAAGCCTGGCTCAGAGGTATGTGTAAGTGAATGAGACTGGTGGTAGTATGATGTGTTCCCTCATTACTTGCAACCATGGAGATTAGAAAATCTAGCTGAAAATATTTTCTCTCTCTCTCCCATCCATTTGGCTTCACAACCTGTCATATTGTTTATGTCTTCACTACCTATAATTAAACACATAGGAGCAATAAAGAGCCTCTATCCCTAAGCAACACAATTGTTCATCCTCTAGGTTAGACATTTTTTATGTGTAAGAATGGTTGAGCATGAAAGAAAACTGCTGTAAGATATGTGACCATTAGATACTGATAAATTGTCACAAAGAAAGTAATTTCCCTTTTTGTAACAAACTTGCAGACTAACATAAAAAAGAATTTTTTTTTGAAAAAATATTTACCAGAGTTCAAATACTGTGTATGTATGTGTCTGTGTGTATGTTTGTGCTGTATCTTGGTTATTGAATCTTAACACAGGTGAGTTTGTATAAAAGCAGGATACAGAACACACAACAAAAGCCTACTTCTCAAATGCTATAGAAGCCAGAGGGAAAAAACTTAACTACTTTGTACTATCATATATACATTAATAATTAAGAATATAGTAAATATTGAGTCTATAATATACTCGGTTTAATATACATTTAAACCTCTATTGTACTGTACACAAAGCGAAGCACACTCATGTGTACACACACAAAAAAACATGTAATTACAGTATTTCCTCATAAATAACAGTTATTTGACCAATCACTAACTGTGCTTATTTATTAATTGGTCAAGTGTTTTCAGTTGCATTGCACAATGAAAGAAAAAATGAACATAGACCACTTAAATTCTTGCCTCTGAATTTCTCATCTGTGAATAAATGTTACTTTTCTCAACTTGAATACATATCCATATTATGTGACCAATTTTCTCCTTAAATAATTTTTTAAATTTTTATTTCATTTATTATTATTATTAATATTGTTGTTGTTGTTATTGTTGAGACAGAGTCTAACGCTGTTACCCAGACTGGAGTGCAGTGGGGTGATCTAAGCTCACTGCAACCTCCCCATCCCAGGTTCAAGTGATTCTCCTGCCTGTCTCCTGAGTAACTGAGACTACAGGCACCACCACGCCCAACTAATGTTTGTATTTTTAGTAGAGACAGGATTTCACCATATTGACCAGGCTGATCTCAAACTACTGACCTCAGGTTACCTGCCCGCCTCAGCCACCCATAATTCATTTATTTTTTAACTAATATACTTTATTTTTTAAGAACCGTTTTAAATTTGCAGAAAATTGAGTAATTACTAAAGAGTTCCCATACCACCTGTGTCCCAACAATTTCCGCTACTATTAACATCCTTTTAAGTGTGATTGTTACATTATTATTATTAATTAAAGTCCAAAGTTGATAAGCTTTGAACCTCTGTTTCCACCAAGTCTCATGTTGAAATTTAATTGCCATTGTAATAGTATCAAGAGGTGGAAGAGTTGAGTTATTTAAGCCATGAGGACTAATAAGGGTGCAATTGATGCACTTATAAAGAAGGGTGAGTTTACCTCTCTCTTGCTCTTTGTTGTCCTCTCATATTCTGCCATGTGATGGCACAACAACAAGGGCCTCACAGGATTCTGGCACCTTGATATCGGACTTCAATTTTCCAGAAGTGTGAGCCAATAAATTTTGTTTATTGTAAGTTACTGTGTCTGTGGTGTTCTATCATAGCAGCAAAAAATTGACTAAGATAATATTTTATGAAAAGGCTCACTGTTTATTTTGTATATTTTAATAGATTTTAACAAATGCACAATATCACGGATCCTACAATTAAAATATCACACAGAATAGTTTCACTGTCCAGTAAGCCTATTATTCTCATGTATTTCTCTCTCCTCCTCATCTCAAACCCTTGACAAATATTGATAATTTTGTAGCCTCCAAAGTTTGGCATTTCCAAAATGTCATGTAGTTAAAATTATATAGTATGTAGCCTTTGCAGACTGGTATATCTCACTTAGCAATATGTTCTCAAGTTTTTTTTATGTCTTTTTGTAGCTTAATAGTTTATTTTTTTAATTAGTGAATAATATTCCATTGTATGAATGTAGCAACGTTTGTATACCATTGAGCTATTGAACATTTACCTCCAGTTTTTGATTATTAAAAACAAAGCTGATGTAAGTATTCATATGCAGGTTTCTGGTTTTACTTTGAGGATTTAAGAACTTTACACTTACTCCAATTTCTCCTGATCTTGCTATCTTGCTTCTATTTTCTATAATTTTCTCATAATAATGTCCTCTAACTAAAGAATCCTATATAAACATAAGACTATGATGTAGGCCTCTCTATTTCAGAAAGTATATTTATGATATTGCTAATACATTTATTTGGTTTTCAAAATATTGATTGCTTTCAGAAAGACCATGTTCTGCAAGATTTGTTGAACTTCCCAAATTGATGGCATTTGTTTAATCCGTAAATATTAGTACTCATTCAATTACAGTAAGGATAAGTAGTTTGAGTAATTAGTTTTCCTTCATATATGCCCTGAAAAGAATATCTTAAAATAAATATCAATGTGGACCAATATGCAGATTCAGTAACCTATATCATTTTATTTTAGTTAATAATAGAAATAGGCACAATTATTAATATTATGTCCTGTATTAGTCCATTCTCACACTGTTAGAAAGACATACCTAAAGACTAGGTAAATTATAAAGAGAAAAGGTTTAATTGACTCACAGTTCCGCATGGCCAGGGAGGCCTCAGGAAACTTACAATAATGACAGAAGGTGAAGAGTAAGCAAGGCACATCTCACATGGTGACAGGAGAGAGAGAGAGCAATGGGAAGTGTCATACTTTTAAGCCATCAGATCTCATGAGAACTCACTTTCATGAAAATAGCATGGGGAAAACCATCCCCATCATCTAATCACCTCCCACCAGGTCCCTCCCCCAACATATGGGGATTATAATTGGAAATGAGATTTGGGTGGGGACACAGACCAAATCATATCAGGTCCCAAGCTATTATTTAAAAAAAAAAAAAAAATCCTGTAGATTCAATTTTTATCCTCAGTTACTTTTTCTGGCCATGTCCAAAACTTTTTTTTTTTTTTTTTTTTTTTTTCTGAATGAATGTTGTTGAAAGAATATTGGTTAATGAGTCATGGGCAGAAGTGAATTAGTTTAAAAATAACACGGGAAACTCTACATTCATTCAATACCAAATTCCAGAAAGTTTTAATGGAAACACTCAAGTCAGAGAACCATAGAATAATGGCACTGGACTCAATAAATAATTTGAAAACAATTTGTTAACTATTCATTTATGGTACCACAATAGCCTACTAACTGGCTTCCCAAACCTGTGTTTCCCCCTCTTTAACCTATTGTCTTAAGTATAGACAGTGATCTTTACAGAAATGTGTATTTTATTATGTTACATTAACTTCCATATGAAACCCAGTATTTTTCTCATTACACACACACACACACACACACACACACACACACAGACCTCCCTAAGTTCCTCCCACTTCGTTAGCATAACACCATACTCTTTTCCCCTTCAATCATGATTCTGCTAATTGCTTACAAAAATATATATTTTTTCTGGGTCCTAGGGTCTTCGTATCCTAATGAAGGATTCTGTGTCACATAAAATTAAGACAGCCTAATTAAGATAGCCTATACATTTAAGTATTTGTTTACATCTGGTATTACTTATTTTCCAGAAACAAAAAATGGCTCTGAGTTAATTCAATAAAAATATTTTAACCAAGTTGTTGCATTTGGTTTTATTTCAACTTTTTATGTTAGGAAAGTCCAATTTCTAATTCTCCCTACTCATTTTCTCTTCTTTTTATGTTTTAGTTTCTCTACCTTTTTTTTTTTTCCAAAATTGTTTTGGACATTTGCATGGAAATTTTTTTTTATTCACAAATTTTCCTGAATTGAATTAATATCTTTAAATGATTGACTTTTTCTAAACATACACATAACATATTTTCAGGTTTATTCATTGATATGTTTTTACTAAAAGTTTAGCACAGAAAAATCTATTAAACAGATACTAATTGTTTACTATATTTTAAAAGTACTCTACGTCTTAAATATTTTCTTATTTTTAATACTTGATACAATTCTGTTATATGTGAAATGTAAATATTTAAATTATTATAGCTAGACAAAATTATTATCCCATTTAAGAAATATTGTTTATATTTTTAAAACTACTTTGTGAATACCGATGATATTAATTTTCATTTTTACCTTCTAATTGTTAGTGTAAAAATACAACTTTGAATTCAAAAACTGCACCTAAAAATTCAGAACATTGTTCAAATAGCTCTTCTTTTAATCTAGAATTATTCTGCCAACTTAAAAATATTTCTGTGTAGATACAGAAAATAATTTACTGGAGTTTTGTTTCCAAAATGACGTTTGTTTCAAATGACATTGGGGAATCACTGAGTGCAGGAAATGCTACTACAAAATATGACACCATAGAATTTGAGAAAACAGTAGAAGCAGGAAAGCCACTCTCATCTTCTCCCAACCATTCTTCCCTGAAGCAAGCCATACAATTCAGGAAGCTCACTCTCTGGCCTTCTCCCTCCCTTAATTCATAATTAACCTCATCTTACAGGGTTTTTACACCTGTCCAGGTGTCTTCCCTATACCTGGAAAGAAAGAATGTCACACAGATGCCAAGAAGTATCTGAACAAACAGACCTCGCTAATTTCCTCCCACTTTGTTAGCATAACATCATACTCTTTCCCCCTCCAATCATGATTCTGCTAATTGCTTACAAAAATACAATTGTTTTCTGGGTCCTAGAGTCTTCATTTCCTAATGAAGGATTCTGTGTCCCGTAAAATTAATTAAACAAATTTGCGTGCTTTTCTCTACTTTTTTAAATAGGCATCTCAGACAAGACACCAGCAATGGTGAGGAAGTGGTATTTTTTTTTTTCTATTGTACAGGAGCCTGTTAAAAATAAGATGACTATTTAAGATAAAATTGACTCGGCATGGTGACTCACACCTGTAATATCAGCACCTTGGGAGTCCGAGGCGGGCAGATCACTAGGTCAGGAGATCAAGACTACCCTGGGTATTGTGAAATCCCATCGCTACTAATAATACAAAAAATTAGCCAGGTGTGGTGGTGGGTGCCTGTAGTCCCAGCTACTCCGGAGGCTGAGGCAGGAGAATGGCATGAATCTGCGAGGTGGAGCTTGCATTGAGCTGAGATTGCACCACTGCACTCCAGGCTGGGTGACAGAGCAAGACTCCATCACAAAAAAAAAAAAAAAAAAAAAAAAAAAAAAAGATAAAATTTTAATACAATGAGAAAAATACAAAATGACGCAAGGAAAGCACATAAAGATAAAGAATAATATATCTATAAACTTAAATACAGAAAATAGCCAACAAATTTTATTGAAAATTTGCTAGTTACAATAGTTTTCAGGAGTTCTTATCAACATTTATGACTTCACGTCTTTAGTTAAAAGTCTCAATATATTTATATTTGAAATGCAAAGTAAATTTCTTACTCATTTTGCTTATTAAGACGTAAATTTAAGAAAAAAAAACTCTTGTTAAGAAATTTAGTATGGATCAGAAATGATTATTTTTTAAAATTTTCCAATAGAACATATGCTTAAACTTTATTATAATTATTATTTATTTATGATTACAATGTGTTCTTTTACTGATAGATATAAACTTTCTGGAAAATAAATCTGAATTATATGATCTAGTATACAAGTTTATTTATGTAAAAACATAAATTTGTTAAGTTAATCATTGTGGTAGTTCTATTTATTAATTAACGTAGCAGTGACATAAGAAATCTCCTACACACGTTCATGTTCTAATCCCCAGAATCTGTGAGTATGTTACATGACATGACAAAAAAAGAAAAACAAAGACATTGAAGATGGAATTAAGGTTTACATTTCAAAGCAGGAAGATTATCCTTGATTATTTGTTGGGTCAATCGAATTACATGTGTCCTAAAAACTGGGGGAAAAAAAAAAAAAAAGGAGAGGAATAGGGAAGATCAAAATAATAAAAGAGGAATCCAGAGATGGATACAAAAAGGTAATAAGAAGAAATAACAGGTAATAATGACTTGTATCAGTGTTTACAGGTTTGAAGGGCAACAAGGACTTCAGTCCTACAGTCAACCACAGCAAAGAAATTCTTCCAACAACCTGAAGAACCAAGGAAACCGTGTATTTTCTGGAGTCTCCATGGAGAAACACAGTTGTGTTGATACTTTGATTTTAGCCAGTAAGATTCATGTTGGACTTCTGACATGTAGAATAGTAAAATAGTAAATTTGGGTTGTTTGAAGCCATCAATGTTGTGTCAATTTTTTACAGTGGCAATAAAGAATATACCTCATTTAACCAACACTAATTTTTGCCTTGAAATATTGAAAGAAACAACGCAAAGTGTTTTTCTTATTCTTGCAAAGGAGAAAGTCATGTTTACATCTTTTCTCTTACCTTCACTTTCCATGTCTGCCTGCCTGCCTAATGCACCCAATGAAATAAAAGGTCCATGATTGACTTTCATAAAGGATACTTATTGCTAATATTAAATGTTTATTGATAATTTTCCAGATGCCTGACATTATACTAGGTGCTATCAATATAAGGTAAATGACTCTACTTCAAGAAGCCAGTCAGTTAATACATTTTTAGCAAAGTCTAGAAAAAGATGTTTCAACTAGTAAATATATGAAACAGTAAGTAGTAATTGGCATTCATATATCCCAATCCAGCATTTTCTCTGTTATGTTGCTAATAAAATCAGATACTAAGACCATGAGAATTTGCGTTAGTGTTGCTAGAATTTTGGTAAACTGATAGCTGAAAGCACATGTACTCTACTCTACTATACATTATTATTTGATTCGTATTGTTGCCTGATAATTGTATCTTTCTCCAGTGATGTTCACAGATAAGACTGATCTTCAGAGTTTATTGTAGTTTATTACTCTGCACACTTTTGTTAGTCTAATACAACAAATTGGCACACTTTTTAAAATATCTTACTTTCCTCAGTGGGTCGAATTTGTTTATAAGATTTCAATAATTTGGAAGAAGTCTCAAAAATTATTTGATGTCTAAGATATTTTTCAAAATATTTTTTGGTAATTTATTTTACTTCTTTAAAATACTGATTCTAGAATACTAAACATTTTATTTACCCTCTCAAAAATAAATCAAACACATTACATAATTTTAAGATGACAGATTTTACTTCACTTATGAGCTAATGAGTCAGCCCATTACAGTTCCATAGATGCTGTCAGAAGACATGAGATTTCTGGGTCAGAGACAAATAATGTAATTAACCACCATACAGCCAATACTAGCAATGTCATCAAACTTGTTCAAGTTTTCTTTGCCCTGAAGGTCCTGGGTGAAATGGAGGTTCAGTTGAAGCCTGCATGGTCGGCATGTAATACTGAGCTTAAAAAATCTACTACTCTTTATGGCAAATAAACAATACTGCACTTGTACAGAGAGACATTATCTCAGCTCTCAAGATTTCTAAATGTATAAGAATCAACAGGGAGAAATGATATTAGTGAAAGAGTAAAACATTCTACCTCCCAACAATAACTGTCTCTTAATACAAATATACGTACTTTAAAATCAGTTCTTGTGCCCTCTTTTGTTTTTTGTTTTTCATATTACTATATCTTATGTATAAATATATTTTACTTCATCCAGTTTTCTAAATTGTGTCCTGGTTTGATAATTTTTGTAACAGGATAATTTTGACTTTTAATAATCAAAAATACTATTTTGCTTACTATGATTATTATATTCCAATTTTTATTTCTTTTTTATCTTACTACTTCTGCCATTCCCCTGCTTAAAACTCTTCCTACGCCTTTGGTGCAAATTTGACTTTGTTTGTTTAACTTAAATTGCTATCCCTGAACTGTTCAGTTACTAAATGTTATTCCTTCTCATCTCTCTTTCCAACTTCCCTGTACATTTTAGCAACTCTGAATTACTTTTAGTTTTTGAAAGTGTCATGCTCTCAATTGCTCTTTCCTGTCTTCATTCTACTTCTTGAAATTGTCTTGAAATTTCTCTCACATTTCTTTTAACTTAGCTAAACCTCAGGCTTTCCCTTAGTTCAGTTCAAGACTACCTTAAGTCAGCCTCCTAAGAACTCCTGCAGCTCCTGTATGCTGTTACTTTTTAACTGATGTTGCCTGGCCTGGATTTTATGTTCTATAACAAAGTAACTCAAAATTTTTGACCATCATTCTATCTATGGTGCATACCTTGACAGTTGAGAAACAAAGAAACACAAATACTGATCTATAGAATTAAACACTAATATGTTCATTATGAAAATGCTAAAATATACACAGTTGACCAAAAATAGAGTGCCAGCATGAATTTGGGATAAGTTTAAAGTTCAGGTGTTCTTACTGCTGCTACATTTGCATTAACCTTTCTGACTTTTAATATTTTATACATTTTGTTATCACAGACAAATATTGAAATATTTTCTAACTGACTGAATTCTAAGATATAATTCAGAATAGGAAAAAATAAAAATGAACCTAATAATAAGATAAAATATTTTTACAGATAGAATATATATATATTTTTACTTTTGCTATGGCTCCATCACTTCTAAGGCCTCTAATTTCTGAGTTTTACTTTTATCTTATATTGACAATTAGGACAGTATTTGCATCTGATAATATGCTGGTTAAATATGTATTTCCGTATTTCTATTTTTGTCTGTATCAATTTTTAATTTTATGTATTTTATTTTTTATCAGTAAGAAGAGTAAAACAAAGCCAGTGCAATGATGCCAAATCTCTATTCAGAGAGATAATTAATATCTTAAATATATTAATTAGGGAAAGAAATGAAGAAAGAAGAAACAAATATTCCACCAAAGTAAAAACAAAAACAAAAACAAAAATCCAATTAGGATTTTAAAATGGAAGAAAGCAAGCAATCATATAATAAAAGTGCATGAAATAAATTTGAACTTAAGCATTAAAAAAATCCTCACATCTTTAAAATTAATTTATACAAAAATAAATTCTTAGTTGAATATTCAAATAAAAAGGCCCACAATAGCAATATCATGGTGATACCAGATGTGAAAGAAATTCTAAAATGCTTTCAGAAATGAAATAGTGGCAAAACATTTTCACACAAAAGGAAGTAAACATGTAAACCCAAAAGTTACAGCAGTGGAATGAGAATTACATCAAATTAATCTTCTCAACAGAAACAATTCATGCTAGCAGATACAGAAACAATCACTTCAGTAACGTGAAAAAACAAAACAAAACAAAACTTATTTTGCATTTTGAAGTCTTTGCCAAGTGGAACTTAATATGACAGTCTAAGATTTTAATATATATAACCATTTACCACAAATTATCTCTAAGTAAATTAAGAAAAATGGTTTAGGCCGGGCGCGGTGACACACGCCTGTAATCCCAACACTTTGAGAGGCTGAGACGGGCTGATCACGAGGTCAGGAGATGGAAACCATCCTGGCTAACACGGTGAAATCTCGTCTCTACTAAAAATACAAAAAATTAGCCGGGCGCGGTGGCGGGCGCCTGTAGTCCCAGCGACTCGGGAGGGAGAGGCAGGAGAATGGCGTGAACCTGGGAGGCAGAGCTTGCCCTGAGCCGAGATAGCGGCACTGCATTCCAGCCTGGGCAGCAGAGCAAGACTCCGTCTCAAAAAAAAAAAAAAAAGATATGGTAAATGGTTTAAATATGAAGAAATACCAAAGATATAGACAGTGATGAACAGAAAAACTGGAAATACTTGCATTTCTGTCTAAATGATTAAAGGCATGTATTCTGAAGCCAGTCAGATTGTATTTGTGGACTGATTCCACTAACTAATGCTAGCTGTGTGATATTAGGTGAATCATATAAATTCTTTGTGCATAATTTTTACTCATTTATACAATGGCAATCAAAGTGATCAGATTTGTCTACAGTTGTTTTTTGGTGTCTGTGGGTGATTGGCTCCAGGACTCCCTGTGTATGCCAAAATTTGGGGATGCTAAAATTATGTTTATTAAATACTGTATATTTGCATATAACTGACACACATTCTCCTGTACATGATCAATCACCTCCATATTGCCTATAACCACAAATGCAATGAAGTGCTATGCACATAGTTGTTATACTGCATTGTTTAGAAAATAATGAAAAAAAAATTGTATATGTTCAGTACATTTTTATTACTTCAAATATTTTTGATCTGTGTTTGGCTGAATCCGTGGGTGCTAAGCCCAAAGATATGGAAGGTCGACTCTAATATTTTCTATATAATATAAAAATAAAATACATGAATACCAGTAATGTAATTAGAATGATGCTATTAGAATGATATAGGCAGTTTTGCATAAATGTTCAGATAATAGTCACATTGCCATATAAATTACATTCTTTAATAAATAATTTACAACAATTGGCACTATAAGTCCCTCTCAAAGGGAATTTGAGAAGGTGGAGGGAGAAATGGAAGGAAATAAAAACAGGAAAACTTCATATATTCTTGTGAAGTGAAAATAATTTGTTATAGATTTTTGAAGAAAAGTATTTTAAATTTTTTTTTACATTTAAAGTAAACACTGGAAAAACAGAAATAATATTAAGGTTATTAGTAAATAATGACTGGCAAGGTAAGAATAATATTTATTATTTTAAAATGTTATAAAGAAAAAAATAAATAAAAATATGTGACAGAGACTATATGTGGTCCAAAAAGCCTAAAATATTTACTATTAATATTTGGCTCTTTAAATAATTCTTCACCTTCTCTGTGTTAGAGGAATAAAAAACAAAACACAATAAGTATGAAATAAAGAATATATTTATAACAAACTTTATAATACTTGACCTAACATTATTTTCTCCCAAATAAGACAGAGAAAATTACAAAAAGAAAATCATAGCCAATAGAAATAAAATATAATACAGATACATTACATAGATTCTGAATCACAAAAATTAGTGAACTAAATTTTTGCTTAGAAAGCAGATAATCTTTAAAAATGACATTAACAAAAATGAATGAACAGAAAAAAGGAAAGACTACCAAGAAATAATATATCTTAACATCTTCTAAATTGCAAACATAATACAGATTGAAACCAGGCAATACAATTTGAAATTAACAATAAAATATAATTAACCAGTCTTTTTAATTTAGAAAACAAAAATTTAATTTAAATACTACATTAAACAGAAAATTTATCCCATAATTTCTTCAAACTAGTTAAAGTGTCAGTTTTGCAAACCGAAACCTATTGAATGCAGTAAAGCCATTTTAGAAACAAATACATAAAATAAACATTTTATTAGAATAAAGCTTGAAATGTGTTTAAGGCAAAGTAGAAAAAGATGAATTAAAATTGTAGTGGAAGTTATATATCTACCCCCAGATTGTTCTGGGTGAATTTTACAAATAAGTTCTACCATGAATTTTAAAAAGTAATTATATTTTTTAAACATTTCAAACTAATTTAGCAACTAAAAATATTTTCAACTCATTCAACCAGACTAATAAGATCCTAAAAACAAAAATTAAGAACGAAAACATGCATTTGAAGTGAAATAATAGACCACACTTAGTTGGATACATTTTTATAAATGCTTGTTTCATATATTAAGACAAAGTAAACCTTGTATTTATCATGTCTACCTAAATGTTGTCACAGGATTTTGTGAAATATTCAGCATTTGTACCTTTATTAAGATAGCATGCTACATTAGCAGCTTAGTGCAGGAATGACAAATCAGTAACCTCTTCATACAAGCAAACAAACAAATATAAATGCACCTTATAAAACTCTTTAGAACTCTTTAGCATTATCTACTAAAGATTATTGCATTTCATATTAGAAATGACTCTTTTTTTTTTTTTTGAGGCAGAGGGGTCTCTCTCTGTGGCCCAGGCTGGAGTGCAGTGCCATGATCTCAGCTCACTGCCAGTTCCGCCTCCCGGGTTCAGGCCATTCTCCTGCCTCAGCCTCCTGAGTAGCTGGGACTGCAGGCACCCACCACCACGCCCGACTAATTTTTTGTGTTTTTAGTACAGACGGGGTTTCACTGTGTTAACAAGGATGGTCTCGATCTCCTGACCTCACGATACGCCCGCCTCAGCCTCCCAAAGTGTTGGGATTACAGGCATGAGCCACCGCGCCGGGCCAACTGTAATCTTATCTACTTCTATTTCTGTAATGTTTCAAATACATGCACACTTTTACAAAGTGACCATTACATGAATATTTGTTATTACCTAGAGCCCTGAAACAAAATAAAGCTGAATACTTTCTACTTCTGTGAATTTCAGGGAAAAAAAAAAAAAAAAAAAAAAGGCAATGAAAGAAGCCTTTTGCAGCTCTGAGAGAGAATTTCTCTTCCACGTAGAAATGAAGATAGTAAGCCCTCAGTTTTCCTGAACTATACCCCATAGAAGATAGGGAGTTGTAAACTCTTTCTTTAAATACTCATAGTAACATACATGTGAGCTACGATATTAGTTTATACTATCACCAACCTAAATAACAGAGAGAGGCCCTCTAACAGAAAGTTATATTTATTTGGAAATAGGGCATTGCAATGAGAATACACATGTTATAGTAGATTATGTGTGCATTCCCATTGCAATGCCTGGTTCTCAAATAAATATTGTTTTCTTTCAGGATAATTCTGCTTGTTATTAGTTCGACATAAATAGTGCCCAAAGTGAGATTTGAAGAACAATCACTATCTTAAAAAAAAAAACAACAATTTGGCCGGGCGTGGTGGCTCACGCCTGTAATTCCAGCACTTTGGGAAGCCAAGGCCAGTGGATCATGAGGTCAGGAGATCAAGACCATCCTGGCCAACACGGCAAAACCCTGACTCCATTAAAAATACCAAAAAATTCGCTGGGTGTGGTCATGGGCTCCTGTAGTCCCAGCTACTCAGGAGCCTGAGGTAGGAGAATGGTGTGAACCAGGGAGGCGGAGCTTGCAGTGACCTGAGATCTGGCCACTGCACCACAGCCTGGGTGACAGAGCGAGACTCTGTCTCAAAAAAAAAAAAAAAAAAAAGAGAAAAAAAACAATTCTTGGAACTAGTATTCTCTTGAACCCTTAAAGCTCTCCAACTTTTGTTTTTTTTTAACTGAGTCTCGCTCTGTTGTCCAGGCTGGAGTGCAACATCCTGATCTCAGCTCACTGCAGCATCTGCATCCCAGGTTCAAGTGATCCTCCTGCCTCAGCCTCCCAAGTAGCTTGGATTACAGGCACTCACCACCACATCCAGCTAATTTTTACAGTTTTAGTAGAGACAGGTTTCACCATGTTGGCCAGGATGGTCTCCATCTCTTGACCTCATGATACACCCATCTCAGTCTCCCAAAGTGCTGGGATTACAGGCATGAGCCACGACGCCTGGCCAAAGCTCTCCACTTTGATGACTCAACTTTTCTGCTCTGTATAGTCTTCTCTCAGGCCAAGAGAGGACCTATTTGTTTTGTTTGGGATTTGTTTTGGTTATAAGGCCACATTTAGTAAAAAAATCCTAGATTCCTCCTGGCATAATAAAAGACTTTTGTTTTTACTGGCAAGTACTTTCTAGTATAATGGCAAATGTCCTTCTGGTCTAGGTATTCCAGTTTCTTAGAGAATTTACATAAGGCTTTTTTTTTTTTTTTTTTTTTTTTTTCCTGGTACATTTACTTTTAGTTCTTTCTGCACACCTACTTTAATATTTTGTTTATTCTGCATGCCTGCATTAAAATTTCTGTGAACACTTCAGTGTTGCTTTGTTCATGTACATCTGTAAGTGATTTGGATTTTTACCCTTGCTTGTTTCTGAAAATCCTCCAGTAGCAAAAATAACCATTCTAAATGGTGGATTCAGGATGGTTAAGTGAAAGCCACTAGGGGTATTGCCACAACCTGAAACACCAGTCCAATCTCGTGTTGTTCCTTGACAGGATTTGTAGATTTTTTTTACTCTCAAGAGATTAATGTAAAACAAATGAGATTCTCAAATCTTAAGGCATGTCAAGTTATCTGAAGATTCAGCCAGCTGTATTATGGCCTCTTCTCATGCATGTTTTTAAACTGATGGGCAAATTACGTCAAGAAAAAAATCAGGGCTCAAATGTTCACTATTCAAAGTCTTGAAGCAAACAAACAAAAAAGCCTACATTTATAAAGTAAGCATGTAGAACCTTCTAAGTTCTCTATTTTTTGCCTACTTTAAATTTGCTGACTTTTCTGCTGGTGTTGAGATGAACACCTACCACTTAAGACAATCCAGCCATGGTTAAATGAATAAATAAATCTTAAAAGACTTTCAAATTATGGCTTCACAAAGTGAAATAACTTCACAGTAACCAACAACCTAGATACCTTTTGAAAATATAAATACAGGTTTGCCTTACTAACAGCTATTTAAAGTAATGGAGCAGTTAATGAAAACAATATTGTCTAAAAAAGAAAGACATAGAATTGTGTTTATATATTTAGGCTTTCAGAACAAATAGGTCAAAATGTTAAACTGAGAAAAATAATATTAAGTATCTATATCTGACATCAAAATTTCTTGTCTCTCATTCAGGGACCAAAAAGGAAAACAAGCCAAAAAGTTAAAATAAAAAAGAACCTGCTGAAATGCTTACCTACTCTCATTGACTAGTCAAGCAGATTAGTTGCAAACAGAAGATAGATTTGTTACTATTTCAAGGCCACATTGAATTTCTTTTCTTGTACAATTTAGCAAGTCCTAGCTAAAATATACACATTACAAAACATATTGTGAACCTCATTTATAATAGGAAAAAAAGTCTAAAATTGATTATTTAAAACCAACTATTTACCCAAAATGTTGGTTTATAACATTCATTAGATTACCTGTAAGAGCAAGCAAAGTTTGACCAATGTTAACATGTCTCACTTTGTCAAAAATACAATTTGGATCCAATTGTGCTTTTTGTTTGTTTGTTTGTTTGTTTTCTTTTTTTGAAAAATAAACTGGCAATGTATGTAACTATTTCATGTCTAAAATTTTAATATGAAAGCTATGAGATCTATGTGTGTGCACATGTTTAGGTGGGTGTGTTTACACCTACATACATGAATTATATTGTATTTTGAGTCTACATGATAAATTCTACCATAGTTGGCCAGAAAGCTCTTAAGAAATGCTTCAGATTGGCTTAAATAAGTGCTCAAGTAAGCTATATAGTAATAAATAGTCTGAATGATTTTTAGTTTAAGTGACTTGAGTAAATCATAAATAAGCTTGTTTTATAATGGCTGCTAAGATAAATATCTTTAAAAAGGTCAACATACATGTTTGCCTGGGTTTACTAGTGATATTGCTTTATATTTGTCTCTACTAGATTTTTTATGGTGTCAAGTTTTTACACAGAAGTTATAAAACTACAAACCCAGCCTAAAACAGAATGATCTTTGTGCAATTCTTTCATAAGTAAGACTAAGTGAATATTGTTGGTTTAATTTTTAAAGATCTGTGTCATCTGAGTTATTAATAGTCAAAATACCCATATATTTAAGCTTAAAGTTGTTATTTCTGTGAACATCTGATGTTCACAGGCTATAAAAAAGATTCACAAGTTATTCACAGAGGAATAACTTGAAATGATGACAAGCTTCATCTGATATCTAAGTTATCATAAGTAATCTAGGAAAATAGTTAAAAACAAATAAATTAGTTAAACATTAATGGGATAAACATTTTAAAAAAACATGTCACGCAATT
Source organism: Chlorocebus sabaeus (assembly GCF_047675955.1). Classification (NCBI taxonomy): domain Eukaryota; kingdom Metazoa; phylum Chordata; class Mammalia; order Primates; family Cercopithecidae; genus Chlorocebus; species Chlorocebus sabaeus. Next base: position 67,391,989 of record NC_132907.1, on the reverse strand, counting down.
TGAAATCATAAAGTTATCTTAAATTAAATAATTAACACCAATTAAATTATTGGAGCATTTTCATATAAGACAGAGAAAACATAAATTACTGAGCATTAATATAAATCTTGTTCTTGGCTTGCTAAATTTTATAGAAAGATTAAATTTTGGGGGGTTTATGAATACATATAAGAATAATTCTGTGATGGGGAAAACGGTTTCTAAAAATTATAAAATAGTTCTCACCTCTATAACACTGATGTGACAGAGATTTGAAAACTGCTTGCTTCCTAGGTTTTGCTAAAAATTAATATATGTGTGTTTATAAAGTGTACCAAAAAGGTGAAATGGATTTTTGATGAGAAAAATTATAAGAAAAGCATTTTAAATGTATTCTTAATTTTAAAAACAATAATGTTGTCTAACTCAGAGGTTATTAAAAGGTTGTTTAAAAACATGCATTTAGGAAGGAAATAGAAATAAAATAAAAAGCAAGCAGTAAGTAGGAAAGACAGATGAGAAAAAGGTTTTGAATTTAAAAAGCTTTCGTAAGGAAGGTTAGAAAAAAAAGGTATGTTTTTCAGAAAAATAATCTTGAGAGGTAAATTTTTGTACTAAACTAAAATGATGGGTAATTAAGGAAAGAGGAAATATAAGACAAAGCAGAAAGTCTAAGTATGTTGTCAAAGGTCTGAGTAAGTCATGATGAGGTTAGTAAGGGGTAAATTTAAAAAAAAATGTGTAATCAAGTAGGCTATAGTTAAAAGGGATTTATTTTTATAAATTAATCTTTCTAAAGATTAGTATTTGATATTAAAATACACTAACATAAAACTATGTAAAATGATAAGATTTTCTCAAAATATTAAACTGCTCTTAGTAAAATTACTAGAGGTTTTAATTTTTAATTTCCTTTTTTTCTGTTTTAGAAGATCATATTTTTTTTTCTTTTCAGTGGAACAAAATACTTTCTTTTATTCAAAATGGTAATTTCATTTTTCAAGAAAATGTTTTTTTCTTAACACTTTTCAGATTCATATTTCAAAATTTAGCTACTGGCATGATTTGTTACATGTGATTCACAAGTCATACTTCATTGCCTTCTGCTCTTCTTCTTTCTCCCCTTGAAAAGAGTTTGGATAATAATTCTCTCCATCACCTTTTTAATTAACTCCTGTGACACTATTCTCCCATTGTAAACCGATTCTTTGAACTGACACTGAAATGTATATCTTTAAAAAAATATACATATATATTGTCCATAGGTTTTTGGGGAGCAGGTCGTGTTTGGTTACATGAGTAAGTTCCTTAGTGGTGATTTGTGAGATTTTGGTTCACCTACAACCCGAGGAGTATACACTGTACCCAATTTGTAGTCTTACACCCTCACCTTCCTTACACCCTTTTCTCCAAATCCCCAAAGTCCACTGTACAATTCTTATGCCTTTGCATTCTCATAGCTTAGTTCCCACTTATGAGTGAGAACATATGTTCGGTTTTCCATTCCTGAATTACTTCACTTAGAATATGGTCTCCAGTTCCATCCAGGTTGCTGTGAATGCCATTATTGTGTTTCTTTTTTTGGCTTACATATATATATATATGTGTCATATATGTAAAGTTACATATATGTAAGTATACATATATGTCATATACATGCATGTATATATGTTATGTATATATGTTGCATATATAAAGTTACACAAACGTAATTTTACATTACATATATGTATTGTTTATATGTATATATATGTGACTTTATGTTATATATATATGTATGTATATATGTAACTTTCACAATTTGTGTATCCATTCATTGATTGATGGCATTTGGGCTGGTTCCATGTTCCATGTTTTTGCAATTGTGAATTGGGCTGCTATAAACATGTGTGTGCAAGTATCTTTTTCGTATAATGACTTCCATCCCACTGAGTAGATACCCAGTAGTGGGTATCTGTATCAAGTAGTAGTTCTACTTTTAGTTCTTTAAGAAATCTCCATGCTGTTTTCCATAGTGGTTAGACTAGATTACATTACCACCAGCAGTGTAAAAGTGTTCCGTTTTCACTGCCTCCTCACCAACATCTATTATTTTTTGATTTTTTTTTTTTTTTTTTTTGAGACGGAGTCTGGCTCTGTCGCCCAGGCTGGAGTGCAGTGGCCGGATCTCAGCTCACTGCAAGCTCCGCCTCCCGGGTTTACGCCATTCTCCTGCCTCAGCCTCCCGAGTAGCTGGGACTACAGGCGCCGCCACCACGCCCGGCTAGTTTTTTGTATTTTTTAGTAGAGACGGGGTTTCACCGTGTTAGCCAGGATGGTCTCGATCTCCTGACCTCGTGATCCGCCCGTCTCGGCCTCCCAAAGTCCTGGGATTACAGGCTTGAATTTTTTGATGTTTTGATTATGGCTATTTTTGTAGGAGTAAGGTGGTGTCACACTATGGTTTTGATTTGCATTTCCCTAATCATTTGTGATGTTAAACATTTTTTCATATGTTTGTTGTCTATTCATATTTCTTCTTTTGAGATTTTGGGAGATTGTTGAGAAGGCATGATTGCTTTCGAAATATGAGAAGGACATGAAATTTGGGAGGGGCTGGGGCGGAACCATATGGTTTGTCTCTATACTCTCACCCACTCTCACTGGGAATTGTAACCCCTATGTGTCAAGGGACAGGCTTGGTGGGAGGTGGTTAGATCATGGGAACAGTTTCCCCTATACTGTGACAGTGACAGTTCTATGATAATGAGTGAGTTTCCATAAAAGCTGATGATTTTAAAGGTTATTGACAGGTTTCCCTACACTCTCTCTCTCCTGCTGACTTGTGAAGAAATTCCTAGTTTCTTCTTCAGCTTCTGCCATGATCACAATTTTCTGAGGCCTCCTTAGCCATGCAGAACTGTGAGTCAATTAGATATTTTTTAAAATAAATTACCCAGTCCAACGTAGTATCTTTATAGCTGTGTGAAAATGGACTAATACAGTCATGATGCTTTATTTAGTCCATCTGGAGAAGTCATGTTTACCTGGGTGTTCTTGGTGTGCTTATGAATGCTCGTGCATAACAGGCCAATGAAATGTTACATATTTATTCCAATCTTCCAAGTCTGGGCTTACTTTCATTCATTCTTCTGAAGAGTGCTTTTCACCAATTAAAAGGAGATTGAGTGTTGTAACCTAAGCCTGCAGTCACTGCAGTTGTTTCAGCACCAGGAAACTAACTAAGCCCCCAAACACTGTGACTCTTGTAGCCGCCTAGATACACTGCCTTGGTGCATATGAGTAAGATAAGACATAATTCGCTGAGTTGCCCAGCAGTCTCCTACTCTCCTTTATCTCTTTCTCCCAAACAGAAAGAGTCTCTCATTGCACTGGGATCCCTGGAGTTGGGAAAGGTGTTATGTGGCCACTCTCATGGTCACCACAGCTGTTACTACACAGGGATACACCTGAAGTCTTGCAGACTAGCACAATACTGGGGCTCATCCAACTGTTGTGACCAGCACTGACTGGCTACTGCTAATTCTTATTCAAGGCCCAAGACCATGTTATTCAGCAGGTGATGAATTATCCTGTGACTGGGTCTATTCCACTCAAGGATGTGGTTTTTCCACCTTGGCAAGAGTGAATCTACAAACACCATCCAGGAGCAAATACCTGGAATCCTGGGCTTCAGGTGTTTGCCTGGTGCTTTATTCACTGTGGCTGGGCTGATATCCAAGTTGCAAGTTGCTGTCCTCTGTACTATTTTCTCTTGTTTCTCAAAGCAGAAAGAACCTTTCTGTAAAATGTAAATGAAACCATTCAAAAAAAAAAAAAAAATTAGTCAACAAAATCCTGAACTAAAAGAACAAGGCTGGAAGTTTCACATTACCTGACTTCAAATTATACTACAAAATCACAGTTAAAAAAATAAAACTGCCATAAAAACAGACAGATGGAACACTGAAACAGGATACAGAACCCAGAAATGAATTCACATATTTATTGTCAACTCGTTTTGACAAAATGTCAAAAACATATATTAGAGAAATAACAAACTTTTCAGTAAATGCTGTTGGGACAGCTGAATATTCATATGCAGAAGAATAAAACTAGATCTCTGTCTTTCACCATATATAACAATAAAATCAAAATGGATTAAATAGTTAATTCTAATATTTCAAACTATGAAACTACTAGAAGAAATCATTGGGGAAACACTCGACATTGTTCATGGCAAAGGTTTCTTGATTAGAAGCTCAAAAGCACAGACAACAAAAGCAAAAATGGACAAATGCAATCTCAGCAAGAGAAAAAGCTTCTTCTACAGGAAAGAAAATAATCAACAAACTAAAGGCGCAATCCACAAAATGGGAAAAATATTTGAAAACTACCCACCTAACAAGAGATTAATAATGAGAATATACAAAGAACTCAAACAACTCAATAGGGGGAAAAAAGCAAATAATCCAATTAAAAATGAGCAACAGATCTGAATAGGCATTTTTCAAAAGAATACATACACATGGCCAATCTATACATAATAAAATGCTCAGCATCACTAATCATTATAGAAATGCAAATTAAAACTATAATGAGGTTGGGCACCATGGCTAATATCTGTAATCCCAGTTCTCTTAGAGGCTGGGTTGGGAGGATCACTTTAGACCAAGAGTTTGAGACTAGCCAGGACAACATAGCAAGACCCTGTCTCAAAAAAATAAAAAATAAAAAAATTAGTCAGGTGTGGTGGTGCATACCAATATTCCTAGCAACTTCGGAGGGTGAGGTGGGAGATTCATTTGAGCCCAAAAGTTTGAGGTTACAGGGAACCATAATCACAACACTGCACGCCAGCTTGGGTAACAGAGAAAAGACTATCAAAAACAACAACAAAATTAACAGTAGTGAGATATCATCTCATGCCAGTTTTAATGGGTTTTATTCAAAAGATAGGCAATAAAAATGCTGATGAGCATGTAAAAAAAGGAAAACAATTATACATTTTTGGTGAGAATGTAAACTAGTACAGCCACTATGTAGAACAACCTGGAGGTTCCTCAAAAATCTAAAAATAGGACTAACATATGATCCAATCACTACTGGGTCTATATCCAAAAGAAAAGAAAATATATCAAAGAGATTGTCTGCATTCCCATGTTTAGTTTAGCATGGCTGTTCACAACAAAGTATAAATCCAAACTTAATGTCCAGCAATGCATGAATGTGTAAAGAAAATGTGGTACATATACATAACGGAATATTATTCAGGCATCAAAAAGAAGGAAATTCTGTCATCTGCAACTACCTGGATACAAATAGAAGACATTACATTAAGTGAAATAAGCCAGGCACAGAAAGGCAAATATCATATGTTCTCACTAATATATGGAAGCTAAAAAAAAAACGAAACCTATGGAAATAGAAAGCAGAATAATCATTACCAGAGGCTCAGAGATAGTGGAGAGGGGAGGAGAAAATTGTATAGTTAGTAGGTACAGAAATACAGTTAGATAGAAGGAATAAAATCTAATGATTGGTAGCAGAATAGGGTGACTACAGTTAACAATAATTAATTCTATATTTTAAATTAGTTAAAATAATGGAATTAGACTGTTTCTAACATAAAGAAATGATAAATGCTTCAGGTGATGGATGCCCCAATTACCCTGATTTGATTATTACACATTCTATGCCTGTGTCATACATATACCATTAATATGTGCATTATTATACAGACATAAAAGTTAAAAAAAAAAAAAAAAAAAAAAGCCAGGAAAGGTCATGAAGGGAGGGTTCTCATACATAAATGCCTGATAACAAAAATTATCACAGAACATCATGTGAAAACCACAACCTTACACAAAAAGTATTTCTAAGAGGACATTTGTTCAGCAACTGCTTGTCTAACCCTGGATTGCCACATTCTTGTTATTAATCCTTATAATCAAGGATAATTACCTCAAAACAATTATGGAATTCTGTTCATTTTTCTTTTAAAAACCTTTGTTTTCCTTTACTTTCCTGTATAAACATATAATTTACTTTGGTAGGTATATTTTCACTTCATGCTCTCATTTTTTTTTAATAGGGTATCACTTTGTTATTTAGTTTAACACTATGCTTTGGCATCCCATGATGAAAGTCTAGGAATATGTCATGTATGGAGTTGTTTTTCAATTATTTAGGGGCAATACCCTGCCTTAATCAGACTGTAGCATAATTATTGAATTCTGATAGCGCTCTCAAATAAATCGGCTTAACATAATCTAGTGCTTATGCATAGCCTACGTATGATCAGGATATGGCTAAATAATTACAAAACATATTAGCGTGTTAAACATTTAGACTTAAAGCATATAAGTTGTCAGTGACAGAAATGTGGTTGGGCCATAAGGTGTTTTTATTGCTATTTGATGATTTTAAACAATTTCCAATATACCAGTCAACAGAGTTTTACATAAATAATCTTGTTTGACACAATAATTTTATAATAAAGTTTTTTTTTTAATTATTGTGTTTTTATAGATTGGGAAGTTGAAGCTTTGGTAACTTCAGTGTTTTTTCAAATATTTCTCTATTAATTACTGAATAAGGACAGATTTGAAACCAAACAATAATATAGCATTTCACTATTATTTTGGGACAATCCATTTCATCTATTAGCTTGTCTTTGTAAATTCTTTATGTCTGTCAATTTGTAAAAGATGATTATATACTATTTTAACACTTGTGGTAAAGTTTCTACATAAACCTTCTTAGTTATTTCAAAGCATTATAATTTTAAATAAATAAAACCATGTATAAGTGTTAATACAGATCTTTACTTTCTGAAATTTATTTGCAATAGACCTAAAATCATGTAAAGTCGTTTTGAGAATCAACTGGAAACAACTCTAGAAATGTCACCAGAAAAAGTACCTGTCTGTTGTTTTAATTAAAACCCTAATCTTGCTGCTTTTCACGTGACTAACATAATAAAATGACATTTTCAGGAGTATCAATTTGATTCTGTATGAACAACTGCTTTACACAGAGAGAGAGAGAGAGTAACACATTTAGATAATGAGATAATGGTTTAAATTCCTTTGGCCTTTTGTGAACTGACATCCCACACATCCTACCCAAACTTGCCCTGAGATATATCTCATTTTTATAGTCAGAAAGAGCAATAGAATGCAGTAACAGTTACATAAGAAAGTGTGTAATAGAAAATAAACTAATGTATAACTAGGCATTTTTTAAAAAAATTTTAAGTGGGAAACGACAAAGGAGAAATATGGATCCACTCTTAAATGAAGTCAAGCTGTTCAAGAAACACATATTTGCAAACAAGACTCTTAAGGGAGATGGTGTTATATGACACCAAACTCTGCCAGCATGCACTGTGCTCACAAGCTTCTTTTTATAATCTATGTATTGATAGGCTAATTAACACTATTTACAAGGCAATTTCTTTAAGTAAATTCATGCACTGAATAACAATGTTTCCGTCAACAACTTTGATCCCATAAGATTATAATGGAGCTAAAAAATTCCCATTACCTAATGATGCTATCTGTAGCCATGGTAATGTAGTGCAAGGTATTAATCGTGTGTTTGCAACGACGAGGATGTAAACAAACCTACTGTGCTATCAATTGTATAAAAGTATAAGTAATACAATTATGTACAATACATGATAGTTGATAATGATAATAAGTGACTGTATTACTGTTTTATTTATTTACTTACTATGCTTTCTATCATTATTTTAGAGTGTACTCCTACCAATAAAGAAAAGCTGACTGTCAGGCAGGTCCCTCAGGAGGTATTCCAGCAGAAGGCATAGTTATCACTGGAGATGACAGCTCCATGCATGTTATTGCCCCTGAAGACCTTCTTGTGGGCCAAAAATGTGGAAGTTGAAGACAGTGATATTGATGATTTAAACCCTGTGAAGGCTTAAAGTAATGTGCGTGTGTCTGTGTTTTAATTTTTCACAAAAAAGTTTAAATGTTCAAAAAAACTAAACATAGAAAAAGTTTAAAGAATAAGGATACTAAAAATATATATTTGTACAGATGTACAGTGTGTTTGTGTATTAAAGCTATGCTATTACACGAGTCAAAATGTTAAAAAAATTAAGAAGTTTATAAAGTAAAAAAAGTTACAGTAAGCTACAGATAATGCATTTTTGGGGAAGGAAAAAAATTAAAATAAATTTAGTATAGCCTAGATTACAGTGCTTACAAAGTCTAAAGTGCAGTATTGTCTTAGGCCCTCACATTCATTTACCACTCACTCACTGACTTACCCAGATCAACTTCCAGTCCTGCAAGCTGTAACCTCCATTTATAGTAAATGTCCAAAACAGGTATATCATTCTTATGGTTTTCTTTTATAAAGTAAAGAGCTAAGCCAGGCATTACTTAGATTTATTGTTATTATCTTCTCTGTATTCATAAAATGAAGGAATTAAACAAAATAATAGGCAAGTACTTTATCCTGTATTTAAAATGTACCAAGTTACAAGCATCTAATCCTCTCACTTAATCCTTATAAAATCCACTGTGTATATTATAATTCCTCTTTTACACATGTGGAAAGTGAGGTTCGGAGAAGCCAAATCACTTGTTCAAGGACTTACACCCAGTTGCAAAAATGGAACTGGAAACCAGGAAGATCGACCCCAAAGAGCAAACTCTCAACCACTCTGAGATTTCTAAGATCCCTTCCAGCCAGGCAATCCTTTTCTCTTGGTCATGGCTCTTCACGAAGAGATTGGACCTCGTGGTTGAAAAACATGATGGGAACTTTCCCATTGAGTGAGAAAACCCCTGGGGTTTTAGAACAAAACCAAGTAGCTGTTACATGTCTACACTGTGCCTTCACAGCAGGTTCCCTATTCTTTATGGTTGGAGATGGAAACTCCCGGGACCCTGCAGCCTTGCCTGCGTCTTCATGGAGTGGAGAAAGTCCAACTATTGAGTCTCCTCATAGAGAAGACTGGCTCCGGTCTCTCCTTAATTTGTCAACTGCATTTTTTTTATTTTTATTTTTTATTTTTTTAAATTACACTTTAAGTTCTGGGATACATGTGCAGAACGTGCAGGTTTGTTACATTCTGCATTTTGCGCCCATTCTGCACAAAATGGTGGATTACCGCACCCATCAACCCGCCATCTACATTAAGTATTTCTCCTAATGGTATCCCTCCCCTTGCCCAACGCCACCTGACAGGCCGCAGTGTGTCACGTTCCCCTCTCTGTGTCCATGTGTTCTCATTGTTCAACTCCCACTTATGAGTGAGAACATGTGGTTTTTGATTTTCTGTTCCTGTGTTAGTTTGCTGAGAATGATGGTTACCAACTTCATCCATGTCCCTTCAAAAGGCATAAACTCATCCTTTTTTATGGCTATATAGTATTCCATGGTGTATATGAGCCATATTTTCTTTATCCAGTGTATCATTGATGGGCTTTTGGGTTGGTTCCAAGTCTTTGGTATTGTGAATAGCACTGCAATAAACGCATATGTGTATGTGTCTTTATAGTAGAATGATTTATAATCCTTTGCGTATATACCCAGTAATGTGATTGCTGGGTAAAATGGTATTTCTAGTTTTAGATCCTTGAGATATCACCACACTGTCTTCCACAATGGTTGAACTAATTTACACTCCCACCAACAGTGGAAAGTGTTCCTATTTCTCCACACCCTCTCCAGCATCTGTTGTTTCCTGACTTTTTAATGATCACCATTCTAAATGGTGTGAGATGGTATCTCATTGTGGATTTGATTTGCATTTCTCTAATGATCAGTGATGATGAGCTTTTTTCCTATGTTTGTTGCCTGCATAAACATCTTCTTTTGAGAAGTGTCTGTTCATATCCTTTACCCATTTTTTGATGGGGTTATTTTTTTTCTTGTAAATTTGTTTAAGTTCTTTGTAGATTCTGGATGTTAGTCTTTTATCAGATGGATAGATTGCAAAAATTTCTCTTATTCTGTAGGTTTCATGTTCACGCTGATGATAATTTCTTTTGCTATGCAGGAGCTCTTCAGTTTAATGAGATTCCATTTGTCAATTTTGGCTTAAGAAAACCTAGGTAATACCATTCAGGACATAGGCATGGGCAAAGACTTCATGACTAAAACACTAAAAGCAATGGCATCATTTTTATGTTCTATACTGTCTTCTTACCGTATTCTTTCTCTGTTTAGAAATGTTTAGATACACATATACTTACCCTTATGTTACAATTGCCTACAGTATTCAGGACAGTGATATGCTGTACGAGTTTGCAGTCTAGGACCAATAGGTTACACCATATAGCATAGGAGTGTAGGAGTGTAGTGGGTTATAGCATCTAGGTTTGTGTAAGTACACTCTATGATGTTTGCCCAACAAAATTGCCTAATGACGCAATTATCAGAATATATACTTGTAGTTAAGCAGCATATGACTGTACTTTTAATATTCTTCATACAGCCTTTTATTTATTCTGTTCAGAAATCATAAACCTACATTTTTGTCATGTCATTTATTCCAACAAATCTTTTCTTCAATTAATGCAAATCAGTGGCGTACATTTCCTAAGCTATCCATTATATGGTCATTTATTTACACAAACACACACACACATACACATAAACACACACACATATAATGTTCTAGCCAGTTACTTTAACCTTCTGGCAACCAAA